>NC_139246.1:10532464-11132464 GCF_977018435.1 Lepisma saccharinum
TGCATTGTAGTTTGGACTCACTTAATAAAGTAGAAATGTTTAAGCAGCATAGGTTAACCCTCCCCCTTTTAGGAGGGGGGTTCGGAACCACCCGGAGTCTCAGGCCCCAAAACTACTTTAAGTGGTACATGTACATTTGACTACATCAACTTAATCAGCTGAGAAAACTGGATTAGTTATGTGTAGAATTTTATGGTCATTCGGGAAACTACCAGTCTCTGAACATCCATTGTATGTCCATCATCACTCCTGTCTTGTTTATATCGAATAAGTTAAATCAATAACACATGTAGCTGCCAAATCAATAATGGTTTTCGGTAACTAAGTTTAGTTTAAAGCGAACTTTGTTCGATACAAATCTTGTCACAATTTGCACGTAATTTGCTAACACTGTGCGCACGATACTTTTCAGGTTGTAAACAATCACATTTGTACGTATATTCAGAGAAATGTTCATAGTAATTGTAAATTGGTGGTTAGGTTCGATTTTAATTACTTTTTTAGATGTCATTGTGACGTTAATGAAATGGTTAGGTTCAAATTAAAAATCTTTATTTGCTCTTCTCATTCATTTCTATTTGTTATGAGGTAGTAGTGGTAGAAAATATTAATTCTTTCACAGCAAATTTGTAAAAATATTATAAAAAGAACTCGGGTGATTTAACGTACAGTTCGGTGTTTCGTGCTTAGCATCAACACTCCCTGCTACAACAAAATCGTACACAATGAACTAATCCATTCAAGATTATTAACCTAACGAACGCGTACGTTTTAAAAAATAATATAATTCTGTATACACTTACCTTATTAAATAAGCCTAACGAAAGCTTCGTTCACCTGTATAGCACGCTGCTTGCTTGATTTTTAGCCGGCGCTGGTCGTCCTTTCGCACATGAACTCGTCAGGATATCGTGTGGCGACTTCCTGACGTGCACTGACACCCGCATGCTTTCACACATGCACACACATTAGCAGCGTTCCTTGTTTAAATGGCCTGTACATTTAGGAATCGCCAGCATTTTCGCTCGTCACTAACGTTCGAGTGGATCACATGGTTATATCGATCAAGTGTGGCTGTGAATTCACTAGCTTCGTCGGGCACGAGTAGCAGTCGACGGTAACGCCACATTGCGGCAGATGCGAAACGTTTTGACAGGCGCGTTTTCCCCCTAGTGAGGACTTGCGCTTACCTCACCCTGTGGCGAAGTGCCAACTTTTTTTCTTCGTTAGATTAATAACACAGTAAAGCGTGGAAAACGGACCATTTCGGTTACGCAGTGTGCCCAGGCTCTGGTCTCCAGAAACCTCGCAACGCATTAAGAATCGTCGTACTCTGTAGCCAACGCAGAGAATTTTTTGATTACGCATAACCAGATTCAAACCCGTAGAGTCGTACACAGAACTAACCAATCTGTGAAAAAGGGGTATCCTATTGTTACGAGAGCTCCCACGTTTCTGCGTATGAAGTGAAGCTGTTCTACACGCAACATGTAACATCACTGGCGTACCCAAATGGGTACTGGTACCCTCCTTCGAAAGTTTGAGAAAATCAACATTTTCAAATAAAACCAGTTAAAAATTCGGGGGGAAACAGAGTGGTTCTATTGGGTTCCTTAACAGGACCGGAACCTTTTTTCTCGAACAATTTAAATTCTGTCCAAGTTGCGTACTGTTTAATTTCAATGCGGTACTTAGACCGGATTTAAATTGATTCGGAATAAGGGTTCCTGAACCGTATTTAAACTGATCCGGAAAAGAGGACCGAATTGAAATACTTTACAGATAAAAAGGTTCTTTACGGTCCAGAACCCATTTTACGCTTCCAGCTTTTCTCTCCTGGACCGGAATTGAATTTATTTAAAATTTCTGGACATTTAACAACGCTACCTTATTGACATTTTTGAGAGTGAAAAGGTCTAAATAAAAGAAATATCTTATTGTGTTTACACCGTCCCCCACTCCAGAAGGCAGTTATATACGTACTATTCACCTTTACAATTGCAGCCCCTCCCGGAAAAAAAAATCTTGCGTACTCCAATGTGTAACATGAGCGCCAGAAAGAAATCGTGTCATCAGAGAAAAGGATTTTAAAAGGTCGAGAGGTAAGAAGACGTAAAGAAACAAAAGAAGCGAGAAACCGGAAAAGAGCGGAAAGTGAAGAGAAATAAACCAATGATATAAAGGGAAATGAATAGATAAAAAAATAAGCGATACATAAGAGAGCTACGGTTCCTGCCTGCGCCAACCTCTAATAAATGGGTATGTGGGAGGCAGGGTGCCGGAGCATGGTGCTGATCATATCTTCGCAATGGCCAAGATTGTGAATGTATACACCCGTATTTCTTCACAGCATGTTGCCACCTACAAGTGTATGAATATACGCTGTATAAAACACAACTTCGTTGACCCTGTACAGTGGGATCCACGAGTATTGTCCACGACTATTTTCATTAACTCTTACATCCTGTGTGTTTTTAAGCGATGGATTTTATGTATGCTGGTGCAGAAGTTGTCAACAGCTTGTTTTGAGTTTTCTGAATAAAGTGCACGAACATGGTGATGGACAATTTGCACGGTAATACTCATGGATACCACTGTACAGGGAGTAGCTTTACATTTCCTTTACCTACCTATGTATATGTACAGTAGTGGACATTTCTGGGTTATAACGATTCCATTGACTTTCAATAGCATTCTTACAACACAGAAGTGTCCGTGACTGTACAATAGGGTACCTGCAAAATATGTATGCTTTCGGGGGATGCAAGGGGTGTTCTTTTGAGAAGCCACCCAAAAGTCAGCCTTACGTCCACATAGTACACCCCTGTAATAGCAGTCTTGCAGATCAACGAGGCTCCAGGGCCTGGCTCCACTGCCATCATAATCCTCTTTGGGACTTGTGTTGTTTGATTGACTTGATATATTTTACTTCGCTTTTTGTGCCACTTTTGGCTAATTTGCGAAGATTAGGATGAGTGATGATGTGATGAACTTGATGAATGGACACTCACAAACATTCAGGCCGGGATTCGAACCCGGGACCCCTACCGTCGTAGCGCGATGTGCTAACCCCTCCGCCACGGCGCGACTTGTGTTGTGTCGTCCATATGTGTTTGTAAATTTTCTTGCACACCTTCATCTTACCATTATTCATCCCTATAGTCGCGATTGGCCAAAAGTGGCAGAAATGCGACGTTAAAGAAACAAAATTATTCAATCAAATACACCTGCTAAATCATGTATGTATGTGTGTGTGTGATATGTAGGGAAATCATAAATAAAGAAGTAAAACATACTTATAAAGAATCGAGGCAGAGAGAAAAAACAAGAATGACAATGCAAATAAAATGGGAAAGGAAAACATACGTATTTTTTTTCCCTTGATTCTCCGTGAGAGTCCTAGAGTATGAAATAGTGATGGATTTTTTTAGAACTCGAATAAATGCGTTGGCAAGTTAAATAATTTTCATACAGAAAACTCGTTATTAAATATAGAGTACGTAAAAGACAGACATGTAGAGAACAAAATTGCCAATAGATGGTGCTCACAATAAAGCATTACAATTCATCTGCTTACAAGTATGGTGCTTGATATACCGCCTATCAAGAAAACAGAAGCAAAGAGTAGTAAAAAATCTGTATAAAAATATCCAACATCTTATATTCTCAGCAACTAATCTGCACATTGTTATAAATTTACTTAATAATCAGAGGTATATATTTTTTTCAATTTTGTAACAATTGTTATTATTGTATATGTCGTTTTCATAATTCCTCCTATTGAAACAATAAGCTGCGGCATGTTCATGAACAATCATATATGAGGAGTAAAGTGAATGATCAAAGAAAACAAAATCCTATTCTCTCAAGGGGTCTTGGGTTCGATTTTCTTTTGATGCATATTTAACAGTGGTTTGGATCCAAATTTAAACTGTAGATCCAGTTTCGATTAGCCTATCATAAGCCCAAAGTGGTCTTGAATCAAACTTTTTAAAAAATATTCTTCATTCTGTTTAACTTTGTGATCAAAGAAAGAACATTTGAGTATTCAAAAATATTAGGAATAATTATATATCCAAAAACCTGGCAGTTGGGAGGGGCGTTCGCCCTCCCCGTGGATATTCGCCTGTGTGGAACTTTGTGTGCTAAATTAAGTCAGAAAACTTGTTAAACTATCTCAACATATATATTTACATTAATTCATAACTCTATTCACTTACCTTCGTTGGTTGTAAAGATTTGTAATTGACTTGTTCACAGTTTGGTCTTCCAGGACATAACTTGATAAGAAATTCGTAACTCTTTTCGTCCTGCTTTTGATTATAAAGAATGGATCACAACCGGGCACAGCACGGCGTCTTGCATACAATGGCATTGTTTCCACTTGCAGTATGACGAAGTGTATCTCTGTTCCATAAACACAGTGCACACTATAATAAACTTCTTGCTGCTACACGGAATTGTTAGCGCATAATAAATCGATGATTTTCCAAGGTGGTTATAGTGTCAAGTATAGACGCCGATTTGGAGGGGAAGAGAGGCAAGGTAGCTCATGCCGTTTGGGGGGGGGGGTCTTGATCCTGCTTTTTTTAATAGGGAGAAAAAGTGGCGCAGGAACAGCAGGGTAGAATTTACCACTATGTACAGTCACAGGCAATAAAAATGGGACACCTAAATCCTGAAACACTCGGTTATCTGCATGGAGTTATGTGTGTTGCCTAACTCTACGGATGTGATAGAACTTGTCATTGAAACTTTGCTATTAAAATTTGTAATGGTCGGATTGACCATTACTGGTTTGTGGTATTGTATTAATTCATTGCTGGCTATAAGGTGTAGGGTTAATTAATGTTTCCATGTAAAGTAAAAAAAAAAAAAAAAAAAGTAAAGTGTTCCCCTGTGCATAGCACCACGCCATGAAGGCGTATAGGGGGTGTGGGGGTAACGCCCCACACTTTCTTGATCCGGTCGTGAGTGGGGGTGATGTGATCAGCATCACGCCCCTGACCGCCTTTACCCCCCAGGGTTTCCCCCAGGTACCCATGTTATTCGACGCTGGGTAGGCGCCGGGGCCGCTTCCACCGTTAGAAAAGTTCCCGGATTTGAACCGGCCGGGGATCGAACCCGGGACCTTTCCATGTGCGTACTTTTATATGTTATTGCTTGTAAGAATATGTGCTTGTGTCTTTCACTGGATATTAGATTCCCATGTTTTTTAGCTTCCCAGTTGGAGGAGCTGTCTTTCAAAAGACCGTTGCTATGGAAAACTCCAGTGCTACGGGGTGGACGTCCACGGACTCCCACCCTGACTATAAAGAACGCCAGTTGGGCTTAAGAAGAAAACAGTTGTTTCCCAACTTCACGACGACGAGGAACCTTTCTTCGAGTTTAGTCCACTTTTGGTGGCTAGACTGATAATAAGAATGTAGCATTTGGTGTAAGCCAACCCCTGTTGCTGTCCCAAAATCCCCTTTAGAAGAGCTTTGATTAAGGTCGCTGATGGAAATATGGCCACATTAAGCTTTAATTAATTAACCTGACATCGTCGTATGCATTTTGCAAACAAAAGTTGTGGGAGGCAATTTGTTGGTCTTTTGGTTATAACATACCAAAAAAAAAAAAAAGAAGAAGTTTCGTTCGTGAATATGAATATAAAAAATACGGACGTGAACGTAAGTCTGACTTTAGGCCATATTAAAACATATGAGGTTAATATGGCCACCATTTGTTTTTCTGTTTTGAAATGGTTTTAAGTCAATAAAAATACAATGTAAAATTAGTTTTATAACTTTTACATGTTATTTTATAGAATTATATGGTTATAAATTTGATACAGTTAAACATGTAAAGACTAATAAGCAAGTTTAAAGACGTTTGGAACATTTTAGCACCATTTGTAGTTGTTTACATTTTATATTATAACTTTTGTTACTTTTTATGCATTCAAATGTTAGATAAAAACATTTAAGCTTACTACAAATGAAAAGAAGAACATAAGAAATATAATAAAACAATAAGTTACCTCATTTCTTTATATTGACTTTATTGGGTGCATTTTGGACAAGTGAAAATGCCAAGTATGACCATATCAACAACTTCAACGTAATATTACACAAATTGTAAATAGTAAACTAACGGTTAAGATAAATTTAATTATGGCAATTTGCTTGTTTAAGCACAGAATACTACTCACTCTGCAATTACGAAATTAAAATTATCAGTAAAATAGACGTAGAAACAAATGCGAACTTACCGCAGCGAAATAACATGCGTATTTTCTTTCTCGACAACAACTCGACAATATGGAGTCTCCACGCCTTTGTAAATATGATTATAAAACCAGGTGGCCGCGGTGGCTCAGTCGGTAACGCGTCTGATTACCATGCTAAAGGTCCCGGGTTCGATCCCCGGCCGGTTCAAATCCGGGAACTTTTCTAACGTAGGAAGCGGTCCCGGCGCCCACCCAGCGTCGAATAACATGGGTACCTGGGGGAAACCCTGGGGGGTAAAGGCGGTCAGGGGCGTGATGCTGATCACATCACCCCCACTCGCAACCGGATCAAGAAAGTGTGGGGCGTTACCCCCACACCCCCTATACGCCTTCATGGCGTGGTGCTAAGCACAGGGGAGCACTTTACTTTTTTTTTACGCCGTTGTAACGGACACCGCGTCACCAGCTCTTGTGAAGCCCCTCAGGGGACATGCCCAAACGTGCTAGCACCATCTGTAGTTATCATTAGGAATTACATGGAGGATAGCCAGTTGGCCATATTTGCATCAGGGACCTTATTTGGATATTTCCGTATAGAAAATTGATGCCCAAATGGAAAGAAATAAAGGCGTAAAGAAACGCAAGGAAAAGGCCCACAGAGAGAGTTTCCTAACTCTTTTGAGAGAATATATACTTCTACAATATCAATCGCGTTCGGAAACGGTGAAAAAAAATGACTTGGTTTTCAAAGGCAGACAAGCTTGGTATCGTAGCTTGCTCGCGTTCAATGTGACTCACGCTATTCAAGGCTGCTTCTTATCGCAAACCACTGTGCGTCGATGCAGTGTCTGCACCCAACAAGTTACAAGTGACCAGAGTCGAATTTTAAAGAGAATCTGAAGAATGATAGATTTCAAGTTGGGCACTAGCTCAACATGAAATAGTTAATGTCTGACAAACAAGAAACCTTATTAAATAAGTATCGGGATAGTAATATGAGTATCCACTCCTTTTTAACAATGTAAGCTCGAAGACAATCTGTATTCCATTTGTTTATATTGGCAACTTGGTCAACCGGAGGTTATTATAAGGAACTATTTCGCAGATGTTCATGTAAAATACAAATAAAATATATTCACAAGCTTAGATATACTAACAACGAAGAAATAAATTCAGAGTTAAATTTCAAATGCATGTGTATAGAGTAATTCTAGAAGTACAGAGCTATATCAGAGTGTTGAACATCTTTTTGCAGGATAACGTTTACAATATTGATGCGACAGAATAATTAAGAACTGTTGCTCTAAAGGAAACAAAGGGCGTAGTGTATTGGTTAGAGTTCTTGAAAGCATTGATTGTGGTCCCAGGTTCGATCCCCCATGCTAGGTATTCTTTTCTTTCTTTTTTTTAAAATCCCCTTCTATCAAACAAGAGCATGGTAACATTATTTGTAATAGTAGTGTGTAGTGGCTACATTGTTCTGCATATGGAATTTATAAAAAAACAAACAAATAAATGAATTGACACACGTTCAAAGGGATATTTTCATGTATAAGATCGTGAATTATGATACTCTAACGATAATTGTGTACTGCTTCAAAGACATTGACAAATATTAATAAAATAACTATTAAACTACTAAATTAACTATTCAGTTTGGAATTAACGATGGGGAAGGGAAAATATTAAATAACAAAATCTACATTTCAACGGAGAAGTGGACAAAAATTGGAGAATTCTTATAAATATTAAAATTACATTCATGTTTTTAGTGGTATAATCGCAGGTAAAATCAAAGATCTTACATGGAAGATTTTATCTTGCTCTGAACGAAGCCAAAAGGCATTTCGAACCGATCTAATACATTCTCCAATATATTTCAAAATGTTATTGAATGTTTCATGTCGATAATATAACTAATGCATCAATTCTTGACGCTGAGACGATATTTTCTGAAACTACATCTTCTCTTCAGTCCCTTATGTTCTTCTCTTTTCCTTCTTCTCTCCCCTCCTTCTGCTCTGCTTTTATCTCATATCGTCTTCCCTAGTTTTCTTGCATCTTATCTCCATCCCACTCATCCCCACTCCTCGTATCTCCTTTCCTGTCTTCGATTTCCGACTCCACTGCACTCTTCTCCTCTTCTTTTCGTTCTTCTCTTTTTCTCTCCATTACTCTACTCTCCACTCCCCTCTTCTCGTCTCCTCTTCTCTCATCTCGTTTTCCTCCTTTCTTCTCTTCTTTGCTCCATTTTCCTCATCTCTCCTAGAATCTTCTTCCAATCTCCTCATCTCTCCTCTCTTTCTTCTCTCCTCTACTTTTCCTCTTCTCTTTTCGCTTTCTCTTTCTCCTCTCCTTTGTCACCTCTCGTTTTCTCTCACCTCTTTTCCTTTCTGTAGACTCATCAGCGATGAAATACCAGAACACCTATTTTTTCTTTGAGAATGAATTTTGTCAATTGCGATATAATAGTGATATTTTTAATAATTTTACACGTTTTTATTTTTTCGTGTATTTGATAAATATCTTTTGTGCATGTGGCAACCCTGAAATTGAGCCTAACTCTACACGCAACCCACCAACGCCTTGTGTAAATTGGGTTGCCTAGTTTAAAATGTCGTTGTCCTAAAACTTTTGAGAGACACTGTACAATGTCAATAACATTGCAGACCTTACATTGAAAAAATATTTACTATTATTTCGTTATTCGAGCATGTCATAAAATCATGTGCATATTAATGAAAAAAATAACAGAAATACCGTTAGTCTTGGAGATATGGCGTGTTAAATGTCATCCGATGTTGGTCCACCGGTCGCCAAGAGGTCAGACACAGTAGCTAGAGGGAATGGGTGAAGAGAAGTCAGGGTAGCCAAGGGGTTGCCTAGGATCCTCTCAGGATTGATTGATTTGTTGTTCTAAGTCAACTTTATGCACAGGAAGGCTAATCGGGACTGGGCCTACAGTTTAAAGTGGGATCCGAACCACTGTGCCATGTGCCACCACCGGGTATCGAACCCGGGACCCCTTGTTTACAGATCCTCTCAGGAGTCTAATGTCGGTGCAAAATTATGATTTTTCATGTAACCTTGTGGCCAATACTTAGACACAAGTTGCACGCGTCTATTGACAAAATTTCGAACTGCTAGTGTTGCCAGTGCCAGCTAAGGTGACATACTCCTTAAATGACACTTTTTCATGTAACCCCTATAATCGGCATTCCAAAAGTCATCAAATGCTATACATAACCCATATTGATCGCAAATGATAGATTTGATATGACATGGCATTAGGCATCAGGCGTCTAATTATGACCCTTCAATAGATTCTTACATATGTTTCACAGAGAAAAGCTCGCGCGCCCTGCAAACCCTTCAGTCCTTACTTCGAGTACACTTGACGCTTGAGAGAAACCTTCCACGCAATGTCCGCAATAAAATGTATGTAGGGTAAGGGAAAGCCGGGATTCAGAGATTGAAGCACAAATATTTTGACGAGAGCAAAAGAGGAAAGTATATTTCTTTTCGTGTGCAGAATCTCAACGTTTCGTGCAAATTTTAACAAACTAAGAAGAGCTATTGTGTCTACATATGTATTTAATTACTATTAATTTGATTGAATGAGTTGGTGTTTTAAGTCCACTTTATGCACCCAGAAGTGCCATTTTGGGAAAAAGTTAACGCAGACTTCTGCCATGGATTAATTTCTATAATTTCCTGTATGTAGTAAACAGACAATGATAAGCATTGAAAACTATCTCAATTGATGAGGCTTTATGATGCAGAAAACCTGGTGTAAATATGAGATGTTGCGGATATTAGGAGTGAACTTGCAAAATACAAGTTGCGAGAATTAGCAGTTGAAAGTATTCACATCTATTTTGTTGTGCATGCAGTGTTCTATTCGAAAGCAAGTTTGAGAGTATTAGAGGTGAAGTAGACTCCTAACACACGTTGTGTGAGTTCCTAGTCTCCAATGTATATGATCAAATAATAAAAGAAAAATCGACCTTTTTTGAGTTTACCCTTATATCTGCAATGCCTCATATAACTTATGGATTTCATGTTATAAGTGATCAAATTTTGGGTTGCGTGACTTTTGAAACACACTGTACTATTCCATCTATAAGGCTTGCTTCCTGGAAGTACAGTACTGTATATGCTATTAATTATTAAAAGATAAGGAAACAAATGAAGGAATTCACACATAAGTAGTGTAGAACTACATTATCTCACGCTTTCATTTACTTCCTCATGCTTTAAAAAGAACAGCATTGTGTTTTGAAGAAACACATAGAACATAGCTGCTACTATGGTGTGTGTGCTCCCACACACAATATAATTTGATTTCAAGTCAATCTTTGAAATAATGTCATAAATGTGATTAATAATCTTATAAATTATTGGGTTCCTTCAAGTTATCCATATACTGTTGTAATAACAATAAAAGTAATTTTATTTACATTGGTCTAAATATACAGGGTGTATAAAAAAGAATCATCCAATTTTAAAAGGCTCTTTGTTCATTGGTTTCCTAAATCTAGCCTTTTGAAATTGGATGATTCTTTTTTATGTATGGTGTACATGCTATATAGGTATACAAACTACATATGATTCTATTTTAGTAACATGACCTCTTTCAGAAATAAATATTTTGTAATTTTCAATTACAGTGCAAGATGCGTGAATCTTCTTGCATGGAGGTCGCTCCTTTGGCTGTTTGTTGTTGGCGTAACTGTGTGGGTACTGCACGAATCTTGGAATGGAGATGTGTATTTCACTGGCAAGAAATACACACCAACTATTTCACGTAAGTTTATTGTGTGTAGTTCAAAAGAGTTGCTTGCAACAAATGTTCACTTTCTTGGGCACGTATTCATCCTCAAGCTATCATGAGATCATATGGCTTATTCACGTGATTGGGAAAGATTGAGTTACAATGAAGGTTACGTTGGTAGTTATGATGTGCATTGAAGTTGCATTTGCCAAATTCTCTAAGCTACGGAGCTATCCCACATGTTGAACTACTAGGGGTTGAATGAATTTTATTTTGATAATTTCTTCATTCATAAGAACTTTTAAGATGTAATGAAATTATTGTTTTAATAGACAGGCAGATGGGGCAATACAAAACAGATGTTCCACTAAACTTGTATTTGCAAAACCTTTTTTACAATTTTTTAGATCTTCACACTTATTACGAGGGGCATCTAGAAAGTAAGGTCTGATTAACAATTAAATAAAACAAAAACATCCTTACTAATTGACATTTATTGCATTAAATACAGTGACTCATAACCTACTTTTTGACATATTCACCACAGTTATTCAAGCATTTGTTGTAGTGTGGCACTAATGTGTCATAACAGTTGGGCTGAAAAGTTCATAGGCTGACTCATAGATGGCGTTACTAGAATTAAATCCATGTGATTTTTACTTAGTACTAACCTTCAAAAGATACGTGTATAAATTTCACAGCTGCCGGATAATTAGTTCGTGAGATATAGCATTGTGAGTGAAGCAGCTTTTGTCATTGTGAAAAAATGGATAAAAAAGAATTTCGTGTGTTAATAAAGCATTGCTTTTTGGCGAAAAAAATACTGTTGAAGCCAAGGCTTGGCTTGATAAACATTATTCGGACTCTGCACCAGGAAAATCAACCGTTGAGAAGTGGTTTGCTAAATTTAAACGAGGCGAAATGAGCATCGAAGACGATGCACGCAGTGGACACCCCAAAGAGGCTGTTACCGATGAAAACATCAAAAAAGTCCACAAAATAATTTTAAATGATCGTAAAGTGAAGTTGATCGAGATAGCTGAGACTTTAAAAATATCAAAGGAACGTGTTGGACATATTGTGCATGAATATTTGAACATGCGAAAGCTGTGTGCAAATGGATGCCGCGCGTGCTCACAATCGATCAAAAGCAACAACATTTTGATGATTCGGAGCAATGTTTAGCGATATTCAACCGTAATAAACACGAAATTTTCCGTCGATATATTACAATGGATGAAACATGGCTCCATAACTACACTCCAGAGTCCAATCGACAGTCAGCCGAGTGGACTGCACGTGATGAACCGAATCCAAAGCGTGGAAAGACGCAACAGTCGGCTGGCAAGGTTATGGCATCAGTATTCTGGGATGCGCATGGTATTATATTCATCGATTACCTCAAAAAGGGCCAGACCATCAACAGCGATTATTATATAGCGTTGTTGGAGCGTTTAAAGGATGAAATCACGAAAAAACGGCCCCATTTGAAGAAGAAAAAAGTGCTGTTTCATCAAGACAATGCACCGTGTCACAAATCAATGAAAACGATGGCAAAATTATATGAATTAGACTACGAATTGCTTCCCCATCCACCATATTCTCCAGATCTGGCCCCCAGTGACTTTTTCCTGTTTGCAGACCTTAAAAGAATGCTCGCTGGAAAGAAATTTAGCACTGATGAAGAGATAATCGCCGAAACTGAGGCCTATTTTGAGGCTAAAGAGAAATCGTACTATAAAAATGGCATCGAAAAATTGTATGACCGCTATAATCGTTGTATCGCCCTCAAAGGCAACTATATTGAATAATAAAATCGAATTTTGTCAAAAACATATTTTTTACTATGTTAGCCTACGAACTTTCCAGCCCAACTGTTATGTGTCTGCCACCAAAGACTGGAACCATCTGTACTGCAGTGTTGCTGTCAAAACACTGTCCTGCTAGAAACTGCTGCAGCCAAAAGAAGAGATGAAAATTACTAGGTGCAAGGTCAGGCCTGTATGGTGGGGGGGGGAATGTGATTGTTGTATGGGGTCATGCACACTGTGCACATTGGATCAGCCTTCCATGAATTCCAAACCATGTTCTGACCATGCTGTTGCTCATGACTTGTGATCTGAACACTTCACCTGCAAATCTCTGCTGGCATCCACTTCCGAGTCTGCAAAAATCTGATTACAGTACATACTTTGCACTTGGCAGGAGACTATATAAGACCTGCCATCTCTCTCCTAGCACTGTCCTAAAACGACTGCCTTCACAGTGCTGTGACTACACCAGATAGCACCTCTTCCTGCCTGCCTCCAACCAATAGCACTACATAGACACACAACCGGGACTTGCTTTCTGGATGCCCCTCATAGTTTCAGATATTGTCCATGATTTTAAACAGTTTTCTTTCACAGACAGGTTGAACAAGCATGTTGTTCGAGCTACTTCTTGGCAGGTGTATCACTTCACCCAATTTTATCTTTATATATCTGGTTACTGAGATACTAATACAAGGTGATATAAAAGTCACTTTCCCCAAACATTAATTTTCTTACTTGTTCATGCAAAAACACACACAGAGCTGTCATAACTTGAATAATCAAACAAGTTCCCATGGGGTTGACAACCATGAAAACTTCCATTGTTATTTGTGTTGCAATATTGGATTGTCATTGTTGGTTTTGTTTGTTTTATCATCAGTTACTGCACATGTTCCTTGAAATTACTCAGTGAACCGAATCGTGAATGAACCACAGAGGCAGAGCAACTTGTTTTGTGTTGCAACGTTGGTGGAAACTCAACAAGAAAGATGGAGTGTTCAGATACCACATGATCTGAACATTTGCAACAGTTGAACAGTCATTCCAGAACTTGGATACGAATCATCAATTATGTTCTGCCATTTGTGAATCTGTGCCGAAATGATGCGATTTGTGTATTGAGAATCATAGTCTCCATTTCAGTGTGACTCAGTTGTTACCATATGCAGATGATGTAGACTTATTAGGGGATGATATAAATACAATTACGAATAATGCTAAAATATTTTTCTAAACTGCTAAAGAGATAGGTTTAGAAGTTAACAAAGAGAAAATTAAATATATGCTTACAGGCCAAAACCAAGTGTTAGGTAATAATCAAAATCTAATTATTGATAACAACTCATTTGAACCAGTTTCCAAATTCAAATACTTAGGAGTAATATTAACAAGTCAAAATGATATTAAAGAGGAAATAAAAAGCAGGCTTAATTCAGGAAATGCATGTTATTTCTCTCTTCATAAACTTTTGTCTTCTCGTTTAATATCTAAGAAACTAAAAGTTAAAATATACAAAACAGTAATTTTGCCTGTAGTATTATATGGGTGTGAAACTTGGTCCCTTACATTGAAAGAGAAACATAAATTGAGAGTATTTGAAAATAAGATCCTTAGGAAAATATTTGGACCTAAAAGTAGAGGTTACATAATTTAGAACTACATAATTTGTATTCATGTCCAGATATTATTAGAATAATTAAATCAAGAAGACTTAGGTGGGCAGCCGATGTGGCACGAATGGGAGAGGAAAGAGAAGATTACAGGATTCTTGTTGGGAAACCTGATGGTAAGAGACCTGTAGGAAGGCCAAGATGAAGATGGAGGGACAACGTTGAGATAGACCTAAAGGAAATTGGTAGGGATGGAAAAGAGCATATAGATCTTGCTCAAGATAGGGACAGATGGAAGGCCTGTGTTGCTGCAGCCATGAACCTTCGGGTTTAAGAAGGCTAGAGAGTTAGTTAGTTAGGTAGTCTCCATTTCAAACTTTGTAAAGCAATGTACAATAAAGGGTAAGGGAAATGTTGTTATTTGTTAAAATTTGTGGGTACATGCACAAAATATCATAAATTTTGAGTCAAGAAATAATACTACTTACTGACAACAGAACTACACACACACACACACACACTCCAGCATTTTTAAAAAATACATATAACAACTAATAAGGAAATTATGAAAAATGGAATAACAGTACAAATGAGCAATACTTTTCTGTAGCGATAATAAATAGACCTATCATTCTCCATTCTAGTTGCAATTGCAAGAATCTGGAATGCCACTTGTGATGGCTGACACACACCTGTACTGGTCCTCTATGGCCTGGGAATGGTCACAGCTAGGTTACCCAAATCGGACTTCTCAGTCTGACTAATAGGGTAAACAGATGACAAGTCCTGTCTGCTCACTGCTGTCAGATTTATACCTTTCTTTTAGTTAGAATCTTCTTCCAATAAAGTTTGATTTACTATCTGTTATGCACAATTACAATAAAACTTATCCACTGGCAATCCTGGATTTGGTTGACAGATGCAGATCTGCGTGCAAATCTGTAACAGCCAACCCTTCCAAACCCACGGTTTGATGTATCGCAAGAACCCAGAGCATAAGCAGCAGGTTTATGAGAAACTAGCCCAAGCCTAAGCTGAAGCCTGACATTGGGTGGGGGTAGTTCTCCCTACGAGGTTTACCTGTGATACCAGCAATCTGGTAAGAAAGATGAAATTACAGAAATCTGGTTCCCTTTTATACCGAACGGTTGTTTACAAAATACCAAGGAAACTTGGTCGATATTTACACGTATCCATGGATCTACATAATTACATCATGCAATTTAGGCTTTTACAATATTTACATAAAATTATTAAAGTTGTAAATTACATACCTTCTTAAAATATTTTTTCAACGCCAATAAAGATCACATAATTATTAATTTTGTTATCTTAAAAGTCTGCAGGTTAATGCCAAAATGTTCAAATTTCGTGCAAGGCACAGATAATATATGAGTAATCTAGCATGTGCAGATGTTGAGCTCCCGCTTTACAAATGAAAGAACGACCAGATTCGACTGGGGCGACACATGGCCTTGAAAATAGAACACGTTTTCTTACACATAGTTCATTTTAGTTACTTCTCTGTGGCTGTGGCTCATTATGGGTGTATTCTCAGAAGGGATTGGATTCAAATATGAATCCTAACTACCCTAATCATGAATCCTGGAACTTGTATCCTAATTCTGAATGCTGGATCTTGTATCATATTCCTGAACTCTAAATCTCGCATCCTAATTCTGAATGCTGGATCTCGTATCCTCTTCCTGAATGCTGGATCTTGTATCATATTCCTGAATTCTAAATCTCGCATCCTAATTCTGAATGCTGGATCTTGTATCATATTCCTGAATTCTAAATCTCTCATCCTAATTCTGAATGCTGGATCTTGTATCCTCTTCCCGAATGTTGGATCTTGTATTATATTCCTGAATTCTAAATCTCGCATCCTAATTCTGAATTCTGGATCTCGTATCCTCTTCCCGAATGCTGGATCTTGTATCATATTCCTGAATTCTAAATCTCTCATCCTAATTCTGAATGCTGGATCTCGTATCCTCTTCCCGAATGCTGGATCTTGTATCATATTCCTGAATTCTAAATCTCGCATCCTATTCCCGAACGCTAGATCTGATATTTTAATTCTGTGTCCGCACTTTGGCATCATAGTCCTGAATCTGACATCCAAATCCCAAATACAATATTGTAATCCGGAATCTGATAAGCAATTCCCCAATCCGATGACCAAATCTTGAATGATTAAGATCCTTCCATCCCTAATTCTGATCAATGTGTATTCAGTGCCTCATGTGAGTTACTGCTCCAATTTTGTCACGTGAAGGAACCTGTGATAATCATTAGAAAGAATGATTGCCAATTTTTGTGGCAATCTGTAAAAAAATTTCATGTGTGCTAGTCACCTACGGTAGCTAAAACCGTATCAGATTGGTTTTGTTTCATTCATTCCATACTCTAGATTTTTCTTACTTTTACTTGTTCTGGGCATTGAAAAGTTTTCTGGATTGAAACTATTTGCTTGACGAAAATGTCCTTCAAAATATAAAAAAAATCCGAAAAATATGAAACCCAGATTGGGATGGTAATCTTGTTCTTATGCCATGACAATGCTCATATTTTATAACTAAAGGTATCTTACTTGCTGAGCAACCCACACGTCATACCTGTATTAATATTCAGACATGTTTTATCTCTTTCTTTGCAGCTGAAGACAGGAAGCGAATTTTTCTGGAACAGCTACAGCAAGTGGGAGGTGTAAATTCAGTAGCTGTTCAAAGGCAGAAAATGTTCATGAATTTCTCAGAAATGATAGCACGGCATAAGTTGAATGGAATAGGAGATGCCGTTTGGATACCTGAACTTGGAGTTCCTGTAATTGGATCAGTGTGGAAACAGCTAAAGGAAATGAAGAAGCAAGCCATGAGACCTGCGAACGAATCGGAAGTACGCAAAACTCTTCATATAGTTGAGAAAACATGGAAGAAATTTCCCCCAACAACTTCAAAAAAATATATACTTTTAGTGAGTACGTGGAGAAGTGGGTCTACATTTGTTGGCCAAATTTTGGCCCATCAACCGGGTGTTTTTCAACACTATGAACCACTTAGTTATATAGGTGTTAGGCAAGTTAGGAATAAAACCGATGAACAAAGTGCACAGACGTTCATATCGGAACTACTATCTTGCAACTTTGCAAACAAGCAGTATCTTAACCACACATTTCAGAATCTTATAGACATGGTTGGACACAATGTTGCCATATGGGAAGCATGCAGGCAAGGACCTAATAAAAATGCATGTGCCAATCAGACTTTCTTGCACAACTCTTGCATTCACTTCCCCATTCATGTTATGAAACTTGTGAGGCTTAGATTACGTCACGTACAGCGTTTCCTTGAAAGTACACAGGGTGATTATAAAGTTGTGTACCTTGTGCGAGACCCACGTGGTACAATGGCATCTCGATATTCGTCAGTTAAGTGGTGCCATGATTCAAAGGAGTGCATCCTACCGGAAGTTCTGTGCAAAGATTTGGACAATGATATTAGCATGGCGCAACAGTTTTCTGCTCATTTTCCAGATAAGTTTCGAGTTCTGCAGTATGAGGATGTTGCAAAATATCCACAAGAAATTATATTTCAATTATTTCAGTTCTTGGGGTTGCCATACACAGACGAAACAGACAATTTAGTCAGAACATTCACTGAAAAGAATGATAACGCCCCTTGGAGTGTGAGGAGGAAGTCCTCCGAGAGGATAGACAGGTGGAAAGAAACACTAAATCCAGATCAAGTTGGACATATAAATAGTGCATGCCAAAATGTCATATCAACTCTTGGATATTAATTCTGAAAATCTTAGCACACATTTATAGTATTGGTTGAACAGTATCAAGAGCACAAAATAAAGTGTATGTATGTACAGGAAAAGTTATTTTTGTAAAAATATTTTCATCTAACTATTTTTGTATAATATATATGTAAATAAAGTATAATATTGTTAGCAATTTCATACATCTATTTTCTGTACCAGAATTCAGTAACTAGAAGCTGCCCAAATGTATATATTTTATTCAAATGTAAATATTTGTATTTCAAATGTTTTTTTGTTGGAATTTCATACACTAAACAATACAATGGGTGTATTCAAAATCGTTACTTCCAAACGTCAACCACCTTTCCACGTAGTACACCCTGGACTGTTTTGCAGACTAACAAGGCTCTGGAGTCTGGACACGGCCAGATAATAATATAATCCATATATGTTTTTGTTTGTCCTTTCATTCATTTCATCTGATCGCTATCCAACCTCATCTTCGCGATTAGCGAAAATTGGCAGAAAAGCAAAGTAAAATAAATAAATCAAAATCGTTACATTATAAATTTTAGATTCTTAAAAAAAATAATAAATAAATATATATATATAGTGTCCGAAAAGTCACGCAACCCGGTGTTTACGACCGTATAACGGAATAGCGAAACGGAATGAGAAGAAACTCTTTCTGCCAAGAGAATGCCTTGTATATTGGGAAAATTTAGAGAGACAAACATATGTAAGAACATGCATGTTTTAATAACAAATAAGCAAAGTGTTGCCAAAGGCGGAAAAAAAAATGTGCAAATCGTGTGTATTGATGCACAGAACTCACTGAGGTAAATTATTGCAACATTTCACAATACCAACGAACAATTTGGATGGCCATCTATTGAATTTGACAGAAAAAGAACTTTGATGAAGTTTCAAAAATATTGCACAAGGGAATAAATGGTCTGTTCCAAAAATCAATGTTTTCACAATATTACGAGGGACACTGGCAACACTGTTGCTGTCACGTGTCACTAACAGACGTGTTTCACCTCAGGCTATCACACTACCGCACTTTTAACGACAAAGGAAAAAGTTGGTTGTAATTTATTGCACATGTTCGAGAATATGTTTGTCTCTCTAATTTTTCCCAATATACAGGGCATTCTCTTGGCAGAAAGAGTTTCTTCTCATTCTGTTTCGCTATTCTGTCATACGGTCGTAAACACTGGGTTGCGTGACTTTTCGGACACACTGTATTTGATGGGGCAAGTGTTGAAAGATTAAATTTATACATGGGATCCAAAAAATTATGTGCCTCCATTAGGTATCAAAGCCAGGACCTCTTGGCCATCAATGTGGATTTCAATTACAAATGGTGACAGTTGATAAATTTAATACACAATTTATATATTTGTTCATACATGGAATAAAATTTTTATTACTTCATACAAAAAAATTTCCTTTCAACCATGAACCTTAAAAATGTTGCTACTGTTTTAAATTCTTACCGGGGCAAGTATTGAAAAGTAAAGTCAGATGAATGTAACTATGAGATTATTTATTAAAAAATATATATTACACAAATACTTACAAAATCACACTGACATTAAGATAGAACAAAAGAATGTCACATTCGCAATTCATGCCCATAGTCTTTCACCCATGCAATATAGAATTCAATTTTCATAATGTATGATTTGAGTTTATCCTTAGGTACAGAGATGCTGCTCACTATGGACTGATTTGGATATTTCTTTGAAAATTCCCCTCCCTTCTGCAGACTAGAACCTTGGCCTGAAAGAGAAAGAAATAATCATATTCTACTACATGTACATGGTAACAGCAACTTCCATACACAAATATAAATTATCACTGTGACAGAAAGGAAGTAAAACAAAGTACCATTTGAAAGTTTTCTTATGGTGAATAGGGCACCATGGTAGTTAGCTTGGGGTGGTATTATTTGTGTTATTCCTTGTATAGTGGTAGGGCACCTGACTGCCATGAAGGAGACCGGTTTCGATTCCCAGTGTGGGTGATTTAAGGTTGGAATTTTTCCGGCCTTGTCACTGCATAGAGGTGCTCCAGGTTCACCCACCTCAAATAAACTGGTACTTCGCGGACAACCCTGGGAAGGGGTTCAAGGTGGCTGGAGCATGGTGCTGATCACCACTTAAAAACGGCAGGGTATCGAGAATGTATGGGGTCCTCCTACCTCCACATCCCCCTGAATGTGACAGTAGAAAAAAAGAATGTCAACGGCAGGAAAAGAAGGCACAATGAGAGCTGACTACTGAAAAAAACTTTATTTGCGTGGGCGAGGTGGTTCAGCCTAAGACTTTCCTGCCACCTAACTCATATGTAACACTCCTCCCCTTTTCAAAAATCCTGGGCTAGCCCGCTTAATATGAAAAGGATTCCAAGCCTCTAATGATAAGAGTGGAATTACCTCCCAAACAACAGTTGATTGGCCGGAAAGTAGTGGTCTACTTTCGATCTCTCCACGTAAGTGCCTGGGTTCGAGTGCTGGACCTCCAGCTTGGTGTTCTTTGTGAGGATCCCTTCATCAATTTCACCTAATCATCACTCATCCTCATTGTTGCAATTAGCAAGTGGCAGAAAAGGGATGCTAAATAACAAAAATACAAAATTGAACCTGGCTAAACATGAGAATACTGGAACCACACACAAAAGAGCCTGCACAGACCCGAAACTCTTGTGAACTCCCACATGGAGGGGAGGGATAGAGTGGAGCATGCTTCCTTATGGCCCAAATTGAAAGGATGAAGGAAAAGGTACATGAAGGCTTCTGGATGAATGTTCTTTTGTTTGTGGTTGTTTCATACTGAATGAAAACAAAGGCAGAAACATCACTTCCTTCTTCCTATCAATCTATATATATAAAAATGGATATGTGTGTGTATTTGTTTGTTCCGGCATAACTCTCGAACTCCTGGAGCAATTTCAACCAAACTTGGTAAACGTATCACTTGCAATCTGGAAATAATATTTTGGGGTAAGACACCCCTAGGGGTGGCAAAAATAATCGAGAACCACCGATATTAAATTCCGCACAAACAGACATCCGTGACTCTATGCAATCCACACAACGATAGGGTTTCTCGGGTTGTCTAACGTTCAGGCTGTGTTGTGAATGGAATCCATAGTTTTCGTGACACTCCCAATGCGGTTCAACTCCAACTTCATCACCTATCCGCATGGGAGGTGAGAGGGGGTGAAAAATAATATGCCACAAATGACCGAGATTAGTGTTGAATCCATAGTTTTCGGAGTCGTTAAGCTAATTGGTGACATTCACGATCACATTTAAAATTAGTTACATTTTACACTATAGTTAGAATTCATTATTTTCCTGTCCAATACAAGATTGGAATAAATAAATACCCGGGCAATGCCAGGTAATTAGGTAGTTGTTATATAAAGAATGACTTTCTACGATTGTTACATGCAATTACCTTTATCCCTTTGCATTAACAGTTTCCTTCCCTCTGATAACAGCCTATGGATATCAGATAATGATGACAGTACATAAAAATCAGCATTCTCATCTTCTGGACCCTCCAAAATGCTTTTTACAGACTTCTTTACTTCTTGAACAAACTCCTGCGATTCAGCTAGCCATTCGCTCTGAAACAAAACAATATCTACCGTAACTATGAATTACACTCATTATTACACATTTTTGACAAAGAAATCACTTCTAATTATAAGAGATATAAAAAAATAGTTAAAGTTCGTATTTCTACACTTTACTGTGATTACATTTACAGAAACCATTATGTACAGATTAGTAATGTTTCATCATCCATCCTGATTTGGTTATTTCAGAATCGCTACTCACCGGGAATTCTGCATGAATTATTGGCTCCGGGAATTATGCGTGAATTCTGCTTGAATTTCTCTCCGTACATGCGCAAAATTGCAACTTTTTTATAACCCAAATACCATTTAATTTATACATACAGTAGAGCGTCGATTATCCGAAGTAATTGGGGGACATGGGTGTTCGGAAAACTGGTTTGTTCGGATAATCGAACTGTACATGTTTATTTGCCAAAAAGAAGTACTGTACAGTAAATTTATTCATAAAAACAGGCATCTCTTTAAGTATTACAAAGTAACGTACAAAGGCAACTTTAGTAGGAATATATAGTATGTGGTACAGTTTATTAAACAAAAATATGTACATATTACATACACATTTTGCATGAACAATACATACACCGACAGAAGTGTGCTGATTGTTGAAACACAGCGACTGGCGGCTTGGCCGGTCAGCAGCGCCTTATGAAGGCCCGCCCCATTAGAAGCAATGTTCCGCCAGCGGTGGCTCAGTGCGGCGACTACTGTGGGAAACTTGGTTTGGGAGTGAGGGGGATGATGGACGGTAGGGTGGGAGAGTAACAGGTGCGAGCGAGTACACAGTTCGGTTAAGCGGTCGTTCGGTTGACCGACGTTCGGATAATCGACGCTCTACTGTATTTACAAATGTCCTGAGGCAAGTTTTTCACATTTTAACTTTTATTTTTATTGAGGAAGAAAAAGAAAGCTGCGTGAAAAATACACCAGAATTCTCTCAATCCGTTTGCTTTGTTAAGTGTCCTTTGCTGAACAATCTTAGAGGCGGAAGATTATTGCAACGATAGGTAAATTTCAGTTTGAAATTCTTATACAATTAATTATTATATTTTTTTTTAGATTAGTACATTCTGTAACATTTGTGACTTGTGTTTATAAATGTATTTCGACTCTTGAGTATGTGAAATGGCAAGTGTAAACTCCGCACCATAAATTAAATATTTTAAATATATATACCGTTCAATTGAATTGAATTAGAATTCTTGGATTCATTGGAATCACACAGACCCTTTATATTGTTAATTTATTTGTGTATGTGTGTCGGTGGTGAGAGGCGGTAATTCGTAAGGTTGAAATGCAGAAAACATGTGCTTGTACCCTTGAAAACTGGGAATTATACTTGAATTTTATCAAGGTCCTAAAGTGGCCACTATGAAATACTACTTTTACTCTTTCTATATCAGTGATCTTATGATGCTTTTCTATCTCTTGGGTAAATTGCAAAAATAAGAACGATCCGGCTGATCGGCTGAAATGGATGATACGACACACACATACCTTAACCAGGGTTCAAATCTGAGACACATCTGCTTTGCAGCATATTATGCTGGTCACTCTGCCGGGGATGCGTAAATATTAGGGGTAGGCATTGCCAGACATTTTTGAAGGGGTCATTGATAAAAAATACTATTAGTAGAAATATCATCAACAATAATAATATAATTTATAATAACTATTACTCCCTTTGTCCCATAATTATTGTCCGGTATGCCAAAATGGTAACTTTTTAATTAGGTTCTTTTGGATACTTGATCGGCCAATTTGTACTGATCCTTGAGTAATAACGTTGTATGACACATTCCCGTGTTTCATTTACTTCTTCTGTATACACCAATGTCACAGTTTGAATATCGTACAATTATTATGGGCCAACAAACAAAAGTGTACCGGACAATAATTATGGGACAGAGGTAGTATAAAGTAATAATAATAAGCCACATTTATTACACATTATTATTATTATTATATAAATGGGGAGACTTCAGGTACTACATCCAGCAAATGAGTTTATATCCAGTACAACTGTTTTCTGTTTTATCATTATTATTTTTATATATTCCATGCAATTAGTGTGCTGATATTCATAGTGTTTGTATTTTGTTATTAACTTTACACACCTCATTCAAGAATAGGCTTTAAGAGGAAATTTTACTTATAAAGTTTATTCATAATTGGGAAATAGATGCGGTAGTAGATAAATACAAACTAGTGCTCAGTTTATTTGCTAAACTATTTTCTTTTTTTTTTCCACGGATAAATTGAGTAGTAGTTTTTCTGTATTTATGAAGTTTATGTTGTGTGGACTCTCACATAAAACTACAATTTTTTTAATTTTAGAAACTGAAACCATTTATATACTGGATTAAATCGTAAAATATGAACGTATAAACTGATTCCTGTATTTTACATCAGGGTGTCTACTAAATGTCTGTTTTAAAATTCCAGGTTTTTTCCAGATTTGTCCAGGTCTATTTATATTATTTTCCAGGTCTATATTTTTTTACACAAAGAGAAGTTGTTATTGTTAATAACCCCTACCAGAAGGCCAGTTGAGAAAATTTGCAGTAACTAACAAAAGCAAGTGGAGTTCTCACCTTTAACTGCCGTGTAATTCATATCTCTTGGTAGTAGTATATTGTTTACATTTTGTTTTTACTACAAGTTTACTAAAAATTATTAATTTAAATTCTAAGCATATGTTAATTTACATAATTACATGTTACTGCACATTCTTCTTGGATGGGGAATGGCCAAACACTTAATTTTTACAAAATTTACTCATACAAATTTATTCATAAAATATAGTATTTATTGCTCATCTCATGTGCAACCTATTGGCTGTACGCACTACATATATTCTTATTACACAACTATGATTTTCTCAAGACTACGCTTTCCATTACATTCCGTATATGAGTTAAATAGCAGTTCTGATAGTTTTAACTGTTCTCACTTAAACTAACACTTATTCCTCTTCTTTATTCCGTCTCTGTGCAGCACTTTTCCCCCTAACTGTTTGTAAATATATCCCCACTTTTTCCAATAGTTCCATGTTCCTTTATACTACAATTGATTCGAACAAACTTTCCAAGCTTATGTTGCGTAGCTTCTCCTCATGCAGAACGTGTGTGGCCTGACATAAGAATCAATGTTCTGGCGCATCATCACCATTGCATAATACGTATTTATATCTCCCTTCCTCATTTTTACTGTATTGTGTCTCCATCCTGCCAGCCTCATACATGCCAACCCCTTTCTTGCCACCATGCTCACCTTCTTGATGTACGCGGTCCCCTTCTTTGAAGCTCGAGCGATCTCTTAGTTTCACATTCCGCCATTATTTCCTGTCTATCTATATCCTCTAATCTTTGTTTCACTAATTGCAATGTCCCCTGGTCGACATGTTCCCCCTCCCAGATCCATCCCAGTTCAATTTCGTATAGTTTACCTCTGATCTCTTTCGCCCATGTTCCCATTTCCTCCCCTTGCACCTATTGCATCAACGCTTGCCCTTTTACCAAGTTCTCCCTTCTCGATATTAATGTCGCCCAGTATTTAACCCTTCTCAACATTTTACTCATACAAAATGTACTTTGCGCTTGTACAATAATTCTGTAAGTAACAAAAACAATGTGTTCAAATTGGAGTTCTTTGAGTATCCCCGCGGTCGCCATCCACGTACTCACAAAACATAAGACCCTAAGTGAAGTGGACATATGTAGTGAAAATGGTAACTTTGAGAAAAATCCAGGTTTCTGGTTAAATTCCAGGCTTTTTCCAGGTTATCCAGGTACAAAAGTAGATTCCAGGTTAATTCCAGGTTTTCCAGGTCACCCTGTACATTCAATTTTTTTGATTTAATGTGCAGTTTCTATTTTAGCTATTCTGATCGAATACCAACTGAATGAATTTTAGTTCTGCTCTTAACAGTAAAAATAGCAAGCTTTCTTCTGCTTTCTTTTAACCTCAAATGAAGGGTGCAAATTTTCAGGAGAGAGGGGGGGGGGGGTCGATGGACACGTTCGGCCCGCTGGCCTCCCGATGCGAATGGGACAAATTAATCAATACTGTAACAGTATTGGCTGATAAAGACATATTGGTGTATGAGTATAATTTGTGATAATATTACTGATTTAATATTTATATAAATAAAACAGTGCAAAATTGTTCCATCTTTTTTTATAAACATCAAGGGTATAATGAATTTATCTTATATTTGTACACTAAATATCTATGTATGTAATTTCTTTTTCAAAGGTCATACCCATCGCAGTGAGGTGGTTGGTGAATGAGACCAAAGCTGGCTGCAAAAGTCTCGCCTGTATGCTTCTTTTCCATCCATATAAAACATTTCTTACAAATAAAAACTGATTAAAGTGTATGGATAGTATGTGACATTTCTCTTTCACAATTACCGAGTACACAGGATCATGGAGGAGAGCGGAAAAGGGGAAACTATTGCCTGCATAATTGAATTTTTCCCCTTCAATGCATGCTAATTTCTAATCAGCTTGATATTGCACTCTTAAGAACTGATGCAGCATTTAAAGCTACAATTTTGCAGCGACACCAAGAGATCTTAGCACACGCACTTTGCCTGAGAATAAGGTTTCACACAGAGCTTAACATATACAATGGCGATACACAAAGTGCATGGTACACAGCAGTCACATGACTGCAACATCCAATCTGGTTCACTTTCATAGAAACTCCATCTAGTGAAGACACCAAGAATTCTGGCAATATTGTTAGCCTCTCTCTACTCTGAGAAGTGTATTTTCCAACTGCATTTTGTCACAAAATAATGCGAAATGATGTACAAAATGTGAAATGAACACTCACTCGCACATGAAATTTAAATTTTTTTTGCTGACAAAACACTTTTCCGAGTCCAAATTAACCTGAAATTTATGCAAAACTTTAAAAAATGGATTAATTCTTGAGGGAAAATGTGGATTGAAACAAAAAGTTTATTTAAAATAGAGAGAAGTGATTTTATAATTCATGCATTTCACATAAATTATGATTATGAATAAATATACTAGGAAGAATATTTGTTCTCTTTGTACTAAGCGTAAAGTTTCAAAATCAGCATTATAACAGTGAAATGACATACTTTTGTACTATCTTTGAACCAAAAATTTGCTAAAATTTTAAATCTTTGTTCAGAAAAGATACAGTGGAACCTCAATTTTACATTTTTCAGGGGACAAAAGATTAAAATGCAGAAACATGTAAAATCTTGGAAATTCTTGCAACATTTTACTCCGTTACACTGGCTGTTGCATAAGTTATAGTCGAAATAATTAATTAAGGTGTTGAATCAACCAATCAATTTCTTTAACAGCTATTGGAGCAGATAAATATTCATATGACTTCTCTTCTGGTATCAGTAAAAATGTAATCTTGAAGAACCCTTAATATGTATTACCATGCATATTCAAACATTGGGAAAACATCAACATACGTTCAAACCTTCCTGTATGGCAGACTGTAGAGCGACTTCAGCAGTTTCATAATTGACTGCCTTGGACAGATTGCCACACAGCTGGACAAATGCGTTAATAGCTTCTGATACTGAACCATGGATATCTCCATTAAATAATTTCATGACATATGCATAGCTGCATAAAATATTTATCAGTCCAAATTTCACACAAGGAGATGGTTTTGTTTTCTGCAACAAAGAAAAAAAATGTAATTAAATATGCAACTTATTTTCATAAATTACTACACATGTTTTTGAAGAAGCATTGTGTATATACCTTTTTTGATTTTTAAACATCCATAAAAATCAATCATTTAAAATAAAATTTCATCCACCCCTGTTCGATCCCTATATTTAGTGCAGTGCCAAAAACAGTTGTGACAGTAAGATGACATACATTGATTGATGTTGGTTGTTGGTAGTAGTAGTAGAATGAAGATTACTTCTGTTATTTAGCTTTGCTTTTCTGCCACTCTTGGCTAATCACAATGATGAGTGTTGATAAGATTTTGAATTTTTTAATTTAATTTTAAAATTTTGGGTGCGTCAGCATTTAGGCTATTTTGCACCTGTCACATTATACGGGGTCCAGCCCCTTACTGTTACAAATAACAACTCTAACGTTGCATAACAAAAATCTTAAAATATTCCTACTTCCGTTAAAAGCTGAGGCTGTAAACGGGCACTCAGCACACATAAGGACAAAAAGACAGGACAACATGCAAAATTATACTGGCTATAGGGCCAGTCGCCAGAGCCTCGTTAGTCTGCAAAATGCAGTCCAAGGTGTACTAAGTGGAAGTGAGGTTGACAATTGGGTGTACTACGTGGAAGGTCACCTCTTACACCCTTGTTGACAAGATAAATTGATGAAAGAATACTCATGAACACCTATGCCCAGACCAGGATTTGAACCTAGGAACCCTGACATTGCAGTGTGCTGTGCTAATCACTCTGTCACAAAGGTCGGCAGAATGAAGATAAAAATCACGGCCTGAGCATAGATGCTCTTTGTGACTCTCCCGTCAACTTCATCTTAGCATCGCTGAATTCTTATCACAATTACCCAAAAGTAGCAGAAAAGTGATGGTAAAGAAGACAAATTCAATACAATACAACAACGACAAAGATGAAATTGATGTAAAAACATAAAGTGGTGAAAATATGACTTTATCAACACTGGACAAAATATTTTTTTTTATTAAAAAAAATGTATTTACATTTACCATAATTTTCATTCTCATAATTCAATGAAATGTTGCAGCTCCTTATAAGCTTTGACATTTTAACACGTGGGACCATGCATCTGTACTACACGATTTAAAACTTTGGAAACAATCCACGTGTATCTTGTAATTAAAAAGTAACTCCCAGTGAGAAACTAGTTAATGAAAAAAACATTGAATGTGATTTCAATCTCTACTGTAAAAAACCCTCCACTGCTCAGTTTTTCCAGGTTTTTCTTGTCCTTGCAAAATTCCCTAACTTTCCTAGAGAAGATTCAACTTTCCCAGATTAGTCGGAACCCTAATATAACACAGTTCTTGAATTTTGTACATGATAAAAGATACCTGGAATACAGAAAACTATCAATGTCAAACTCATAAATACTAGTCAATACCAAAATTTAAGAATGACACTTACTGATAATTTTGAAAATGGCAGTATATCGTGTTTCACTGGAGGACAATTTGCAACATATGATGCTGGTTCGGGGATGGTTGTAACATCTTCAACTAGTTCCTTCTTCCTCCTGAAAGAAAAGTCATGAACTTCATTACAAAATAATTGTGTATCTATAACTATGCATGCCGGCCCCCTGTGGCGGAGTCGTTAGCACATCGTGCTATGATGCCAGGGGTCCCGGGTTTAAGTCCTGGCATGGATGTTTGTGTGTCCAATCATGAAGTAAATCACATCATTGCTCATCCCCATCTTCGCAAATTAGCCAAAAGTGGCATAAGAAGCGAAGTGAAATAAAGCAAATCAATCAATAACTCTACACAAAATTTCTTAGGGAGGAAATCCAACCCTATAGCTGAAATGGACAGAGATTAAGAAACTCCATGTAAGATTTTGCAAAGCATACACCACAATTAAATTCTTCTTTGTAGCTAAACTCCACCATAATAACTATAATGTTAATGAAATAATATTATTAACAAAAAGGACATGAAAAGATTGAAAATCAAAATGGCAACTACACTCTGTCGACGGAATCTCTGGAGTAAAGGAAACGAAAACAAAGTCCTCTGTGTAAGTAGGGAACAAGAGGGGTGGACCAATGAATGCATGGAGGGGAACGACAGCTAGCAACCATTTGCAGCAGCATCACCTTCTTTGCTCTGCTCACTTGCTTTCTCCCCTTTTCTACCATTGCATGCAACCTTTGCTTCACAGGTTACCAAGACAGTGTGTAGTGTCAGTGCATCATTAATTACCAACTAATGACTGTTTTATATTGTGAAATAAAGGAGTAGAAAAAAACAGGGTCTTCGTTTGCCATGGCACCTGAAAATTTTCAGCCGGTACCTGAATTTTCAAATTCAGTGCTAAAAAATATTTATTTTTAATATTTTGAGTTCGCTTATGGGAAATTTCATTGCTTTTGTAACGAGTATCGTATGTCCGCCTTGTAATCAAGGGGTCCTGGGTTCGATACCTGCTGGAAGCACATAGTGGTTCGGATCGCACTTTAAACTGTAGGTCTATTCCCGATCAGCCTTACTGTGCATAAAATGGACTTAAAAACACCAAATCAATCAATCTGTATCATATTCTTGAAGCTTTCCTGGCGGCGAATGATGATGAAGTTCTCTCGGAAGCCTATCCAGAGATCACCTGGCTGATATCCCGAGAGAACTTCATCATCATAATCTGTATCATTAAATTAGGAAAATAAACATGCCATTATAATCTTTTCCACTGCTGCTAGCCAAACTTGAAAATATGCAGTAATATGGTAGAGTCGATTATATATTAGAATATATTGCATAGTTATTCATACTGTTACCAGTTGAGCCTTCTTTAGGAATGACACTCTGGCACAAGAATTAATTAATTTTAATCCAATCTAGTGTTAAGTGAAAAAGACTAAATGATTTAAGATCATATTTCAAAATGTGTAGCTTTATCTCGGTTGGATTCATGACTTTCTTAGACGTTATTTGCACAAGCTCACAAAGCTGGCTAATGAGAAATAGGGGGATGGCGCCTGAATGAGTTTTAGTTCCTACCCCTGGTGAAATAACATTCGTATATCATGAGGCAAAAATAAAAATGTGTCTGTAGGAAGCATCGTGGCGTGGAATACAGCACGCACACCAAGACAGGATTGCTACTCTTGTTGCAAAACAAAATTTCTTGATTTCATGGTAGATGGGGCAAATGTGGTTTTATTATAATGCAGGTCAGAGGTTCCCAAACCTTTTTGTTATGGTGCCCCTAGTGTTTCAAGATTCTTCTGCGGTTCACAAGACAGAATGTAAGCTTATCTAACATTGCAACAGTCAGTTAGTGTGGTTAGGTTACTGCCTTAAGTTAAAAAAAAAAAAAATAAACACACATTTAAAATTGATGAAACATTGTGTATGTAAATAGTACTAAAAATAAGCACATATTTGGAATAATCATGTGATTTCAGTGAAAATAGTGGAACATTTCCATATTTCCACATTACAAATTTGCTTCCTTCAGATTTATTTCGAAGCACCGCTGACTTCATTAACAAAGGTTACAGTGTCTGACATTGCTTAAGATGTCACTTCACTTCAAACTAAAGATGAAGTGGATCCCAGATTTTCATTTAGATTTCAAAATTTTCCACACTGCAAAGTCCATGGGGTTGAGGTCAGGTGATGGTGGTGTCCATTCCACAGGGCTCCTCCTCCCAATCAAGTGATTCAACTTTATGGTCACATTCAGGGTGCGAAATCATTAAAAGCCGGGGAGAAAGTTCATCTTCAAACCCCCTACCCCACAAACATATGTGTATATTACACGATATACATATTTGTAATGTTAAATTAAAAATATATTATTATTAATAATTACATAAAATAAATTAATTTGTTACTTTTATACATATCAGATATTGCAAAGAAGCTAATTTCTTTACCAACTGATTAAATATGTTAATAAATTATGAAGTAGTTAAAGTGGTTTTATTATATGTAAGTTTTTGTTTAGTAAAACTCCACCGAGAAATTTTTGGTGGGGGGGATTTTTGAGACCAAGATTGTTGGTGGGAGGAAACCCCCCCCATCCCCCCAAGATTTCGCACCCTGGTCACGTTCTATGTCTTGTGAGTTCTGAAAGCCTTTAAACTTAGAAACTGAATATTTACAGCTGCCAAATTTTGCAGATACATTGGAACCTCGATTTTACGTTTTTCAGAGGACCAACCTGAAAAAAAAAAGTTTAAAATGCAGGAAAATGTAAAATTCGAGGAAAATTTGGTAACATTTTGCTATGTTGGGATTATCAATAATGTATAATGTTGGAAAATGTAAATAAGAAAAAAAAATACCCTCACGCTATCAATATTGGTTGTGTGAGGGTATGGTGGCGATAACATGGATGAAACAATTACATTATAAATGGGGAACAGAAACAATATCTCAGTTTGTTTACGATTAGTAACAGGCTATATTTCAAGTTCTTGCACATGCAAATAATCTTAATTCACTTGTATTTATTTATTAACGCCTAGTTTTAAATGGCAAAGTTAAGGCTGTACAAAGCCTTTTCTTCCACTCAACAATACACATAAAATTATACATTATATTAAACACAAAAAAAGTGCATTAAGTCATTTCACATATATCCACACACACATTATACTCATACACACAAGTCTTAATGCCCTGAATATAGCACACAAAATATGAAATATGGAATGCAAAATTTAAAATTGTATTTAAGTAACTCCAAGGTATTTTAAGAATTCATTCACTTGCATATGCACTTTAGTCTGCTTGACAGGGGAAGATCTAACGAATACTCTGAAGAGAGTGGCGAAAACGTCTGCTGAAGGAAGCGACTGAGCTTACTGTTCTAGTGCTTTCTGGCAACTGATTCCACAGCCTTACAGATGAGTTGGAGAAGAAGTTTGATCTGGAGAAGAAGTTTGATCTGTGGATGGGGATAGAGAGAGATGAGAAGCTGCGTGATCTGGTGTCGCGATCGTGAGAGAGCAAGAGAGGAGATAGGAAGGTGACTTGAGGTTGAGAACTTTGTAAAGTTACAAGTTTACTTTTCCCTCTTCAGGCTAAATCCAACAATAAAGATGAATGATGATTAAATGAAATTGATGAAGGAATTACCAAGCAAGGGTTTGAATCCAGAACCTTTGGTGGTTATTGTTAAAGTCAAACACTCAACGCACTCAGCCACTACGGTTGCTTACAAGTAAATGCTTTAAGAGTATGACTAATAAGTAGGGATCGGAAGTTGAGGAAAAATCCTTTTTCTTCCTAGTGTCCGAAGACGAGGCCCAACATAATATATGTTCATTTTGGGTCATTGTAGGCCAGAAAAATGTGGGTTTTGTTTGTCGTTTTTTGGCTTATGGGTCCTTTTTTAGCCTAATTTTAAGTCTTAACGGCTTTTTTTTTGCAACTTCACCTTCTTTCGACTACGTTTTTACTGCCCATTCTCAATTCGAATCATCAACAGTTCATCACCTCTTAAACATCCTTTCTATAGTAAGGAAATGAAATATATATATATATATACACACATACAGGAATAGGGTTAGAAATGGTGCCAGAAGGGCGGATAAATACAAATAATGAAGGAGACAGTAAACACTTACCACACGAATAGAAATAATTCAATATTTCGTGATCTGAGTCGCATTTTCAAGAAGGTAGATAAAAGATCGACAACACTGTGAGTAGAGGCACAGAATACTGACCGTAGCGTCTCTACGGTCAGTGTTGCCAGAAACAGTTGAAAGGAAACACGAAATACTTTAGCCAGTGTTTACTGTAAGGTGGGTGGGTAGTTTCGGGGAGGAGAAGAAAGAGTTACTGGTTGGCTAGGTTGAGTCCGGGGGGTATAGTGGCGTGCATGCCTGCTATATAGGCCCTTTCCCATCGCCTGCGGAAAGATGTGTCAGAGCGGGGGGGGTAAAAGGTGGATGATGGCAACACGGAAGCAGTTATTGAAGGTGGTCTTATGGCTGTTGGTGTGGATGGCAACTGTGAAATCGGAGTTTTGGGTGGAGGAACGGTGATTATTTATCCTTAGATTCAAGGGGGTGGAGGTTTCGCCTAGGTAGAAGTTGCCGCAGATTTGACAGATGAGGGTGTAAATTAGATTGGATGAGTGGCAGGTGCCCTTAGGGTGAAGGGTGAACTCACCTGCCGCTGTAGGGATCAGGAGGGTGGGGGAGGTGATGAGTATGGGGCAGGTCTTGCATCTGGGTTTGTTGCACCTCTGGGCTGGGGGAAGGGGTGCGGAAGGGGTGGGGGTGTTTCGGACCAAGATGTTTTGGAGGTTGGGGGGGCGACGGAAGACGACCCTAGGTTTTTCCCGAAAGATGTCTCTGGTCTCGGGATCACTGTGCAGGATGGGGAGGAGGGAGTGGAGGGTATGTCTGATTTTCGTAATGTGAGGGTGGTATTGGGTGATCAGAGTTGGAGGGTTGGTTTTGGGTTGTTTGGTGCGGTTATGGGAGTTAGCTCTAGTGATTTGTTTGTTGATGAGGGTGGAGGGGTAGCCACGGTTGGTTAGGGCTTGGTGCAGGCGTAGGTTGTAGTTTTGGCGGGATGAGGGGGATGAGTTGAGGCGCTGGCCTCTGAGGGCAAGGGATAGGGTCAGAAATGGTGCCAGAAGGGCGGATAAATACAAATTTTATATATATATATATATATATATATATATATATATATATATATATATATATATATATATAACCATACCTGAAACGAGAGAAAATCATTTTTGGACGACTGAAGCAGGTACGGTACAAGGTCCTTTAACCGTAACAGGTCTGGAAGGTCGCGCTGTAAGTGGCAACTTTCTCTTGTTTTGAAGCTTTCAGATTTTCGCACTGTTTCATACCATCAGAATTTTGTATTTTTTTATTCATGAAATATGTAATTAAAACTGAACTTATTAAGTATTTTGGATCACATTTAAACATCCTTTTTTCAGTTTTTAGGTCCTTTTTTGGCAATTTATAGGTCTTCAAATTCCGAGCCCTACTAATAAGCATTAATATTGTTGTTCTTTTAATTTGATAAAGGTATACCCCGTCCCAGCTAACTGTGGAGCAAGGCTGCACATAGCGTCAGAGAAGCGAGGGAAATAGAGAGGCCAGAGTGAAGCAGTACACGTTGCTGGGAAGGCTGGTAACTACAGTCGCTTTCCCCCACTTAACGCAATTCTGTTTCTCTCCCGTGTTCATTGGCGGAGCAGCCTCGCGTTACTACTTGAGCAGAGACTTGTTTTTGTTTGTACCAGAGTATAGCTGGTATATAAAACTAGTCAATAAAAGCACAGAGAGGGTATGCAACCCTCAATGTGCTCTTAGCTAAACTGAGATATACCTGTAAGACCACCATGGAATCCAGGTCGGAACGACATTGGACACATCACCACTTTTAACAAGTTCTTCAAACTCTCGCTTCTCTTCATCTGTCAGCTTTTCCCAGACGGAATCAGCATCATTGAGATCCACTTTCGCTAGACGTTCAGACAAATCAATTTCAGGCTCACGTTCATCGTCGGAATCTGAAATATGAAAGGACTGAAGTAATAATAATAAAATTCATTCAGAAACATGGTGAGTATTTGCAATTCAAATTATTCGATATGCCATCTGGTGAGATTTTGGGAACTACTGTATGTAGAACACTAAGCTGCGTTGAAGGCATTCCAAGCACGGGGAATGTGCAAAAGAGCGGCGTCTGTTGTTGGTTCCAAAATCGTTTTAAGGGTCAGAACATGTCTGAGTTTTCATGTCTTTCCACACCGTGGAATTAAATTTGTAAATAAAATATGGAAAACAGAAGATTAGCGTGAGGGGTGACACTTAAATGTGGCAAGGAAATTACAAAGTGTCTTTGAAAGAAGAGTATATATTACGATGCAAGTAAAGTTTAAAATTGTACTCTGCAAATAAATGTTAATAAAACATGTTTTTCTTTCCAAAAAGCCATGAAGCATCTTGCCCAATGCATCCAAATATGAAATTTGGAACACGTGCAAAGATGAAAATAGTTTTAGAATGAATTAATTAATATCTTACATGTAACCAGAAAAAGAAAACAGGGGTTTTAATATTCCTCTTTCATTCAGTACGATATCCTTTTTCAGTGAAGATAGTCTGGTCATGAAATTGTGAATATTATTATTATTATTAAACCAGGTTTCCTCTTTGGAGGAAGAACTGCAACGATATGTTTGCATTTTCTCCTGCCCCAACTTCTCAAGTACAGGTCAACTGTTTCATTGTCAAATTATTTCCGAGAGTACTGGTTATAACATTTGGTGCAGATAATACAGCACTGCTTTGAAGAACCAGTGCACACTGCACATATACTAGTTTCGTCTGAGTTTACTGTGTTAGTTTGACAATCATAATTAAATGCTTCGTTCTCGCATAGCTTCACCTTCGTTATAGTTCCTGGTATTCACATCGTATTCACAATACTTAAAAATATCACGTAACTTAACGTTTCGGTAACGGTTCCAATTGTTTTATGATTTCTCCTAGCATAAAGACTAATTATCGTAGAATTTTTGAAATCATTGTAACACGAAATTTGAACCTTCCTTAAAGTAATGAGCACTGTTTGGACTCGAAAAAAGTTGTTTATGTTGAAAAAAAAAACAACTTCAAAATAACCTTACCAGGGTGGCTACAAACAAGCAAAAATGAAATTCCCTGACTTTTCCAGGTTTTCCAGGACAAAATTTACATTTTTCCCTGACAATTACAAACTAAACTAAATCGATGTTTTTGTAAATTGAAATAATAAACTCATACAGATCCATGCATGGATTTGTTAAGTACCAATATTATCTTCAATTAAATTGACTTAATTCCTCTATTCTCTATGATTTGAATTCAAACTGCAAAATAGTGAATTTGAAAATTATTACAATTCACAAGCTAGGGAAGGATTACGGAATTTTGTTGTACGCAGTAAGTTTAAAATAAAATACTTGATTATTTTTAAAGTTACGACTAAATGAGATAAGAGTGAAGAGTGAATAATTAAGAAATACAATTTGTAATTTATCAGTCTCCTTATCCATTCTCGGTATTATATGTTGATATTTCCACTAAAGTTTGGAAGCCTCTGCTTGCAAGAACCATGAGTGTGGACTCATTTTTCAATGCATAAAGCTACTTCTCTCTTCTCTGTAAAGGAAACAACTTAACTCTTTCATATAAGTGAAACAATTGAATCGAACAAAATAAAGTGTCATATTTCCTTACATTATCAATGGGATTTCTGCTTCAGTACAGTATATTCAAGTGAAGTACTGTGAAATTGACAACATGCAGTTATACCATTAATGCTGACGAAAAGGGTATGTAGATATTAGAAATTTAACGCAAGGAATTTATAGAATTGCATTGTATAGGTACCTGATTTAGCTAACCACACATTAAAACACTAATAATAAAAGCTTCTGAAAGTTCATATACGAGGGGAATCCTGAAAAAAGCTCCAATGGTGCCTATACGCAGCACTAGTGGTCGGAGAGGGACACACACACATGCAGGCAGGAAGAAGTGGCATTTAGCTGTAAATGGTAATAGTCGTAATGCAGCCGTTTTAGGAGAGTTCTAGGTTAAAGATTGCAGCTCTCATACAGTCTCCCACAGACTGCGATGTAACCTACATTGCACGCTCGGAATTTAGCACAGAGCCACCAGCAATTGTGTGAGGTGTGCAGACCGGACGTCGTGAACGATAGTATGGTCAGACGATGTTGCAGACAATTCACGGAAGGCCAATCGAATGTGCACAACCCCATACAGCACAACACAGGCCCTTTGCATCACTTCAGGTGAGAGATCTTGGACCACTCCCTGTACAGCCCTGCCCTTTAATGTACCGACTTTCATCTCCTGGTTTAACTGAAGAGGGTTCTGGCAGGGCAAGAATTTGACAGCTACACTGCAGTAGAGATAGTTCCAGTCTTTGTTTGTCAGACACATATGCCATGGGCATACAAAATTTAGTGACATGCTACGACAAATGCCAGAAGAACAGTGGTGATTATGCCGAAAATTAAGTTAGGACTCACTGTTACTAATGCAATAAATTACTACTGATATTCTTGTTTTATTTATGCATAATCGGTAGGGACCTTAATATTTTGTAGTTTTTTTTCTAAATTGGTGTATTTTCTTATTTTTTAGTTTTTACTATACGGTGTTTTTTCCCAAATTCACATTTTCATTTCAGCGCATTTTCTGGCAAATATCTGAAATTATACCTTGACGGTGTTTTTAAACTACTGTTTCACATGGCCTACATATCTTCATGAGAGTTTGATATGTTGAAAGTTGTTTTGAGAAAGTTATTTTCCATACATCTTTTTTTTAATTTTAAGGTAAGGATTTTAGATAATGGAATTTCCCCCGTATATACTGAAGGGTGCATAATGACCATAAGTGGCGACGCACCAAAAAAATTTTAATCAATCAATCTCACGTGACAGATACCGATATATTATAGCACCAAAAATTGGCATTATCTTTTTTTGACTTGTTAGTGTTATGTTTCCCAAAATTCGCGTTTTTGTTTTAGAACATTTATCTGCCAAATGTACCGAAACTTAATACTTCATTGTGCTTTTAAACTATTATTTTAAATTGTAGGTCACATGGTCTACGTATTTTCGTGACAGTTTGATATGTTGGAACTGGTTTTTGAGGAAGTAAAAGTAAAGTGCTCCCCTGCACTTTTCCATGAAGGTGTATAGGGGTGTGGAGTTAGGGTCCCACACTTTCTTGATCACGGCTGAAGGTGGCTAGTGATGTGATCAGCACCACACTCCTGGATACCTTTATCCCTCAAAGTTTCCTCAAGGTACCAGTTTCATATTATGCTGGCGCCGGAGCAGTTTGAATATGTGGAAAACATCCCGGTTCTCCCCTGCAGGGGATCGACCCCGGGTCTCTCGCATATTAGTCAGATGCCCTAACGACTGAGCTCCATTATTACTCGCTTGACAAATGCCGATGGTGCACACTTAGCTTGGTAATTCAAAACATATCTTCTGTGACAAATACGAAGATGTGGCTCCCTTGTGACGGTAGATATGCACTCGATCTCCTGTTAGAACCCTACCACTTTGCTCTGTGATGCAAATGGTTTTGATAGAAGTTGAAAAAATTGTGGGAAATACATGATTTAATGTGTCTATCAGAATTATTCCCTGTACGTATAACTCTACAATTTACTTGCATGTTCTATGTACATAAACATGGCCTAGAAAAGACAAGAATGTTGGATTTCATGGAATTTTTCATTCTTTTAGGACATTTCTTTAAAAAAAATCGTTAAAAATGCCAACAATTCACATTTTATGCCAAATTCGCATTATTTCGATATTTTGAAAGGGCGAAAATTGTGTCCAGACATCACTGCACATTCCTAAACATAACTTCGCAGCAATTACCATTTTTCACGGTTCTGGCGTTTGCGAAAAATCAATGTCCCTACTAATTGGAAATTACTTTCTGGCCACCCCTCATATAAATCAGTAGATGGAAAGTGAAAATTTAGCAGGGCTGGTAGAGAAAAGTCAATCCTTGAAGAAAGTGAATTGCTTTTATGACTGAATGAATCGAGTAAATATGATATTAAAATATTTACGTATTTATTATTAGTATTTTGTTTCATAATATTGGATATTAACCTTACCCTGTGAGAGATTAATGACCATCTCTCACGAGTTTAAACAGACAGGACAGAGAGTGGCGTTAATTTCAATGCAACACTAGTGTTACAGTAAATTTGAGGTTGGGAGCATGCTCTTGCCAATTTTTATAACTTTCACCAATGCAGTTTATGTTTCACTTTTTCGTGATAGTATTCAATATATATCCCGTTTGGTTGAATTCTTCTTGATATCTAAGAATAGTGCAATGTCATTGTAAACGTACTGCTACATTAAATAAGGTGAAGTGAGCCAGAAGAGTAATAAAATTCCAGCACATATTTGCAGTCCATGCAATTTCTGTCGCATGTTGTAGTGAGATACTTTGTCAGGTGGCAATATTCAACAAAAATCGTATGTATCAATGGAACCTATTTGTTTCCATGTTCCTTCAGTTTGCCCAACAAAATGCTTTACTACGTGACAAGTCCCCTTACTACTCCCATATGGACAAGAAAAAATGATAATTCAATGCATTTTGCACGTAATATTTAGAGGCTTAACCTTTACTCCCTCAATGATACCATATGTTATCATCAGAGTAAGGTCGTACTGGCCTGATGATACCATATGGTATAATGGTGCTGATTACGAAATGAATGTGCTTTTTGGACATTCATACTCTTATGTTTGGGTGGAAACTCTGACACAGGTCTGGAGCAAGCCTGGGAAATTCATATTGATGACCAACCTCCCCCCTCTCCGCAACATATCCATGCCACATTTCCGAACAGAGTTTCACATTTTGGCTCATTATTCAATCTGTATGGCACCCAGGAACATGAAATATGTTTCAATCTCTTTGGAAACGACCATTCTTTGAAGAGAATACTAAGGTTTGCGCCTTTTCACTAAAATAGCGGGAGAAGAGGGGGCAAACCTCAGATTTTTATGTTTTTTTTAATTGAAATTCGGTGGTCGCGCCCTCAAACCCCCCTTCCTCCTTTCGGCGATCTGAATTGTACACGGTTGCATGCTCTGATGTTTTATCTGTAAAACAAAACTTATCCGAAGTAGATTGCTCCCATAGTGGCCGAGTTATAACAATTTTCCTCCAAAAATGCAAATTACCTATTTTTCGTAAAAAAAAATAATCACATTTTGGCTTATTATTCAACTTGTATAGCAGTCAAGAACATGAAACATGTTTCATTCTCTTGAGAAATGCCCATTCTTTGAAAAGAATACTAAACTTCGCGCCTTCGTCCCAAATAGCGGGAGAAGAGGGGGCAAACTCCAGATTTTTATAGTTTTTAATTAAAATTCGGGGGTCAAACCCCCCTTCCTCAGTTTGGCGTTCTGAATTGTACACGGTTGCATGCTATGATGTTTTAGCCGCAAAACAAAACTTATCTGAAGTAGATTGCTCCCATAGTGCCAGAGTTATAACAATTTTCTAAGCAATATGTAAATTACCTATTTTTAGTAAAAAAAAAGTGTGTTTCACATTTTGGCTTATGGCACCCAAGAACATGAAACATGTTTCATTCTCTTTGGAAACGTCCATTCTTTGAAGAGAATACTAAGGTTTGCGCCTTATACCCAAAATAGCGGGAGAAGAGGGGGCAAACTTCAGATTTTTATGTTTTTTTCAATGAAATTCGGGGTCGGTCTCCCCCAAATTCCCTTCCTCGGTCAGGCGTTCTGAATTGTACATGGTTGTATGCTGTGATGTTCTATCTGAAAAACAAAACTTATCTGAAGTAGATTGCTCCTATAGTGCCCGAGTTATAACAATTTACCTCCAAAAATGCAAATTACATATCTTTCGTAAAAAAAAAAAATCACATTTTGGCTTATTATTCAACTTGTATGTCACCTAAGAACATGAAACACGTTACGATCTCTTGAGAAATGTCCATTCTTTGAAAGCAATAATAAAATTCGTGCCCTCTACCCAAAATAGCGGTTGAAGTAGGGGCAAAATCCATTTTTTTTCCATTGAAATTCGGGGGTCGTGCCCCCAGCCCCTCTTCCTCGATCCGGCGTTCTGAATTGTACACGGTTACATACACTGATGTCTTATCTGAAAAACAAAACTTATCTGAAGTAGATTGCTCCTATAGTGCCCGAGTTATAACAATTTTCCTCCAAAAATGCAAGTTACATATTTTTCATTAAAAAAATCACATTTTGGCTTATTATTCTACTTGTATGGCACCCAAAAACATGAAACATGTTTCATTCTCTTGAGAAATGTCCATTCTTTGAAAAGAATACTAAAGTTTGCGCCTTCTCCCCAAAATAGTGGGAGAAGAGTGGGGCAAACTTCAGATTTTTGTTTTTTCTATTGAAATTCGGGGGTCGAGCCCCCCAAACCCCCTTCCTCGTTCCGGCATTCTGAATTGTACACGTTTGCATGCGCTTATGTCTTAGCTGCAAAACAAAACTTATCCGAAGTAGATTGCTCCCATAGTGCCCGAGTTATAACAATTTTCTGTTCCCGTGCAGAGTTCCATAACGATATCTTTAAATAAAAAAATTAAAAAAAGTCAATGAAGACAAAATTCCCTGACATTTCCATGTTTTTTTTTGACACCTCAAATTCCCTGACTTTTCCCGGTTTTCCAGGTCTGTCGCCACCCTGCTTACGCACTTCTTATGGACAAGATATTCTCAGTCGACTAGTGACAGTAAATATTGTAGAAGCGTGGGAATGAATGTAGAAGTAAATCGGAACCTTAGTAGAAAGCATTTAGGGACTTTATTTTAATGCTAAGGCAACCCTGCCTAACCTAACCACGAAAGCATATTTTGAACAAAACCTTAAGTAATCGTTAAAACTCCGCAGTATGTGTTAACAGACATAAATCGAAATCGAACCATGTAAAAATTGCATTCGTAGCATGATGAAATCGCAATAAAACAAAAGGAACTTGGGCCGTTGTTGGGTACAAACTGCAGTCCCAGAACGTAGCAAGTTCCAAATTGTCCTGTAATTTTCAACTTGATGTCATCATGCAGTGTACTCTGGGAAGAAATCGGACAAACAGAGCTGTGAGTGTTGAGGAAAGCATACAAGAAGCCTTCTAACAGAGAGAAAATTTGCATTTCACCAATTAACACACTTTTCGCAGTTTCAGGAAAGGCAAAAAGTTTACATTATCATATGATCATGATAATCATACCTTCAGTCAATTTCGGCAAAGACCATACACACAATGCTTACATGGCATGTTATGAACACAGGATTTGATGTGTTTGACAAAAATAAGGTGTAACGAATTGTGGCGGAAGTCGTTTGCTGAATATAATCCATTTATATGTTTCTTTATAGCAGGATGTTAATAGTGAAAACAACTGTGTGCCTTGTGATTCATTATATAGTTCAAGCAGCTAGATATGTAAAAGAAGAACATCTTTGTTAAGCTCCTTTTTAATACACAAACTTTTCTCCATCCACTGCAATAATAAAGATAATGTAAACAAAACCACGTGAGTTTTGAGAAATAATTCCATACATTTGCATTATTTGGTATGACTTGAGATGACCGGCCCCCTCTCCGATTTTCTTCATATTTGACATACTCACTAATTGAGGCCTCCTAGTCACGAATCTGAAGTTAAAATTTGTCAGTCACGTCTAGAAATTGCGAACCATTGACGCTAGCCTCACGAACCATTGGAACTAGCCCCACGAACCATTGGTGCATGGTTAGGTTAGTTTCGGTTAGGTTAGGAAAACATAGTTAAAATTTGGTGTCGTCGTGGTATCAGGAATATATATATATATTTGGTTGTGAAACAAAATATTTCGCGAAAATCAACAGTTTCCATTCCGAAAACTAACGCCTTATTTTCGCTTATTTTGCAATTTCTAGACGTTTCCGACAAATTTTAACTTCGTGATTAGGAGGCCTCAATTAGTGAGTATGCCAAATATGAAGAAAATCGGAGGGGTCCGATCATCTCAAGTCGTTCCCATTATTTTGCCCATGAATATATTGGTTGCAGCTTAAACAGCTCGTAATATAAGGCCACACAACTTCAATACAGCAGCTAAATTGGGTGATATTGCTTTATTACATGCAAGGATCCTGCACAGCTATCATTCGAACAATCAACTGAATTTATCAGAAACCACATGTATTTATGTATGTTAACTTTGTTCTTACAGCGGAAAAAGCATTGTTTTAAAATCATACAATAAATTTGCCTTTCCTATGCTGAATGATTTTCGTAAGGTGTGATAAGAGGATAGGAAAGCCAATTTTTATATATGAATTTGTATGTTGCAAAAGCTATTAATTTGAAGTTGTTTGTTATTGATGATTGCTGCTGTTTGAAGCATATAAACATACGAGAGGAAGGAATTTGCTGAAACACTACAGTAATCAAACCTACCTGGAGCAGCCTACTTAAAAAAAATAATATATAAAAAACTATGCACATTAAGCTTAACTAATCTAACCTACTCATGAAAGTACCAAGCAATTGGTAGTTATAGCTAACCATGTACAATTTTAAAATTAGAACATACCTAGTAAATCATCATCATCATCCATTTCCTGATGCATCCGTGACAGTATGTCCATCATTCGTTTCCTCTTCTCTGGATGATCTTCCTGGACTTTCATTTCTTCCAATACACAATCTTGATAAAATGCTTCAGAGCATTGCAAATGTTTCTCAGCTTTGTAACATATCACTGAACAGTATGCTTTCCAACATTTTGGGCACGTGTACTTTGCACGTTCAATTTCACATCTGCAAATAATAGTAGTTGTAGAAGCTATAATATAGGCTACAACTTTAAAGCATGTTTCCAGAAAAGAGTAAAGTAATTCCTTGTAAATTTTACGCTTTCTAAGAAATATTAATTTTGATGTAGTTAGATTATTTAAAGACAAACTCTGTTTCAATTTTTACATTATGTTTCAACATCTCATTATGTGAGGAAGGCAAACTTCAGTGAGAAAACCTCGCAAAATATTACGTACCTTTCAAAGGTGGACCATCAAGACATGAAAGCGTAAAGAGCCTTGCACAATAAAATATTATCCTTTTTAACAGCACGTACTCATACTCTCATCTATACCTTTCGTATTTTACTTACATCTTGCAAATATCCTCTTGAACTTTTACTAAATCTTCCTCCATTCCTGAAATGAAGCAATTTCGTTTCTGGTACCTTCTGTTTGTAAAAAGAAAGGAAAATTGTTAGATTGAATCCGCATTTATTTATACACCATAATTTGACAAACTGTAAATTGATCGTTAATGTCAGTTTTATTTCTTTTAGTACTATTTCTTTAAAAAGTCTGTGGCAAAAGTATATAGTATCTAATCAACACATCAATCAATTTTCCAGAACGAAATTAGGTGTATTTACGCTGTATATGTTAATATCAAATTAACATGCCACATTTGTGACGTGCTGTGGTTCTGGTTCTGGTAACACTGATGCCGGACGCTCGACCGATACCGGTGTGGAACAGTTTGTTGTGCGAGTGTTAGTTTTTATAACATTTAGTTAGCGTTATTTGAATTAGTTCTGTAAGCAAAGCACCTAGTTTTGAATTATGGTAGGAACAAGAGTGTACATTGGAGGGCTTCCTTATGGAGTAAGAGAGAAGGACTTGGAACGATTTTTTAAAGGCTACGGCCGGATTCGTGATATTCTGATAAAGAATGGATATGGCTTTGTAGAATTTGATGATTATCGTGATGCAGATGATGCAGTTTATGAACTGAATGGAAAGGAATTACTTGGAGAAAGAGTATCTGTGGAGAAAGCACGAGGAACGCCTCGTGGAAGTGATCTTTGGAGAGGAGGGGGTGGTGGAGGTGGAGGTCGCAGTAGCCGCAGTTTTGGACAACCCCCACGTAGACGCAGTCGAGCTGTAGATAAATATGGTCCTCCAACGAGAACCGAATATCGCTTGATTGTGGAAAATCTGTCAAGTAGAGTCAGTTGGCAAGATTTGAAAGATTACATGCGACAAGCTGGTGAAGTAACTTATGCAGATGCACATAAGCAGCGCAGAAATGAAGGAGTCGTTGAATTTGCCACATCTACTGATATGAGAAATGCATTAGAGAAGCTTGACGATACTGATCTTAATGGGAGAAGAATCCGCTTGGTAGAAGATACTAGGCGCCGTAGGAGATCTCGTTCATCAAGTTCCAGATCACATTCAAGATCACGCTCTCGCCGCAGAACAAGAACACGTTCCAGGTCCAGATCAAGATCACGTAGTAGAAGGAGCAGCCGAAGCAGAACTCGTAGTAGATCGAAGAGTAGAAGCAAATCTAGGGAAAGATCTAAATCCCCTACTCACAGCCATTCAAGATCTAAATCTCGATCAAAATCCAAGTCTCCTGATCGTTCAAAATCAAGATCTCGCTCAAGATCGAGATCTCAACCAAAGTCAAAATCTAAATCAAGGTCAGCCTCTGAACCTAGACATGAATCCATGGATCATTCACGCTCACGCTCCCGAACCCCCAGCAAAGGTGGGAGCAGATCACGAAGTCCTTCAAAATCCCCTGAAAAGAATGAAGAGGAGGAGAGGAATGACTAAGAAATTTCAATTTTGCTTACTTTTACAGATATGCTTTATATAATCTTATCTATCTGAATTGTTCTTACCTTATGTAACCCCATTTTTTCCTTTCTTGAAAATCCTCAACTAATGTGCAGACAAGGCTGGTTGTTGGGTCCATTACCTGGATGTGGAATACCTTGTGTGGGATCCACGTACATGAAGTTGTACCTACCTTGAAGATAATTCTTCAGTGTAGTTATTTTGGTTGTAAGTTCATTGCTAAAAACCTTTGACTCAAAATTATGTATTGTTGTTAGACTTATTGTTTAAGCTATTTTCCAGTTAGTTTTGCCTTTCCCCCTACATATATTTGAATTCATTATTTCAGTTCTTTAAGAACTTTGAAACAGACTTGTACTACAAAATATGCAAAAGTGAATAGTGTTTAAACTATAATGGCTGGTGAAGAAGATGTTGTAGAAGATTTTTATGGTGTTTATCTCCTATATTGCACAAACCCTAAATATAAAGGGCGAACTTACATTGGTTTCACTGTGGATCCAAACAGAAGGATAAAACAGCACAACAAGGGTGTTAAATCAGGAGGGGCATGGAAGACTAGCAATAGAGGACCATGGTAAGTTGAATAATTAGTATTTGTTTCAAGAAAATTATCTTTTTCATTATTACAGAAGTGCCATATCCATGCTTGTTCTCAGTATGATGAAATAATACTTTGGTACTACTTTACTATAGGGGTGACACCTATAAATAATTTATTTCACACTTTTTTTACATTGTTAACGTACTATTTTGGAATGCGGAACATTTGTTTAGGTGAAATAATGAATTTCTAACGAAAATAATGTATATTTCTTACATTTACGAGTACTTACTGTTATTCGTTATTTCGATTCTGTAAAACACATTATGGCGATAGCGTACTGGTTCATCGCACGTTGTAAGAGTGTTTTGTCGATTTATGCAGTGTTCCAACCTAGTTCACCGGAAAATACCTACTTTCGTACCCGGATTTGAAATTATGCTAATACCTCGCAAACCATGTTAGACCCACAAACCATTGACGTTAGCCCCAAAAACCATTCACGTTATACCCACAAACCATTTTCCGTAAGGTTAGGTTAGGCAAGCATAGTTAAAAAAAATAAAAAAATACTAGACACGTCATGTTATAGTGAAAACACTGCGAGTTTGAAACACTGACTACGGGGTTTACATCATCTAACACACGGAACATTGTGCTCTCGTGCAGAAAGCAAATGGCGGCAACAGACACAGCATGTCGGACAGAGATTTTCGCATAAAACAACATGCATTCGCATTAAAATGGATCAAAACTACATTAACGAACTTCCACAATGCTACAGAAAATGATTTCCGTAAGTACTTTCTCCTGTAAAAAGCAAGATATCTGTCACCCCTATAGTAAAGTGTTACCAATACTTTTTTGTGGTCCAACTTTGGTTTGCTGTATGATATTTGTAAGGTTTATAGGAGAATATGTTTGAATTTTGAAATGTGTGTGAATTAATATTTGAACTTTTTAGAACCTGTATATATACATTGTTTTTAAGTGACTGGAAGCAGTATTTGTGCATAAATTTCATTCTCAAGCAGATTGCGGAAGTTGCCATTCTCATAAATTTTGGCTGCTGAGTTGTGCTTTCAGTTTAAAAATGTTATATCCATGTAAATAATAGAACAAGGTACTGAGATACAAATTCAAACTCAACCTGGAACCTACTTGCATAATTCATTAGTTCAGATTAAAAAATAGTTCATGCATGTAATGCACAAAAAGGTACTTAAATCATAGGGCATTGAAATGGATCTTACCTAACCTAATCACATACACATTTTTGGGTAACACTTTACTATACCGGAGACGGATTTCTTCAAATTTACAGGATAAAGTAAAAAAAAAGGTAAAGGTAAAGTGCTCCCCTGTGCTTAGCACCATGCCATGAAGGCGTATAAGGGGTGTGGGGGTAACGCCCCACACTTTCTTGATCCGGTCGTGAGTGGGGCGATGTGATCAGCATCACACCCCTGACCGCCTTTACCCCCCAGGGTTTCCCCCAGGTACCCATGTTATTCGACGCTGGGTTGTCGCCGGGGCCGCTTCCATCGTTAGAAAAGTTCCCGGATTTGAACCGGCCGGGGATCGAACCCGGGACCTTTAGCATGGTAGTCAGACGCGTTACCGACTGAGCCACCGCGGCCAACCAACAGGAGAAAGTACTTACGCAAATCATTTTCTGTAGTGTTGTTGATGTTCGGGAATGTAGTTTTGATCCATTTTAATGCGAATGCATGTGGTTTTCTACGAAAATCTATTTCCGATGCACTATTGCTGCTGCCGCCATGATGTCCGTATATGCTAAATTGAACAAAAGGAGTGCTAATGGATCCTAACCTAACATGCCTAACCTAACCTAGTAGGCATACCTCGTCCCCGTGATGGTTCGTGGGGCTATCGTGAATTTTTGGGCAAACGTCAATGGTTTTTGGGACTACCCGTGGATGGTTTGTGGGAAATAAGGAACAACAGTAAGTACTCGTTAATGTAAGAAATAGACATTATTTTCATTATAAGTTCATTATTTCACCTAAAGAAATGTTCCGCAATGCCGAAGAGTACGTTAGCAATGTGAAAAAATTGCGAAATAAATAATTGATAGGTGTCTCCGGTATAGTAAAGTAGTACTCATTTTTGTAGTTGAATAATATTTCACAGTCAAATGAACAGGATATGTATAGAATAATAATTTGAATTTCGTGTAACATTAACGAAGATGGCAACACTGGTCCATTAACAAGCAACAAACTGCTGCTCCATGTAAAACACACATAAAAAAAGGTAAAGTGCTCCCCTGTGCTTAGCACTACGCCATGAAGGCGTATAGGGGGTGTGGGGGTAACGCCCCACACTTTCTTGATCCGGTCGTGAGTGGGGATGATGTGATCAGCATCATGCCCCTGACTGCCTTTACCCCCCAGGTACCCATGTCATTCGACGCTGGGTGGGCACCAGAGCCGCTTCCAACGTTAGAAAAGTTCCCGGATTTGAACCATGGTAGTCAGACGCGTTACCGACTGAGCCACATATATGAGACAGAAAATCATTCGTCAAGTGTGCAAACACGTTCAGAAGATATGTATACATTGCATGCACTCGAAACGTTGGAAGCTAACGCAGATTTAACATGGCTGGTGACCCGAGAACACCTGTTTGAATCATGTCACCAGAAAAGTTACAATTCCAAATATATATTAATATTTTGAGTTCGCTTATGGCAATTTTCATGATCTTTTTTAAAAATAATAAGTACAGTATGTTCGTGTTTTTTCTGTACCACATCTTTCATTAAATCAGAATAATAAACATAAAAAAAGAAATAACCCTTCGCATAACAGCCCATGAGGGCCAGTCACTACCTACCGACTGCTGGCCTCACTCCCACCTCTCAACCAGTTGATGAACCCCCAGTCATGGTTGTAGGCAGGGCTCGAAAAATCCCGGTCGCCTTGGGGACTAAAAATTTCAGCCTGGCGACTGTGATCTTTTGCTGTAATATGTATGAAATTTTGATGATTGTAAGTTCAAATTGCAGTAGAGCGTAAGTTAGCAAATGATTTTTTCTTTTCTTTTATCAAGGTTGTGAACATTCCATAGAGTCGGTAACAATTCCTTACCCTTTGTCCCCCAACAACCCCATTTCCTGCTTTCTCAAATAATTTAGCGATGTTTTGAATACCGTGATGCTCAGCATCTTATACAGTGTGTTTCAAAAGTCGCACAACCCAAATTTTGGAAATGTTAATCATGAAAACCATAAGAAATACTTACACCGGGTTTTCTGCATTATAAAGCCTCATCCATTGAGATATTTATCAATGCTTAAAATTCAGTTCACTCCGTACAAAAAAATTATATAAATTAGTAACTGGCGGAATGCAGCATTCAATTTTTTTTCCAGAAATGAACTTCTGAGTAAGAAAAATGCGTAAGAAATGATTGACTGATGCTATGTCAGTCTGTCATTTGTGACCAATATTGGTCATGTGCAACATTTGATGAATTTTTGAGTGGCAATTTTATGGGTTGAGTTAAAAGTGCCATTTTTGGGACATATCTCCATATATGGCAACACTAGCAGGTCGAAATATTTCCAACAGTCACTTGCAACATGTGTGTAAGTATTGGCTATACATTTACGTGAAAAATCGTAAATCAAGATTTTGTTCCGAAATAGGAGTCTTGAGAGAATCCTAGTCTGCCCCTGGTTACATTGAATTCTCTTCGCTCACTTTCACCGCTACTGTGCCTGTTTTTTAAAATTGATTCAGCATGTTGTATTAATTGGAGCAGTGCGTGTGCATTGCTGAAGAGTATTTTACTACTCATTCTTAAACTCACGTGCAAGAGGTTTTCCAATAAAAATGTCCTGCTTCTGCTGTACCTCACAAAGCAACTGTTTTACAACCAGTCAAACACCAACAAATTATCCCTACAGGATTAGTTTAGTGCAGAAAACTCGGGGTAAATACAAGGCGTATTCGGAAAGTAAGTACCGAAAGGGTGTAAAAAATAAAGTAAAATAGTTTCGTACCTTTTTTTATTTGCATTGCATTTTACAGACCTTAAACTACTTTTCTACGTAGTTTCCACCATTGTTCAAACATTTGTCGTAGTATAACACTAGTTTTTGTATCCCATCATCATCGAATGTTCTAAACTGTGAAGAAAGCCATCCATGCACTGCTGCTTCAACGTCGTCTTCCTCATCGAAACGCTGACCAGCAAGAAACTTCTTCAGATGAAGAAAGAGATGGTAGTCACTTGGTGCCAAGTCAGGGCTGTTGGCGGATGAACAAATTGTTCCCAGCCGAATGACGTGATGAAATTTTGAGTTTGTTGGGCCGTATGCGGACGAGCCTTGTCATGAAGCAACACAATGCCTTCGCTAAGCATTCCGCGTCTTTTGTTTTGAATTGCACGATGCAGCCGGATTAATGTGTCACAGCAGGCATCTTTGTTGGTGGTCTGTCCTCTAGGAAAGAATTCAACCATTCTTGCATTGAGAAAACATCACGGACCGGACATCACAGTCGGCGGGCCGATTGATTTTCTTGAACATTTCAAACCTTCAGAAAACTACGAAGAAAAAGCATGACCTGCTCCCACGCGTGCCTGTGGCTAACTGACGGATGAAGGACGTCAGCGACAACTCACACGGTCACGACTGCATCGCTACAGCGGCAATATTTGCAAACGGTACTTACTTTACGATCTTACGATTTTCATGATATACATTTTCAAAGTTTGGATTGCACGACTTTTGAAACATACTGTAGTATGTACGATTGCTAGTAGGTGGTTTCCTGGTGCCTGATGAAAATTTTTCGAGCACTGGTTGTAGGTTTTCTATGACTGGGTTACGCTACTCGTTCATATCTCCCCAGTTTCCTCACGATGGTGGGTGGCCTCCGGTCCCATACACAGGCTGAGATGTGAGGAGAGAAAAGTTTACGTTTCCCCGGGAGACTCAAAACTACACACCCTGTATCCAGAGCCCAGCGACTTAAACTGTATGTCTGTGGTTATAACGATATGATGTGATTTTAGTTTATTATTCTTAGCTTGGCTTCCTATTACAGTTTGAAGAAGAGAAACTAAAATAGTATTGTTATAATTTTAATGTATGAAAGATAACAATAACAGGTTATCTTTTCTTATTTTTAATTACAGTAGAAAACTAAGAAACAATTTCACTAAAAAAATAAAAGTTTTCCCTGATACGCTAGCGGTTTTTGATTAACATGAGAAAACTCAATACAAAAACTTAACACTAGTACTTTGAATTTTCTTGGCGAAAGGAAAACCAGGAAAAATCTAAAGTTTCTTTTGTTTATAAAAATATTAAACAGATTAACATGTAGGCCTACTTACGGACACCTCGCCGGCTTTTAGATCGGTTTAGCACTATACTCTCCAAACTTCACAGGGGATTTTCTATCAGAACTAGACTTGTGGGGTTTAACACACGAGAACTCTCGACACTACTTATCACTTGTCCACAAATCCTCGTTGTTCACTGAATGTTCCGTCTTCTTTTCCTGGGGGTTCCTCGAAGTTGAAGTTCCCTCTTTGCAACCTCGGCTTCACGATCAGACCTGGTGTGCTTCGTTGCGACTGACTGTTTCTTCCCCCGTGGTTACAATTAAGAATGTTGATCTAGGATCTCACTGGCTGAGCCATTTTCCAAAGTTGTTACAATGACGAGTCAGGAAACACAAGTCCTGTTCACACTGTCAGTCTTTGCCAACTCACTTCGGCTGATCACTCGCGAACTTGCCGTTTTATCGTCAGAAACTTAACGATCAAAAGTCCTCGAAGGTCTGCTAAAACTAAACAGACCAAACACACTAGTGCGACCGCCTTCCAGTCAAAATCCCCGCTCGAATAATGCACGATTGCCTATTCCCCTTTGTCTTTGGGACAGTCTAAGGGGTGTTGATTCCTTTTACTTCTTTATGTAAACAATCGGTTACATGGTGCAGGATGAATAATAAACATACCATTATAAAAAAATTTCACTGTTGCTTGACAAATTTTAAAATCTGTGGCAGCATGGTAAAGTGGGCCATATAATGTGTTGCACAGATTTTTATGCTGTTACCTGTTGACGCCTCCCCGAAGGCACAGTGGTAGTGTTGTCACCTTGTATTCAAGGGGTCCCAGGTTCGATACCCGGGGGAGGCTCATAGTGGTTCGGATCCCACTTTAAACTGTAGGTCCAGTCCCAATTATCCTTACTGTGCATAAAGTGGACTTAAAACACCAACTCAATCAGTCGATCAATGTTACCAGTTGAGCCTTCTTTAGAAATGCCACTCTAGTGCCTTGTATTGAATAAATTAAATGTTTTATTTCAAAATGTGTACCTTTATCTTAGTTGCATTCATGGCTTTCTTAAAACATATTTTTTTAAAAAAAATTAAAGCCTGGCTCCCGAGTAAAAGCTGGCACCTGAATTACTTTTAGTTTTTTCTATCCCTGGTGTATAATATTGTCTGAGTCAGCAAAACATAATTTATTCTGTACTTTCTACATATGATGAGTAATTTTAATTTTATTGTAATCCCAAAATCATTTATGAATGACTGTTACGGAATTGCTTTTCTTTTTGTTAGGGAAATGGTGCTAATTGTACATGGATTCCCAAATGATATCTCAGCTTTAAGGGTGAGTTTTTTTGCATTAATTAAAAAAAAAAACCTTCTAGGATTATTATCTTTACAGAAATTATAATTTATGACTGTGAAATGTTTCCCATGTGTGTACATGTGAATTTATTACCTTTGATGATTAGATGTAGTACAAGTAACAAATTATGTAAATGAAAGTAAGTTAAATAATGATTACAGATCCAAAATATAGTTGAATGTGATACTAAGTTGTAAGAATCTGGTGCAGTAATTACATTTTGAAAAAAGTTGAAAGTTATTATTTAATATATATTAAATCCAAATTATGATCTTTATATGTATTGATTGATTTGCTTTATTTTACTTCGCTTTTTGTGCCACTTTTGGATAATTTGCAAAGATGTGATAAGTGATGATATGATGAAATTGATGAATGGACACACAAACATCCATGCCCAGGCCAGGATTCGAACCCGGGACCCCTGGCATTGTAGAGCGATGTGCTAACCACTCCACCACAGGGGCCGGCTCTTTGCATGTATTACTGAAGGACATAATTCCAATAATTAATCATCTTTGGCCATGTAAAAATTTATTGGTTGTGGCTAGAGTCCATTTGTTCTTAGGTGTCGTAATGCCCAAAGATGATGAAAGTTGGTGTAGCTTAACGCTCAGTCGGATCTTTGGCCAACTACAGCAAAGCTGTTTTTGAAATTTCGTTTTCTTTCAAAAAACCCTCTATGATATTCCAAAATATGAAAAATTAAATCTGCTTACAATACCTTCTAGAGCAGGGGTGGCCAACGCATCTACTAGTCGACCGGCAAGCTGCGAGAGGTAGCCCACGGTGCTCTGTCATATTATACGGATTTTATTATGCATAGTTACAAAACATTTTATTGCTTACCTGTATGTATACTCAGCGTTCTCTACAATGAATGTGATAAAATCAAAGGAGAGGAATCGATTAACTGATGATCACTTGATTTCCTGCTTGAGAGTAGCAGTAACGTCATATAACTTGCAACATGATTAACTCATTGGCAGAATGGAGTGTCACCTGTCTGGAAACAAGTGAATTGACTGCTGAAAAGTACAAAATAGTTGTGTAATTTTTGTTACTGATGCCCAGCAACGAAATGAAATACTTGTGTTAAAATGAGTGTTTATGAAATAATAAAATTGTAGTAATTATGTTTATGTAAAAAAAAAATACCTTCTCATTAAAAGGATGAAAAGTTGCTAATGAACTGGGGAGATACGGCCTAAAACGGGTGCCAGGCCCACAGTACTGAAGCCAAAACTTGTTTAATACATAAAATAAAATAATCAATGTCAATTTTATGGTATTGGCCCATTGCTTCCTTTTTTAGGCTCTCGTTGTTAGGTCTAATAAGATAAGTAGACCACCACTGATTCTTGAAATGTAAATTAGCCCTCAAACCAAAAGAGGTTGGCCACCGCTGTTCTAGAGCGTTTGTGTGAATCTTTGTGTGGTTTTCTTCCTGTGTTGCCTACATATGTTTGCAATAGTTGAATAGGCTTATGTAGCACAAAACTTGTCTATCTTAGACAACAGTGAAAGCAAACCTCATGTAGATTCACTTAAATGCTCCAGAAAAAATTCTAAGCGCATGTAATTTTTCATATTTTGGAATATAATGTTTTTAAAAATAAGAGGAAATTTCGAAAACTCCTTCTCTGGCTTCAGCCAAAGGTCCTGCCAAACCTAAATAAAAACTATTTTGATTTACTCTATTTAAGTTAGTAAGCAATTCATTATATACTAAGGATACATTTCGTATGCTTGTAGTATCATTAGGAGCGAAGGTATAAGTGAAGCCATTCAAGTGAACATCCATTCTGATACATATTTATTCCCAATATGAAAATGAGCTTACCTCATGTCTCATAATCCTTCCATGCACTGCCCTGTTTTACATAGCTTCAATACAATTATGATGCACTTGTCATTTTAGTGGGGGTGTGTGTGTATTAATTTGATTTAGTATAATATCCCAGAATGTTTGCATAGTATAAATAAAACATGGGTCAATTCATCTCAAGTGCTGCAGTTGTGTGATTTCTATGCATTTATACAGTTCAAACCTGACAATATTTTTATTTTTACATTCATGGTATAGAAATGACAAACATCTTTGCAACAGGCTGTGATGATTTTCACTTCTACAGGCATTTAAACAGTCATCAGTATAATGTCTCCTGTGTTTTCAGTGTGTAAAATTGGGATATATTTCCAAGAACGCACAAACATATACAGGGTGTCTCAAAACTAATAGTGCAAACTCACACAGGTGAAAGTACAGGTTAATAGAAGCAAAGAAAGTCTCAGTAAACATGAGTCTGCAAATGAGCTGTTTTCGAGATAATTGTGAATGTGTGATTACAAACTGCCACTGACTTCCCTGTTTGTAAACGTCGTCCTAGTTGGTAAAATGCTAATAATTTGTGTGAATGTGTGGTTACAAGCTGTCATTGATTGCATTTTGTAAACACAGTGTGTTTTACTCCTTGTGCGGTCCGAGGTTTGCTCTTTGTTTACAAAACAGAACATTTCTGAGAGGTGACATTGTAATCAAACAGGATGGATACAATCAGTACGGAGAATTGTACATGCTTGTGACAAATTCCGAAATGAACCGGGGGTGTTCGTAAGCATTTTACCAAGTAGGACGACGTTTACAAACAATGAAGTCAGTGGCGGCTTGTAATCACACATTCACGATTATCTCGAAAATGGCTCCTTTGCAGACCAGTGTTTACTAAGACTTTTTGCTTCTATTATCATGTACTTTCACCTGTGTCAGTTTGCACTATTACTTTGGAGACACCCAGTATATATTTGACAAATCTGACAGGAAACATCAAAGTTCTTATAGGCCCTATGCCATTCGATTCAGTTTTCAGAAACATACATTTAATATGAATATATCTTCAACTCCGTTTTCAGAATAAAAGAAATTACACGTGAAAGAAACGTCTAGTTAAAGCCACATGTGCAAGGCAACAATTATTTTTATGCTTCTCCTTGTGTACTTATTCACCGAAATTGTGAAGACTGAAAGATAATAACTGGCACAAGGAAAATAATAATAAATATATCATAAGCATCCTACCATTCAAGGTAGTTGATTATGATATTCTACTGGTGCAATATGTAAGTAAAAATGTTCCATGAAGATACTGAATCGCTCATTCACCTTCATAATGAATATGTGGAAACAGGTAACTACAATAACAGGGTGGCAACTCACCGGGAATTCCTTGAATTCCAGGAATTATGCGTGAATTATTAGCTCCGGGAATTATACATGAATCTTCTCTGTAGACGTGAAAAATTGCAACTTTTATTAATCCAAATGAATTCATACATTTACAAATGCCCCGAGGCAAGTTTTTCACAGTTTATCGTGTATTTTTATCGAGAAAGGAAAAGAAAAAAAAATGTGTGGAAAATAAAATAGAATTCTCAAAACCTGTGTACTTTGCTAGTGTCCCTTGCAGAACAATCTGCAATGCAGTTTATTGCAAGATAAGATATCATGAAGTTCATTACGTAAATTTGAGTTTGAAATTCTTGTACAATTAGCATTTGTAATTTGTGTTTGTATTTCAAGCCTCAGTTTGCGAAATGGCAAATGTAAACTGCTTAAATTGAATATTTTAAATAGTATATATACCGTTTAATTGAATTGAATAAGAAATTCTGGATTCATTGGAATCAGACAGGCCCTTTATGTCATTAATATACTCACGTCTGTGGGTGGTGAGAAGCGGTAATATGCAAGGTTGAAATAGAAAAAGCATGTGTTTGAACCCTTTAATGTATGGAAACCTTGCCTTGGAGACTGGGAATTATACTTGAATTTTATCATGCTCCTAGAGTGGCCACCTTGAATAAGATTTGACCTCTACCGATCAGATCTGTAAAATTATCAGTAGAGTATGTTTTATTGATACACTGATACACTTAATGCTGATATAGTATGAAAAATGTGTCACAATTCTAATATAAATAAAACTTTGTCATTTTTTAATTTTGTATATGACTAGAAATTATAAGGTTGCCGCGGTGGCTCAATCGGTAACGCGTCTGACTACCATGCTAAAGGTCCCGGGTTCGATCCCTGGCCGGTTCAAATCCAGGAACTTTTCTAACGATGGAAGAGGCCCCGGCGCCCACCCAGCGTCGAATAACATGGGTACCTGGGGAAACCTGGGGGGTAAAGGCGGTCAGGGGCGTGGTGACCCCCACTCACGACCGGATCAAGAAAGTGTGGGGCGTTACCCCCACACCCCCTATATGCCTTCATGGCATGGTGCTACGCACAGGGGAGCACTTTACCTTTGTACTAGAAATTATAATACATCTGTTTTAAAACTGTGAAGCAATCTTTAGGGCATCTTGACATGAATTGACTCACTTTTGTTTGATAAGTTTTTCTTATGTGTAAGTATTGCTTGCATTGTAGACTTTTTCTTATAGTTTCAACTGTTACAAGCATTTAAACAAGTGTTTTTAATAACAAATATGTGCCTGGTGGAGGAAGCATGTGTTCTGAAATGTTACATTAAAAAACATTTTTAAGTGCTTGTAACAGCCATAAAGTAGAGGAAGAATTGATGAAAGTTGCCAGTCTTTTTTTTTCCCCTTTCTCTTTGTTTAAATATTAACTTTAGGGTTCATGGCATGAAAATTTCTTTGGAAAACTAAATATTTATCATAGAAATTTTATTGATTAAATCAAAGTATAATATTTGCTCTGTTGTTGGTTTCTCATTGATAAAACAACATAGATTTTTAAAATACATTCAGGTTGTGCTTTGATGTCTGGTGGAAAATGCTGTTGCATTGAGGCCTAAGATGTACCTCTTGTTAGATGACTGGTAGAGCGTACACTGGCAGTCCTCTTGAAGCACTAACTAAAGTGTAGAAGCCGATGCGGATGGCCATGTGGTATCTTGCATGTGTTCAGCGAGAGTGACAAGGCCGTCACTATTTTTTGCCTGTTGATTGAAAAAAAACTTGATATGATAAGTAGATTATCAGTAAAGTATATTGTGTTCCACATGTTTGGCAATCACTGAAGATCACAAAAGCACAGTCCTCAGCATACAGTTAACTTGTAGTTTTAGTTAGGTGTTCTTATTAAAGATGTTTCATGGGATGTTCAAAAATTATCATTACTACTCGGACTTTCCATAAAGTGTAAATGAATTAACAGAGTTCCAGTTTTACTTGTATGCAAAAGAAGGGTGCACTAGGGCACTGAGCACTGCGTATGTGAGGTTCTTGATGACACCTTCCCTGATAGATTGGTTGGACGAGATGATCTAATTCCGTGGCCTCCATGTTCACCAGACCTAAGGTCTGTGAAAGCACCTGCGTTGGAGAGGTCCTTTTATAACACCCATTTTTCTGAGTCGCTGGGGTAGTATACCTGACATCTTTGTGGAAGCAAGCATAGATAAATTCATATGTAAACAGTGTCGAAAAGATGGAAAGTTTGTTTTCGGGGGCAAATAATTTCGTGTCACCCTTCTGTTACATTGAATATCTGTTCATATTCTATTCAGTAGCACTGAATATGCCTAATCATGCCTAGAGCATGAGCAGAACCTGTAATAGAAAAAAATAAAGTGATTTTACATAAATGTACATAATTTCACATTTTTCTAATTGAAGTTGTAAATATGACATAGAAATTAGTGCAGTTCCAGCAAAGTTTGTAATTAAAAATTAGGCAAGTTTCATTGTAAGAAAGAGTAATTAAGTAAACACCACATGAAGCACAGAAATTGGATCATTACATCCAACCAATCTATCAGGGAGGGGTTCAACATACACAAAGTACATATAAATCTCTGTGTTTAGTATTACAGTCTCCTATTTCTAGGCACTCCCATGTAAACACAGATACTACAAAAGGCAAGTGCTTTCACGGTTATTTCACAGAAAGGCAGAACGGCATATAATGGAAGGACCTTTTCAGGCATTAAGTCCACATATCCACGAATCTCGATCAGATTTTTTCTATGGGACCATGTTAACCTTTAACTATTATTGTGTTTTTTTGGTTACACATCTACTATGGTGGGGTCAAAACTGACCCCAATTTTTTAAAACTTAACTGAGGATGGGCACTGTATTTTTTGAAGGTTGTAATTGACTGACCATTCTTTGTACATTTAAAAAGGCAAAAAAATCAAGTAAATTATGCACAAAAAAGGCCTATTTTTGAAACAGTAGAAAGTTACACATTTTTCCAAACGAAATTCAAACTCTTCCTAACATAGTGAATACCTAATATGACTATGAAATTACACTCAAGTATTGTTGTAATAGTACTAAACTTAGAATACAAGAATAGTAATAAGATGAATGTCTCATAGGAAAGAAAATGATGCATGTTTTCAATATAAAGTAAAAAATATATATCCCTGGTAAAATATACCATTACACAATAATTTCACCCTCACTCACAACATGAAAAGAGCAACTTTTTAATCCCCAAGACATTCCTCAGATATGAAGAGAGCATAAGAATGTGCCATACACACACACACACACACACACACCATATTAAGGGGGACAGTTTTCGCCACTGCATATTTGTCACACGCACATGGAGACCTCAATTTCTGAGTCTATATCATAGACACTATGTTCACTTTTGTTGTTACTTTCCTCCATGTTCACATTTGCAAATGTTACTCCTTCACATTTACTGTCACCCTCACCACTGTCTGACTGTTGTAAAAATGTCAAAATATATCTGTCAGTTAAATGCCTGGACATATGTATTTTTACAGAAAGCAACACATTGATCACAAATTAAAAAGGCAACGCAACTACTATTGTGGGGTCTAGTATGACCCCTGATTGTTATTGCACCGCAGCAGTTGGCACTACCTGCATGAGTTGTCTACACTTTGCAAGTACACGGCCTGCATTGAGAATATTAGATGGCACATTATGAACAGAAACACAACCTAGCAGCAAACAAAGAAAATACTTCTATTAGTTGAGGGTTGAGGATTCTATGTGCTACTCAAGGTTAGGAATTTGGAACTTCCATCACAGCAATTCGTGGGGAGAAAATCAAATGCAGTCTCAACGTGCAATGACAGATGATGCTCATGTGGCCTCGACTACCATCACAACAAACTGTGTACCTTACTGTTCATAAAAGAAGAAAAATTAAAGATATATATTATCTTAATTTGTTTCTGTTTTGTTGCAGGTAAATTTTGCTTATAATTTTGGGACACCCTGTAATATTGGCATTTCCACGTAGGTGTTCCTGTTCTTCTATTATTAATTGACTGTTTGCCTATACACATGTATAATGTGCTTAATGCATAGAATTATTTTCCATTCCACCTACATCTGCATATATGGTTCACTACAAGTGGACTTTTCATTCCATTTATACACTAATTTTCCATGGTTAGTGCATGTCAAGAAATATATATTCCTATATACCTGCAAAGGTGTATTATGAAGTAGTAAATGTTAGAATTTATATTTCTATAATAAAGCAGATAGGTACTATTTGTGTACATAATCACTTAACAAAAATTGAATATTTTCTTTTTCCATAAAACTGAATAGGCTTTTACAAGTTGCTGTGTGCTGATTGCTGTGCTTTTAATTCTTGATAAGAATAAGTAATTGAAATATTTAGTTTGTGTGTGCTTGAATATGAACAACTTAGCAATATGTATTGTACTAATCATGAGCATAGCTTTTAAAAGTGATCAAATTATAATTTTCTAGGGTAATTTTTGTGAAAGTTTAAATAATATCCAACCATATGCATAATCATAAGTAAATTAATCATGCAACAAAATACATTGAAGTATCCATTACAGTACATCATGTGCATGCAGTGATGAATTTAGGGTAGTAAGTTTTCTCATTATGGTTATGTTGGGGTTCTCAAGACCCTAAACATGATCATGCAGATGCAGCCCTGATTATAAAGCCTAAGGGGCCTGGGTAAGACATGGATATGTCATTGTATTTATCCCATAATCTATTGCTCGTGTGCAAAATCACATTTTTATTTTCCGAATTAGTGTAGTTTGAATGCAGGTCTATCATTGCATACAGTTTTTGAAAAGCTGAAACCTCTTGAAGATGTATGTGATACATGTGTAATGTGATTATTTCCTCAATGGTCAAGCATGTTGACCAGTCGACTCACAATGTTGCCACTGAAAGTTTTGAATTCACTTTCCAGCCTTGGTATGAGTATTGCATTGTTAGTGTTTTCATAAATTTCATTTGATCACTGTGGTGTAGGGGATAACCTCAGAAGGCAGAAGTCTCTTTCACAGACTACGTCCTGGTAAACTGCATTTGGGCAGGCCAATGAGGCTCTTGACGTTTTGACCCACGGAGACTACAACCCTTCTGTTGGATGTCCTTTGTCTTATCCTTATATGTGCTGAGTGCGTCTTTACAGCCTTTAGCATGTCGATGTTTAGTTATGGTAAGGTGCTTGGACCCATATAATGGGATTGGTGCAAATGACCTAAGTGTTGATGCACCCACAATTTTCATTTCAATGAATCGGGGGGGGGGGGTGTAAGGGGTAACCTTCCACATACAGAGCATTCCCTGACATTCGCTACAAGACTCGGCGGCAAGCGGCCCGGCATCAGTGCTTGTCTTTCTCGGTGAACAGGTCCGCAACAGTTGGTAGAGTCGGCTATTAAAATTTCAGTTTTCGTATTGTGTACTAACCTTAACTACAGAAGGTGTTGAAAATGATGTCCCTCTGCTGCAACACATTCCTGGCATCTCCGAAGGAGATTGGCATTTACACGTGCAAGTTCGTCTACTGTAATTATCCCGATTTCTCGTACAATACTCTTTTAACTCACGGATGGTGTGCGGATTGTCTTTGTATATTTTATTTTTTAGATTTCCCCATTTTTCTTTCCACTTTTATTCAGAACTGACCCTGTTACTCTAAACTTTTTTTACGAGGTTTAATATAGTGGTCCCATGTGGAATGGGAACACTAGGAAATTTCGTTGCAAAACGTCGTCACACTTCTCCACAATTCCTCTTTCTGAAGTAACACTCAACAAGATAAATCCTTTGTTGTAATGTAAACTTTCGTGGTGCCATATTAAGCCACAATCTTCAACACACAGACACGACACAACACAACTTCCAAGGGAGAATTATACTGGCGTCAGTCTGCAACGTCAATAGAAAGGGAAAGAGAGCAAAGGCAGGGAAAGCGAAAAAAACAAAAACAAAAAAAAAACAACTGTAGCGTGCGACTGACGTGGACCCGTTCACCGGGAGAGAAATGTGCTGATGCCGGCCCGCTTGCTGCCGAGTCTCGTAGCGAATGTCAGGGAATGCTCTGTAGTACACTCAATTGTCAACCTCACTTCCACATAGTACACCCTGGACTGCATTTTGCAGACTAACGAGGCTCTGGCATCTGGCCAAGGCCAGTATAATTCTGTGTTGTCCTGTCTTTTGTCCTTACTCGTGCTGGGTGCCCATTTACTGCTTCAGCTTGTAACCGAAGTCAGAATAATTTAATTACACTACATGTTATCTTATTTTAGTTATGGCAAGGGGCTGGACCCTGTATAACGTGACTGGTGCAAAATAGCCTCCGTGCTGATGCACCCAAAATTTTGATTTCATATCCAATGAATTCATCCTATCATTGCAATTTGCCAATGCTAATAGAAAAGTGACATATAATGAGTGAAATGCAAATTAATCTTTCAAGCAATTTCAGAGTGCTACTATCTTTGTCATAATTGGAATCAGCATTGACAAGAGTTAGTACTGATTGAGTACCCTCTCTCCCTGCCCCCCCCCCCCTGAAAGTAAATTACATATAAAACTTTCCAGTGGATTAAAAATAAACTTTGTGGGTTGCCAAGTGGCTTTTCAATAAATGATGTCTGCTCAACATATTGAATACTCATGCCTCTGTTTTCTGACTTTCATGGCCATAATCTGCGACTATTGCTTTCAAGTAACTCCCCAATTACCCTCATGATGCTGGGTCAACATTGAAATTTGGGAAATCCCATGGGAATTAACCTGGGACCGCTTACACCAAAGGTGAGAGTACTACAGATCCACCAGTGCACTTGAAACCCTGACATGGAAGCAGTGTAGCTAGTCCAATCTATGGTGAGACTGTCGTTCACATATTTTCCAAGGTTTCAGAAATCTTGGTGCTAGCATAACCATAAAATTATTATTAAGCAGTGTATCCATCTCTTCCACTAACACAAATTTTGTTATGTTAAGATCACAGGCGAAGGGACTGTATATGTTACACCATCATTAAAGTAGTGTATTTTTATTTTGTTGCGCAATGTGTGTTAATATCTTATTCACACTTCATTTTAATTTAATTTTACAAATAGTTTATTATGTTTGTATAATTTGTGTAAAGAAAGGGAAGCATATAATTAATCGATATTATATTTTCTTTTTCATCAGTTTGAATGGGCATGGCAGCACCCTGAACGTTCACGGCGACTTCGTCATATACCAAGAAAAAAACCACGCGAGAATAAATTCCAGTTTTGTGTTCGAATACTTGTTGAAATGTTAAGTGTTGGGCCATGGAATAGATTACCTCTCACCATTCGCTGGTTGTCTCAGAATTATGCTCAAGAATTTCCTGTAAGTAAAATTTTTCATAATTTTATTATTGATATAAACTCTAGCAATAATTTATGTATGCTTTGACACATTTTATATATACACACAGTTTTTCGTTGACAATGTTTCAACCATTTAACAGCCACTTCGGTGGCCAAGTGCACGTTCAGTGGTCAATTTACATTCCGACAACGCATGGGTTGAACTCGTGATACGTTTTTGACAGCATGTTATATGTGGTTTGGATCAGCTAATACTTGTCCACAGTTTGGGGATTCAATGAAGTTCATATATCTTGCTGATTACACACAACCAATTTCCATTAATTTAGTTCAAAACTATGTGGTCTGTGTTCTTTGAGGTTTATTGATGGCTTAATTAAAGTGACAAAAGCCTGAACACATACCCGTATTATTCATTCAACCATTAGCCCTTAACCTTTAGCCACCCGAGCCTCTTTCACATGTAACCCCCTTGCCGCCTGAGCCGATTTTCAGCAAAATGCAGTGTTTTATAAAAATGACTGTAGATCGGACGCCAATTGCCGTAGACAGACAAATGGTATATCGTTTTACTTGGAATGAACCATAGATTCGGACTATATAAAATTTATGCACATTTGGTGTATATATGGAGGGAGGGGCGAGGAAACTGAAAATTCCAAAATTTTTGAAGAAACAAATGGGGTTTTTGCCCCCCTCCCTCAAAAAAAAAGTACAAGGCATTGTAACAATACACATGGAAATAACCGCTGGAGTGTTAGGATCAAGAAAATAGTTGCACTATTATCATCATATGATCAATAGAACAAGAAAACATATTTTGCCAACGCAGCTGTGCACCAAATTTCAATGCCACATTTTGACCTGGCGGTGAAAATTTGAACCTTTTTTTTTTTACATCAGCTTTTGCTTCCCCATGGTCTCCATAGCATCTATACCAAGTTTCAGCGCAATCTGTTGCTTTAAATGGTCTCTGATTAGAGTAACTTTAATTGTGACCACTCAGTAGGACACAAGACCACTTTTCGAGCGTATGTATTTTTTATTATTTTTTTAACCATAATTTTTTGGTAATTTTTAAAATTAAAGGTCTCCTGCTGGGCCCCTAATTGTCGTAGCCTCCCTCCCTAAAATAAGTTCTTGTAGTCGAGCCTTTCTGAATTTCAGTGGTGGTAACAAAACCTCTGGCCCTGATATCATGTTTTCACATGATAGGTCTGGACCAAGCTTCCTATCTGTGCAGTACTTTGTAAACATTTCAGTTCCTCCCTGTCAACATATTACTGACTAAGAATCCTTGGAAAGTTCTATCACGGAAAATAGCTACCACTGATGGAATAATCTTCCCTCTGTGTGGTCGACATTGAGCTCAGACCTGTAGATCAAAACTGGAACCGAAGCATTTTATTTAAAGGGCGCTGCTACCCAGCTCTGATTTCGTGAGTGAATGTTAATGGGTGAACTTGTCTGCTTGTTTGTTTTAAAGTGTGGTGTCTTGCTCTGTAAAGCTTTTTCTGCCAGATGCATTGTTGTTAACGCTGTTGCTGTTGTTTGGGAATCAAGGTGACTGACACCCAGCTCTGCCAATGATGCCGTACCCCTAGGAAACATTGCTTTAGTTTACTGACTCACACAGAGATGATTTTCTCTCCACATAAACTATTACAAACTGCTACAAAACACATTTACAAACTTGCAGTAAACAAGAACGTTGCAAACACTTTCCTTTCAATTTTCATTATTATTACATGCTAAAATTAAACACATCAGCAAGAAAGAGTGCTTGATGAGAAATACCCCATTCATATATTACATTTTACATAACGTTTGCATAATTTTTGTATTTTCATAGTGCATTTGTCAATAATCCTAAAAATAGATACATATTGTTTGTCATTCCAGTATGACATACCTTCATATGTATATAAGTGAACAGAAAGACAGAATTGAAAGTCATCTGTAGTTTTCGAGAAATGACATGTTAATTGCTGTCGTGCAGTGAGAAACGAAAAAGGTTAAATATGAAATTATATTGGCATCAGTATTGGCTTGAACCTAGAAAAAGTCCTCGTGTGAGTACCAGAGGAATGTAAATCCACAATTTTTCAAATTTACAAGAGAGAGGAAATAACGTATTCTTAGGAAGATGTCTGACACTTGAAAAGGGTCAGTATATTGGAGATATGTGACTACCTTACCCCTAAGGATTGGAAGTGGAGATATGTCGATCTGGCTTCAAAGAGACCTCTTCAGATAAGTTTATTTAATCAAAACTGAAAACTTGCATTTTTTGGAGTTACGTTCCTGTGGACCTGTGGTTTTCAAACAATGAAATATGCTTTCAGAATGTAATATTAATTTGTTGTAGCAGGAAGAATTACAAATTTCAGACAGTTTTGATGTTTGTTCACCTGTCATATGTAATCACGGGCGTAACACACAGATAGGTAAGCCTAAGGGGCCAGAAAAAAGTAAAAATTATTATCGCATTATTAAAAATATTTACACAAAAATTCAAGATAATTTGCTTGCAAGTTTTTACCCATTTAATCTTTTCTTAAATGAAACACACTTTGTCTTGTCTTGTCTTCTTTCTCTTGACCTACTCCCGATTTTAATGTTAAGCACATCCAACGGCCACAAAGCAAGTGTGAGGCATTTAAATGCTTGTGGTTGTTTTCAAGTCAAAGAGCTTGGATAATATTAGCAGTTCTTTCTTCCTTCAGTTCGTACAGCTTCAAATTTCAGCTCCCGGAAAGACAGAGAAATACTTTTTTTTAGGGTGAGTTAAATTATTAAATATAATTTTCGTCAGTAATTTACTATTATTATTATTATTTAAATATGATAATTTCATGACGTATCCCTGAAGATTTTGTGTCGATTCACATTGAGATTTTATATTTAAAGAACGGATGGGGGCCTCGCATTCTAATCTTGCCCAGGTCCTTGCGGTATGTTGCTACGCCACTGGCTACTGGTGTTAAAACCATATTGGGGAAGGCATATCTTTCCAACACCGTACACTGGTGAATTTTGGGAAGCATGGAAAGTATTCCAATTTTTGTGTTCTGTTTATCAAGAATATACATAAGCAGACAGTAGATTTGTGAATTTCATCTATAAATTTCTGTTCTTTCAGCCGAGCCGACTACCTCCTGTACATATGCCTGTTGCCTATGGCCCTGTGAAGAGCAAGAAAGTTAAAAAATCTCATCCTGATGCAGAAACAATTATTGAAGCTGAAGTGAAATGCATGTTGTGCAAGTGCTCAGTGAACAAAGACGATAAGCTTTCCTGTTTGGATCCAAAGTGTTCATTAGTTAGCCATGTAATATGTTTCGCAAAGTACTTCCTGAAAGATAGCAATAACATGATTCCAGTTGACGGCTTCTGTCCTCAATGTGGCAGTCATGTTCTGTGGGGGGACCTCATTAGAAAAAAGAAGGGCTGCTATCAAAATCTGGTACCTGCAGATGACGACGATTTAAGTGATAATGATTGGACACCGGAATGTTTAAAAGTCGTAGACGAGGATCTCGGTACTTAATTTAATGTGTTGGTTTTACAAATACAGTTGAATATGTGCAAATCTTAGTTTGAGGAAGAAAATGATACTTAATGTAGATGCTAACATCTTTGCAAGAATATATAGTTCTTTTTTTTTTTTGGCCAAAAAAAAACAAAGGTGCGGTCAGTGGAGAAGAAAACACTGATTCAATTGTCTGTCCAGTTTTTATAAACATTGATCGATATTGTTCTTAATAAGGCAGCTGGATAAAATGGTTTTGTTGAGTTCATTGAATGTTATGAGAAGGCTAACAAAAAGTGAATAATTTTATTTGTAACTCTGCAATTTTTTTTAGCAAAGAGCTTAATGAAAATGGTATGTATTTTGTGAACTGAGCACATTTTGAGGTTAGTATTAATTACTGTAATAAAATTGTAATGTTAGAGTAATGGAATCTGAGTTAGTACTTGGTTGTGAGAAATTAATCACATAAGAATTGATCGGTGTTAACAAGACATGTCAATGGTTAATTGTGTTGGTGATACTTGCCACAGACAATCTTCATTTTCCTTTTCTTGTCGTGAATATGCTGATAAAACACTTTGCTTTCTAATTAATCATCATTACGTAACAAATGCTCTCGCAATGTATAAGGAATAAAAATAAAGTTAAGATAGTTAATTGGTTTGAATTTGGTGACAGATAATTTTTGTTTCTTTTTCAGTAAAAAACATAACCATAAGTTCTGAGTTTCTTAATAATTATCGAAGAAATAGTGAAAAGAGTGTAACCTTTTTTCATGTGTTTCATGCAGGAAATGTGAGCATTAACCGGTATTGCAAATTTAAGCAATGGCAATTTTATTTTAATGAAATTAAGGTGTTGGTGTTTTGTAACCATAATTAAACAGCACTATAGTTATAATTATAAAAATCAAGTATGATTTATACTTTTTGTTAATGAATACATAACTGTATGGTTTGAAATGAGCCATTTTTTCCCCTAAGGCTTTCTTAAACAAAAGCTTCTTTTGTTGTACTGCTTAAATTTCAGTGCATTTAATGTCAAAATGGCCAAATTGTGTATTGGATATATTTTTTGTAGATGTCCCGAGGCAGGAAATTGAGTGAGGAATATGTTAGGTACAGTCACAGACACTTCTGGGTTGTAACAATCACATTAACTTTCAATTTGATCATTACAACCCAGAAGTGTCCATGTCTTTACATGGCAGAAACAAGTCTTGAAAGAAAACTACCATTGCTGAAACAGAGTGCACCATAAACTCAATTATGAGACATGTAGCGAGATAAATTTCCCACCTTATTTTCTTTATTTGGTGTGCTACAGATATTTCTAGTCTATAAGAAGTAACAGAATATTTGGTAACATTTCCATCTAGTCAAAATGGATTTCTTCATTTTTTACAGAAGAAACTACTTTGCAAATCACTTTCTGTAGCATTGTTGAAGTTCCCGAATGTATTTTCTGTCATCGTTTCATCTTTTTTTAGTGATAATTCATGTTTATATATATAAAAATATCACAATTGCCTTTGCTTCTATGTACCTCTACGAGAATCGGATGTTCCATGTGTTTGATGACGTAACCCCCTGTCACTGTTTCCAACCATCCCGTGTTTTTTCAAGATGATGATGTGACCCCAAATTTTAGCTATGCTTGCCTAACCTAACCTTACCGTGAATGGATCGTGGGGCTACCCGTGCATGGTTCTACGACCCCAAATTTTAATTATGCTTGCCTAACCTAACCGTACCTTACCATGAATGGTTCGTGGGGGTATCCATCAATGGTTATATGACTCCAAATTTTAGCTATTAGCATAATTTCAAACCTGAGAAAAAAATAGAAAATTAATAACACGGAAGTAGGTATTTTTTTGGTTTAGAAGGTTGGAAACACTGCATACCCATTCCAAATTTGCAAACACAAGCACGACGCGCAATGATCCAGAATGCTCTTGCCATATTGTGTCACACAAGCGAAAAAGGAACAACAATAATTACTCGTAATATGAAAAATTGAAATTATTTTCGTGAGAAATTCATAATTACACCTTATACAATGTTCCGCAATGCAGAATAAGTAAGTAGCAATGTTAAAAAGGACGAAATAAATTAGTTAAAGGTGTTTTGACTAGATGAAAGTAGTAATGAATATTTTGCAAAAGCATTCATTTTACACCTGTTTGAAGTTGTACACCATGTTAAATGATTAACTCGCACACTACCCAAAATTCTCGTAATCTCCAGCCATAAAGTCTTCTCGTACACCTGCAATAATCCTACTACATAATGCTGTTTGAAACCATATTATTATAAAATTTATTGCCGTCTTTTGTTCCCCAGAATGTCCACTTTTCTGTTTGTACACAATTTTACTCTAAATGAACTTTGAAGCGAGCAGATGGACTGACACAGTTTTTTCTAAAGCATAATTACTGTCTATTATCAGTATAACTAATATGATTCTGTTACACTAACATTACATAAATATATTTACATATGTTGTATTAACAACATACTGTTAATTAATATGTTTAAGTTGCTTATTGTTTAGTTAGCTTTTAGTTGTAATGATTGAATAACATGTTATGCAAGAGCTGATAAAGGTTAGAAATGAATATAGATCAGCAAAGTTATTAATAAAAATGTAGTTTGATGTATTTACAAGAAATAACTTGATTATAATAAGATTTCTTGACATATTGTTATGTTCTGCATGTAATATATATTGCATGAGGCATGCAGCTATATTTCTTAATGTCATAAAAGTTTACGTAACAAAATTGCATAATAAAAGCTCTATAAATTCAAACTGGTATGTATTATCATGGATAATGTTTTGTTTACATGGTTGAAATTGTTATTATATGTCTGCTCGTGGATTTTTCATTTGTTTTGTGTGTATGAAATTACTTTGAGATGCTGAATCGCTCCTTCCCTTTCTTGCAATTGATCCTGGGTTTAATCACTTGTAAAAATAAATAAAAAACCTGTGAAGCAACTGCTCTTGAGGCCCAGGGCATATCTACCGACTGCTGCCTCCTCACTTGCACATGTCTCAACAGAAATTGGCAATCATTCAACCAGTTACGGAGTGACATGTAGGTTTCCATTAGGGATGGCCACATCTGGATTTTTTTTAAAATCCAGAATCCGAATAATAAAACCGAAAAATCCAGATTTAAGAAAATCTGGATTTCAAGTTAAGTCTCCTGAATGAATCTGTTTGCAGGCAAGTCCATTTCCATACTGGAGAAAGAGTAATAGTTACAGTAGGTAAATGAAAAGCAATGAGATTCAGTGTTGTGATAACAGCGTTGTTGAATCTACAGCTGTTCTTTGTTTTGGCCAAACATGTCCACGTTGTTCGGTGATGATGATCGATTCCTTATCAGCGATAGCTGTTGCACAAAAGCAGATTTGTCATTGATCAACAATTTCGTGCTCAATGCACATGCACCTTCTGACGCCAAAACAATATCACTTGCACCTACTTCTTGCCCCAGATCTCAAACAATGGAATTGTATGCAACACAAAGTGTCATATTTCCTTCTGCTTTCGAGCTAACTTTTCCTGCTCTCATATTTCGCACTTACAAACATTGAGATTACATGTGATTGTTGCAGAACTGAATCAATATTTTGTTATGTTATACCAATTATTGTTGGCCAAAAAAGAAAACACACAGGAATACTGATCAACTCATTGAATAAGGGAAATCCACTGTATTGCTAAGCACAGCCAGCATCCATATAATTTCATTAATAAAATATTAAAACAGGAAATTAGGGTGGAACAGTTTTACAAAGCTCCACTCTGAGAAATGCCATAAAATAGGTTAAAGTGTAAAACTAGTAGAGGTTGAAAGAAAAATAATGATTTCATCGGGAAAGCGATTTATCTGGATGCATGATTCATAATATGATTATAGTAAGATTGTTTCTTGTTTTCTTATTCCATAATTTTGGATATTTATTTTCCTCCCAAACGTTCATTTACTTCTTGCTTATAACTATGTATGTATCTTTGTTTCACATCCATTTTATTGCGTTACTGTGCCTACTGTTTAAAAATACGGTAACCATATTTTTCCACAGAGAATCAAACTTACAACCCCATAATTATAAAGGTGGCAGTCTTAACCCCTACAGCAATGGGTGGGAGAACGACTTGCTTACAGTGGCGATGATTTTTTTTGCTGCTTTTGACCTTGCGCTATGCCAAATCTTATCTCTACCAACTGTCCTTGCCCCACCCCCACCCAGTTTTGGAACCCAATCGCCGCCACTGCGTGCTTACATGCGATTCAACCAATTTTTTGTCACCGGGACATTTCTTAGCAGTTTTGGTGTTCGACCCCCTCCCCCATGCATGTAAAATTAGAACTCTCAGTAAAATTTAATGTAGCATGATAACACGAGAGCGGTGGACACCCTGCTGTAAGTCCTTGCCCCAAATAGACAAGAAAAATAATAATGAAATGACCTTATGAGTTTTAGCTAAACTGCACTCCAAAAGAAAGATAATTCTCTACTTCTCCGCACTTGGTTTTTACTATTTTACTAGCGTTTTCACTACATATATCAAGACTCGAATTTTTTCCCAAAATAATTCACGAACTAAATTAAATCCCTTGCAGCAATTTCTTTAGGCCAAACGCCGTAAATCAGCTGCCAAAATAAAAAATAAAAATACTATTTCAGATTAAGCTTTCTTTTCATCTACGCTTGTTCAAGAAGGTCTTCATGTTTAATTGACATATTCTCACTGAATGTTAATGACTCCCAGTCAGTGGTGGCTCAAGATAATATTTTCACAGGAGTGAGATGGATTTTTGGCAACCCCCTCCCCCACACACACAAACTTTCCACCTCTCACTGTATTGAGAGACAATCACCACCCCTCCTTCATCCTACAAGAGCTTGCATAATTGCCAGACATAGGACGATGTGCCAAACTTTTCAAAATATTATTCATAAGCACAGGAGCGCATTCACAACCTCTCGACTCAAATTGCTCTAACGAAATGGCGTCTTACAAAGATAATGGTTAGAGTTTGTGCAGGCAAAAAGAAATCCGGATTTTATCTGCAATCCGGTTTCCTCCAAAATCTGGACTTATCCACAATTTGAATTCCTCCGAAATTCAGACTATCTGCAATCCGGCTTCCTCCAAAATCTGGATAGTAAAATTTCCGAATCCAGATATTTTTGGCCATCCCTGGTTTCCATGACCAGGTTACGCTACTCTTTCTTAGCTTCCCAATTTCCTCAATATAGTCAGTGATCACAAAACCCATAAGCTGGCCGAAATCTCAGGAGAAAATGTGCTCCTCTCCCTCAGAGACTCGAACCAGCATGCATCCCGTAGCCTGAGCATAAAGCCTGACACCTTATATTACATGGCCATCGTACAGGACATCGATCCTGGGTGGAGTTTCAATATTTTGTTCCTGGCCCAGTATCATAACAGTTGAGAAGCTACTTGAAAATAGAAAGTAGGGTGCTCTCATCTAATAGTGGTAATGAGACTTGGTTACTCTTACTGCATCACCCAATGAAAAGCTGCCTTGCCAGCACAGAGCACTAGGCAAGTTCTCTTCGGTTGAAATATTCAAGATGGTGAAAAATTATGAATTTCAAGATTATTATACAAGTTGCTTATCCAACTTACAAGTGTAAGTTTAGTGCCATGCCAGTGTGTGTGTGGGTGCTGTAATACAGCTGCGGCACCAGGAGAAATCATCTAGGGGTGACGAGGGGATGCGAAGTTGAAAACAAACATAGCATTAAACATTCATATATGCTTAAGCCACTACATCGAATTTTGTTTTCGGTTGAAAACAGGTTTTTAAAAAGGGGTGTGGAAGATAATTACCCCTGCTGTAATATCAAATACTGCAATGTACAAATCTAAATGGCCTATAACTAAAGGGAAGATCATGTGCAGACTGATAAAGAAATTCAAATACCAATTTTCTTTATCTTTATGTAACTCTTTTCTGTTTCTCTATTGCCTTGTCTTTTTCTTTGTGTCTGTCTTTCTTGCTTTGTTTATATCTGTTTCTCTCTCTCTCTTGAATTTACAAAAAAGGAAATATCACACATTGTCCTGTGTTTATATATTGCTGGGGCAGTAGATGGGTTGCCAGACATCACAATTTTGAATGCAAGAATTCACTGTCCTGAAGAATGCTTGATGAATGTTTATTTGTCACTGTTTTTGTTTTTCCTTTCAAATGAGAGACATTCTCCATTCAGTCTATTTTAGCAGAACTGTTGGAGTGGTTAGCACAGTGTACTATGATGCCTGGAGTCTCAGGTTCGAACCTGGCATGAGTGCTCTTTGTGAAGTTAATGTCTCTTCATCATATCATTAATCCTCATGTTTGCAATTAGCCAAAAGGGACAGAAAAGGGAAGTAAATTGAATCAAATGAAATCCATTGTTGGAACTTAAAGCTGCAATGTGGATGCAGCTCTCAATCATACTTTCTTCCAGCTCTGTGCCTTTGTGGTGAAGGACAGGGTGTGCCAGCAAGCATTACAGTGTTAATGTGGAGTGAAAAGTCAACCCACACTGTGTGCTTCTGTGCATGAGACATGGAATACCGCTGTCCAGGATAACTACTTTGTTGGTGCGGGCAAAACCGGAGAATAATATTAATAATAAAACTATTCATTCAATGTTCTTTCCCTTGATAGGCAGGGTTTTCGCTGCAATCTCCAGGCTTTCCGATCTCACACTTTGCACTTTATGCTAGTGCAGGGTCCACTTAATTTAGTATTATCTGTCATCTATCTTCTTCCCTGGTTCCTTTTCCCATTAACCATTCATTCATTCCATTGCATCTTTTAGCAGACATTTCATAATAACGTACAATTAATAATATAGAGTTATATCCATTTTTGTCTGATGGTGATAAATGTAGGAGGTTGCCAGGAAGAATGGTGGTTGGGGGGGAGGGTCATTTTCATATTACAGGTTTTAGAATTTCTATCAATTTGGGCCACTTAAGAATGTAAACTAGTTACATCTAGGGGTGTGTTGGATTGAATTTTTTTTACCAGAACTGGAATTTTTTTGAAAATTCTGACATGCAAGATGGGGATCTGTGTATTCCTGACAAAATCTGGATGGCAGATGTTCATTGGGTCGGAACAGTGTGAAAAATCTCGAATTCTACACACTGTTATTTCCTGCAAAGATTGTTATCTCATTTCTGGTGTAAAAAATTGTCATTTCAAAGAAATTGATGATTATACTGTCCTGCTAAACCATTTCAAATATTAATAACATATGTTTCACCTGTAACCGCACATTTAAATGGTTTTTAGGAAGACTGAACCCTAGGATGGGTTTATGTCTTGTAAATTTTATTTAAGGTGAAGAGACAATTTTCGCACCAGGTGTGAAATTTATTTCAATATCGTCAGAAGGGGCACTGCTACTGAAAAAACCAAACACAGGACAAGGGAGAATGAATTTCTTCCATGTTACAAGTGTAAGCTTTTTTTTTTATTTTATTTTATTAAGCTATACTCGGGTGCAACGTATCTTGACAGTGATGTCGTAACAGCATTGCAAACCTACAGTGTTCATACTTTCACTGTCTGCACTTGGAAAAAAAGAAAAGGGAATGAAATTCAATATATTAAGATACAAGGGAATGAATTTCAAAATGTCACAATGCGAGGATTTTTGCAGAATATAACAACATATAATAAATAACCATTCAAATGAGCACAATACATAAACATAATAAACTACGAAACTGATTTGGATTCAGATAATGAATACGGGATGGCAATGTGCCTTCAAACAGCAAGTTTGCGAGAGACTAGCTCAAAAATATAGTTCCTTACATGAAGCATGTTGCATCGTATACAGTATAGAAATGCATTACAGATGTTAGATTCTGAAAAACCTGTTTGAAATAAAGAGTATCTGGAACGATTGTTTTGCTGCAAGTCAAAGCTAAAAGAAAAATATGCGTGGGTTATGACCCATATATCAGAACTGATTGCAGGTTGAAGTGAGGGTAAGGGCAACTCTATTTTTGTCTCCTGGTTATCACTCATCCTCAGCGAGGGATATTCGGGCAGGTGTTTCGCTGGCATGTTACTTTAAATCTCATTGTAAAGGGAAAACTTGGAATAGTCGTGCAGGGAGAAAAATGTGTAAATACAGCGTGTTTGACAAAGAACTCCCTAGTTTTAATGTGTCCTAGAATCTGTACAAAGTGACATACAGTATTCTAGTTTGTAGTGTTTGATTCATCAACTCTCCAAGTTTGGCACCCTTGCAGTTGGTAGGTCTGCTTGACCTTGAGACTGCACCAGTGCTGTGTTTTTTCATTTGTTCCATCAGTTCAGTTCCGGCATTTGTGTAGTGCAGAGCAACTCAGCAACAATGTGTACTCCGCAACAGAAAGCGCAGTGTGTTATTTGGTTTGTGAAAACTGAGTCAGTTATAACAGTGCAACGTAATTTTAGACGTCAGTATGGTGGTGAACCACCTACAGCAAAAACTATCCGTCATTGGCTAAAGTCTTTCAAGGAAACCGGTAGTGTTTTAAAAGGTAAATCACCAGGTAGACCGAGAACTTCCGAAGATGTTGTTGAACAGATCCGTGTTTCGTGTGTTCGGAGCCAGAAGAAGTCATTGGCCAGACATAGTCTACAATTAGGAGTGCCTAAAGGTACAGGGTATGATGTTCGTAAAAGACTAAAGTTGCACGCCTACAAATTGCAACTGTTACATGAAGTGAAACCTACTGATAAAATCCAAAGGTATAGTCTGCACGTTCATTATATCCCCATCGGCAACCCTTTGATAAAACTTAACACTGAAAACAATAGCCAAACCACTCCCGATAAGCACGTGCACTCAGACGTTGTTGCCACATTTTCTTTACATTTCTTGTAGTTGCAAGGCGGAGCAGGCGGGTGCGTGAGCCTCTCGTTATTTTTGCGCCATAACCACGTGCGGGGTTGATTTTCTTAACTAGTTGTGTTGTGTTATTTCTTTGTTGTGTTACGGTGCTGTGTTGTTGCTTTGTTATAGTGTTGTGCTTTTATATTAGATTTTGGTTTTGTTATTAGCATGTGGAGACCGTGGGTTGCAAACCATGTTCCTTTAGCAAACGTTGCGCAGGAGAATTTAACTGACGAAAGTAACCCCCAGCCAAGTACTAGCAGCAGCAGGTCCAGAGTGCTGAGGAAAAGAAAGAAAATTCTGAACAAACAAGCTCAAGAATTTGTATGCAGTGTGCACGAATATGTCTCCAGGAATAATTCAGGAAGAGGACCAATATCGGAGACAGCAAATATTTTGAAATTAGACAGGAAAACAGTGCGAAAGATCACAGAAAGAGGCCCAGTTACACCAAAGAAGCCTGGTAATAAAAATAAAAAAATTCATAAAGTGGACGAGTTTGTTTGCGATTTTGTTAGGAGAGAGATTTACAATTTTTTTTCTAAAGGACGCGCACCAAGTGTGTGTGAATTATTAACGCAACTGAAACTAATATCAGACTTCCCTTACAAACAAACGACGCTTCGAGAGCTTCTGAAGAAACTTGGTTTTTCTTTTCGTCAGCTGAAGAAAAGAAATGCAATAATGGGAGTCGACAAGAATTGTTGCTTGGCGGTATCGTTATTATTATTATTATTTATTATTTCCATAGGGTTACAATTAAGCCACACAACATTCATTTTGAACAAAAATAATACAAATAATGACTTGATGCCCTATATAGTAAAAAAATATATGCAAAAGCTACATCTAAGGAAAATGTGATGAATTTACATTAGTATATATATTGTTCTATAGTAACAATGAAATAAAGAAAGTTTGAGAGTTATACACATTTAGAAGAAAAGAAAGTGTAAAGGTGTGTGGGTTTGGATATGAGTGTGTACGGAATTGCTGTTCGAAGTACAGGGATGAAAATTTTAAAATATATGTGTGTGGGTGAGATCAGAAGGCTGCCAGATTATTTATTTAGATGAAACTTGGTTCGACACTCACGACATCGTCAAAAAAGAGTGGGACGATGGTACTTGCAACTGTATTTTAAAGTCGCAGTCAGCGCGAGGAAAACGCATCATGGTGTTTCGTGCTGGGAGCAGTGAGGAGTGGTCCCAAATTGTTTGTATCTTTCAGCTAAGAACATTGGAGATTGTAAAGCTGATAGTCACGACGAAATGACCGGACAAGTGTTTGAAAATTGGTTTACCAATAATCTGCTGCCAAATTTGCCAAGTGATAAGAAGTGTATCATAATTTGCGATAATGCAGTTACCACTCGAGGCTGTTAGTGAAAATCCAAACTATGAAGACAAAACTGAAGGATATTATTTCCTTCATGGAGATGCAAGACATTCCAGTACCAAAACCTGTTCCTATAGAAGCCCTTTTATTAGAAATAATTAAATCGGCAAACATTACTAAAAAGTATGTAGTGGATGACCTTGCAGTCTCACGTAGACATGAAGTGTTGCGCCTCCCTCCCTACCATTGCATGTTTAATCCCATAGAACTGGTGTGGGCCAAGTTAAAATCATATGTCAGGAAAAATAATGTATCTCCTACTCTAAGTGCCAGTGTATCCCAGCTGTTGCGTGATGGAATAGAGACAATAGATGCTCAGCTTTGGTTGTCCTGTATTCAACACACCATCAAAATTGAGAGAAAATATATTAACCACGACACAGATAGTAACCAGGAGAGATTCGTGATTCACGTGGGAGACGACGATGACGATGAGTGAAGGTAAGTTAACTATATATGTATATTCTGAATAATATATTTTTCGAGTAGAAAAGTTAGGTGTATTCAGTGTAAATATGAGGATTTATAATATGCCTCTTTCCTATCTTTATTAATATTGTCCTTTTTAATCTTTTTCTGTGTTTCTTTTCTCTTTACATATTCTTTAATTTGTTTGTTTCTCTTTCTTTTTCTTTACCCTTTCCTTCAATTTGGCAACATCGCTTTCCTACTCCAGTTTCTTCAAGAGAAAACCGCCCGCTTGGGTGTTTCTTTTAACAAAGAGCACCGCTACCTTTGTTAACCGCTGGGATATAATGAACGCGCGGATTTTATGAGTTTGCTGTTGACTTTCTACACAGAATTGATGATGATGACAATTTTTTACCAAACATTCTCTTTTCTGACGAAGCTACATTTCATGTCAGTGGAACAGTTAATTGTCATAATTGTAGAATTTGGGGGGCAGAGCATCCACGTGAAGTTATTCAGCATCAACGTGACTCTCCCAAACTTAATGTCTGGTGCGGTTGGATGGAAGATCGTGTGGTTGGTCCTTCATTTTTGTAGAAAAAACAATAAACGGGGACGTTTACCATGACATGTTGACAGAGTACGTCTTTCCCCAAATGGACGTTATTGAGACGGAAAAGGGGCTTGTGTTTTTCCAACAAGATGGCGCCCCACCTCATTACAGTAAACAGGTGCGTGCGGTTCTTAACACTCGCTTTCCAGGAAGGTGGATAGGCAGGGCTGGCCCAATACCTTGGCCACCACGAAGCCCAGACTTAACCCCACTGGACTTTTTCTTTTGTTGTGTACAGTGCTAGGATCAGAGACATCAATCATTTACGGGAAAAAATCGTCGCTGCGGTTGGGACAGTTACACCTGAAATGTTGGTGAATACGTGGCGAGAAGTGGAATATCGTCTCGACGTGTGCAGGGCAACAAATGGATCCCACGTTGAGGTGTACTAACATTGAACAAAACTTGAAGGAATCCTCTTTCATGATATGTACTCATTGATGTAAGTTTTCATTACTTTCCCTATTAAATTTATACTTAAAACTAGGGAGTTCTTTTTCAAACACCCTGTATATTCGTATTTGCGACGTACTTGTGATGAAACTACGAGTTCAAATGTCACAAAACGTTTAGGGGCAATGGGAAAAACTAAATTTCCAACAGTGGGAAAAGTGGCTGCCACAATTGATTGAAATTCTGATCCATATAAGCACATCAACATTGAGGCATATTTTGTACGACCTGGGTTTGTAGCGTTCATAGATTACATTGTTGCTTGACTCCACCAATATCTGCGCCAGCAAAGCACCAATATCTGCGCCAGCAAAGCGATATCAGATCGCTGTGAAAAAAAATCTTCATTACATGTATGAGGCCATTCTGTAAAGAAAGCTTGGGAGGGCACAACAGTTGTTTCACATTACAAGGATGTATTTAGGGGGGAGGGTTCATGGGATCCGAACCCCCTCTGAAAGACTTCGCAACTACTAAAATTAAATAATCAAAATATACCGGTAAGGTTTAGCATTTGTTGTACAATCGATGGTTATATATTTCCGCTGAACTTATTGAAAGGCAAGGAATTTGGTTCGTACGGCTTCCAAAGATGTATGCACTACTTATGATAATATGCATGAATATTAATCACCAAATTTACTTTTAGTCAATTCCAATAGGCAATTAAAAGCGATCACAGTACATTTATTTTTGCCTATTAAGTCCTTTTTTTGTTATTCAATAAATATTCAATTTCTGTTTATTTGATATTAATTTCCTTACCGGGACTGTTGTTATTACACAAATTTTACTCTGATGTTATATTTCTATTCTTTTACCATTTATTACCTATTCATGTAATAACAACACTGCAATATTAATTATTTTATTATTATTAGTGAGACACTTGGTCGAACCCCCCCATTCGAAATGTATTTCTAGATACGTGCCTGTCACATTGGTTTGTGTTCCTTCTAGGCTTAGAGTTCAGCCTTAGGCCAAAAAAGGAAGGTTCGTTGTTGTGTATGTAAGAAGCGAAGATGGTTTTGTGGAAAGTGTTTGTTGTTTCGTTTGAGAAAAGGCGTTGAGACAGCATTTTGAGACATGGTTTGTTGACATTCTACCCAAACTGCAACCAAATAGCGTAATTGCCGTGGATAATGGATAATCCATATCATTCTGTTCGCAATGAGAATGTAACAAACAGTGTTTCGAGAGTGGCTTTCATGGAAAACTGGTAAAGACAAAGAGGACTTTATATCAGTACTTTGTTTATTACACATTCAAAACTGTAAAAGTTTGTTAGTTTCTCAGTCCAAATATATTTTTTTTAAATTTGTAATTTGTTTATATTTTAGTGTTCGTATTTTGTTAGTGCCAAGCATGGACATTTCTCTGTTGCACATAAGAACATTCCGCTCCTCCTGTGTGCTTTCTCTGCAGACTCTGAGACGCGAATGTGATGGAGAGAATTTTCCATGCTTGGCGAAGAGTGATACATCAAGTTGTAATGCGGTCCCAGCTGACGTTACTGTCAAGATAGGTTGCACCCGTGTGTAGATACGATCTGTAAAAATATGATGAATAATTATTTATAGACTCCCATGTATTCCTTATGGACAAATAACTTCAAGTTGCGGCTAATCAAATTGAAGTTTCCACTTTTCCCAACACAAGCAAAATCTTCAATGTGTCCTGTTTCCACTTATGTGTGTTTCTACCCCTAACAGAAGTTTGATATTCCCTAGAGAAGAAGTAAAACAATACTCCCATATGCATAATGCCAAGTTTTCTCCTCTTACAACCACCCAGTGCACAGACACCTCTCTCTCCCCAGCTTGCTGCCGGGAAGAAGCAGTTTCGGGTTCTCGTGAATGGCTGGATGTGGAAACTGATCCTCATGCCCAAAGGGCACAGGCAAAGATGAAATGTATATTTTGCAAGATTTATGAAGTGGAGTATAGTGCAGAAATCTTTCAGAATAAAGTGCTTTTAACAAACAACTGTTTGAAGTCTCCTGACCATTGGGGACCCAATTCTCCCCCTTCCCGCAATCCCAGTACTGACATTTCAGCTTCTTGCACACCTCTACACCTTTCGTTGTGGGCCATCCAAATGGTATAGTAGTCAACGTTGTTTCGTTGTATTTAAGGTGTCCTGTGTTTGATTCCTGGTAGCATAAATTGGACTTAAAATTAAGTTTTGTGTGTACATTGCGCATTCCTCGCCTAACTTTTTTCTGGTCCGGCAGGGTCCTCTTGTGCATCAAGTGATCGTGTATATCACTCAATGTATCTGGCTTGTGTATCTGTTGCATGGGTGTCTGCAGGAAATTTTTGAGAGATTGAAATCGAAAAGTTGTATCCTTAAGTTAGATATACGAGGTTTGTGCAGAAAGAAACCAAACTTTCAAATTTGCCCACCAATGAAACATTCAGAGTTGATCAACTTACTAGAGCCATGCAGGGGAATCCTTCAGAAGTACTACATCTTTAAGTGTACCAATCTACATTGTTCAGTTTTCAATCTGTGAGCACTCATGTTGCATGGCTGCAGCGATTTTCTGATGCGCAGAAAATGAAGATACTCGAAGATGTCGTTAAGGGGTGCCCGGGGTTGCACTGGATCCAGCAAACGTCCACGTGGCCCTGGGAAACTGTTCTGTATTAGCTGGAAATTTTACTTTGATGACAAATATTGCAAAATAATTATTCAGTAAATTTGCAGTTTGAAACACTTCTTCAATTTTCAGTAACACGAACCTCAAGCAAGGCATTTCTTTCTTATTTCCCTGTTTCTTGCTTGTTGAACACAAACATGTATTGGCAGAGGATGCAGTTAATGGTTTTATGGTCTGCCCCGGTCAGGGAAGTCTCGAGACCTATTGAAAATGCACTTTTCCTCCCTGCTGCACACCAGACCCAGAAATCCCCCCCCCCCACAAACCTGTACTTTCTCTTCATCTGGCCCTGCACTGGCACCATGGGCGACGTAAGGATGACACAAACAGGAAGATTTAGCCGCGGATGGCTAGGACTTTCTGGGTTAATTATTGTATGGTTCAGAAAAGATGTTCCCATGCGTTTCAAATTCAAAGAACAGAATTCTATTGCTTGTCCCTTTTTCGGTGCGGGAATGAATGACATAGCGGTTCTTCTCACATGCACTCAACCCTCCTGTTAATGACCTGCCCTGCAAAGGAGGGAAAGGCCACTTTCAGAAATTTCGGAGAAACATCGAAGCAGTCGGTTCATCTGTTGATTTCGTGGACAATTGATGTCTTGTCAGATAGTTTGAAGTAGAGCTTGTGGTCCGAGCGGTGGTTAACTTCTGCAAACGGGAGCATATAGAATCACGAAGTGTTTGTGATCTCGTTTTCCTATATCGCGAATGAAATGTCGAATGAGAAGCTGCCAGATTGTCTTCCTCTGGAAACAATGGATCAAGATCTACTGATCGACCAAGTGTCCAACATATTGACATTCTAAAAGAGAGTCTGACTACTACACAAGATCCTGGGTTCGACTCCCAGGGTGGTTGATCTCATGTATAATGAAGAATAAACCACGTTGAAGAAAACTAGGTATGTAGCAATTTTTTACAGCTGTCTGCATGATCTATAAGTACAGTAGAGCGTCGATTATCCGAAGTAATTGGGGGACATGGGTGTTCAGAAAACTGGTTTGTTCGGATAATCGAACTGTACATGTTTATTTGCCAAAAAGAAGTACTGTACAGTAAATTTATTCATAAAAACAGGCATCTCTTTAAGTATTACAATGTAACGTACAAAGGCAACTTTAGTAGGAATATATAGTATGTGGTACAGTTTATTAAACAAAAATATGTACATATTACATACGCATTTTGCATGAACAATACATACACCGACAGAAGTGTGCTGATTGTTGAAACACAGCGACTGGCGGCTTGGCCGGTCAGCAGCGCCTTATGAAGGCCCCATTAGAAGCAATGTTCCGCCAGCGGTGGCTCAGTGCGGCGACTACTGTGGGAAACTTGGTTTGGGAGTGAGGGGGATGATGGACGGTAGGGTGGGAGAGTAACAGGTGCGAGCGAGTACACAGTTCGGTTGACCGACGTTCGGATAATCGACGCTCTACTGTATTATGTCTCAAAATTTGTATATCTTTCTGACTTTCTGTGATTTTTCTTCATTTAGCCTTCACCTGCAAATGCAGAAGCTGCTGCTTAGGTGGCAAGGTTGACTAGACATACAAATACAATTAATCCCTAGTCATACAGGGAAGGGGATCGGGGGCTGCAGTCATTTCCCGAAATCCTACAAATATCTTCGTTTAAATAATGTGTAGTAGTAATTAAGTTTACTTCATTAACAGGATTAAACATCTTGTATAGTGGAACCACAAGCAAAAAAACCTGCGCAGAAGCACATCGCGCCGGCGGGTGCGGGAAAGGGCAGGGGGGAAGGAACATTCAGCCGGCTCACGTCAGCGTTGCCAGGCCTATTGATTTCTCGGGAGAATTCCTTAATAAACTATTGCTATGGAACCTCCAACGGCCAGCTCAAAAACACGTTTCCTGCTCATCTTTACTTGAACATGGAGGGGAGATGTGGAGTGGAACTCCACTCAGCCGTGAAAAGTGCTGTTTGAACTGTGAAATTATGTCAAACGCTACTCAATTGTGCTAGGAAATTATTTTATTACTTTTACTACATAACTATTTTTAGATGGCTGTATTTTATCCCACCCTAAACTCTATTTCTATTTTAGTTATTTTACGTCGCTTTTGTGCCTCTACGGGCAAGTACGACAATATGGATGAATTAAAAACTGATGAAATGACACAGACACAGTGAAAAACGTCCTTGCCTTACTAGGTAGAAACACTGACTTCGTAGCGTGGGCAAATTATGTTATACATGTATGTGTTTGTGGGTGTGTGTGTGTATTTCTACCAGATGGGGAGGATGGGTGGCATCCTAGCATAACCGTTGCTATCTTGAATTATTGAGGATATTTCACATACGTAATGCATTTTTTCATTATGGTGCAGGACGCGTGCCCACCCCTATCGATAGCTGTATACCGAACACCAGCAGAAGGCAAATTGATTTGTTATTGTTAGCATTCGACTTGAAAGATTGTGGAAAATCGCCGACAACGAAAGGCGGCACGTTAGCTTCATCTGTGAACACAAATTTCTACCATTTCCTGTCATAAAAATTCCTCGCGATAATATAGGCATCGCAAACCCCTTGTGTCGGTGCTGAGAAAGGGCAAATTTGAGGGTGTTTTCCACGCACCCTCTAACCGGAAAATGCGGAAGAGATGAAAGATGTTGGTTGGTTCACTCGAGCGGTTTACTTTCTTTTCTTTGAAACATGTCCACTCCTGAAATGGAGATCTTCGGTATATTTTCGCCAAACACAGAGTGCTGGGTTTAGCACCAATGTTACAAAAGTATTTGTGACGTTTACACCGTAAACAATGCGCGCCACTCCCCTTGCCCCCCCCAGTGCGCACAACTATGCCACCTTCCCCCCCAAGAACGTCGTTCATCCGCTACTATTAGATCATCTGATTTTGTAGCAGAACTTCTGGTTTCCAAGGAACAATCACCCGAAGTTTTCAAATCTGACCTGGCAACACTGCCCCGAACACCGATAACGGCAGGGAAGTTGCGCGAACGCTTTGGACGGAAGGTTTTTTTCCTTGTGGTCGAGCTATATATGGTAAGTTGCAATCAGCGCAATCAAACCCGGGTCTCCTTGTTGAACCTGCCGAACCAAAGACGAGAGCGTGTGGAACTTTGTTTTATCCAGTGCCATCATATATTCAGTTTTCTACACAAATAAGATTGATTTTAAGAAATTAGACGTGTGCATGAAATTTCTTATTGTCATCATTCTCCAAGTGAACTATTAAATGCCATAGAAGACTCGGGCCCGCCGTATAGAATAATGCTTAACGCGGTCACCTTGAACTAAGAGATACCGGATGCGATTCCGGTCCAAACTATATACATTAGATGCCTAGCTTGAACTCATTACACACACATTTCATATTTGCACTGGTGTCAATACTTGTAAACCCGGTTCCAGCACTTTATATCTAAAAGGAATTTATTTACTTCTAAATTTTCTTTGAGCAAATTTACAAATCTAAAGATTAATAACATTGTTCTTGGTGTATCATCCATTGAGTTTCTGCATTTAGTTTCCAGAATAATGACTGGAGTTTATATCCGTAACTGTTGGGGACTACAGAAGAAAATGATGTTCCTTTCCAACTTATTCATTGATTGAGTTGGTGTTCTAAGTGCACTTTATGCACAGTAAGGCTAATCCGGACTGGTCCTATAGTGTAAAGTGGGATCCGAACCACTATGAGCATCCACCAGGTATCGAACCCAGAACACCTTGATTACAAGTCAACGATGCTACCATGCACCATATGCTATGTATAATGTATATATATGTATGTATACAGTATAAGCCTATATGGGGTATAAATAGTTTGTTCATTTATAATAGTTTGATAGAAAAAATCTTACGTTTGGGCCCCCCAAACTAATCAACCTAGCTACGTCCCTGCTCGAAGAGCATCAAATTTTGTTTCAAATTGGGCAAGACGTTTACAGAAGAGCTCAAAATGTTACAAGAAGCAAAAGGGGAGTCTGTATGAGCCGGACACAATGTTTTGAATGGTATGAGCTGTTCAAAGCAGGTAGAACATCCATTCAAAGACGTTGCAAGCTTGGACGACCATCAACATCGTGTGATGACATACATGTTGAGCAAATGCGTGCTGTGGTGCGGGAAAATCGCCCGTTGACCGTCTGTGAAATAGAAGTGGAGATAAGCTAAATGTTGTATCATACGATTTTGGTGTAAAAACTCAACACGCACCGGGTTGCTTTAAAATTTGTTCCATGGTACTGACAGGTGAACAAAAAGAAACACTGTTGACATCAGTAAAGATATTTTGAACCGAGCAAATGAGGACGATAGCTATCTATGGAATATCATAATGGGTGATTTGGCACCTGCGGACTTCTTTACGTTTCCCAAGTTAAAATCCACCCTGAAAGGATGCCAGTACATAGAAGAGATTAAGGAAAAATCGCTCCGGGATGGGCAGGCTATTTTCCAAACTGCGTTCCAGAATGCATTCTAACAGTGGATGCTGTATTACATTAGTGTGAAGGTGATATCCAATTAAGCTGTGTACAAGGTAAATACATTTATTTTGAAAAAGTTAGGTTTCTTTTTGGATAAACCTCGTATTGATGTCTTGTTCACATTTCATCTTAAGAAAAATGTCCTGTTAGCGAGACAGAAAAAGAGAGATGAAAGAAGAAATAGAGAATGATAGAAGGGAAAAATTAAAGAGGCATCCAGAATAAAGGAAAAAGAAGATGCACATGATAAAGAGAGACAAAGATGCCACAGGGAGAGGGAGAAAACAACAGGCAAACAAAAAGGGAAGAAATGGTGGCATGGCAGAGAAACAAAAGGAATTAGGAGAGTGCAAGAGGGGAAAAAATAAAAGTAGAGAAGCGAGACAAATAAAAATAAATAGAATGAGAGAAGATCAGTAGAAAGAGAACAGGATTGAGAAAGAAGAGGCAAAAGGTTAAAAAAAAGTAAAGTGTTCCCCTGTTCTTAGCACCATGCCATGAAGGCATATAGATAGGGGGTGTGGGGGTAACGCCCCACACTTTCTTGATCCGGTCGTGAGTGGGGGGTGATGTGATCAGCATCACGCCTCTGACCGCCTTTACCCCCAGGTACCCCATGTTATTCGACGCTGGGTGGGCGCCGGGGCCGCTTCCATTGTTAGAAAAGTTCCCGGATTTGAACCGGCTGGGGATCGAACCCGGGACCTTTAGCATGGTAGTCAGACGCGTTACCGACTAAGCCACCGCGGCAAGGAAATAAACTTTCAAAAGAGATCCAAATGAAAAGGAAGGATAAGTAAAGCAATTTTTCTTTCGCCATGGAGGGAACAAAGTGACCCCACTTGACCCTCCCTGCGGGCGTCCATGGTCTGTTTTCTGTAGAAGATATTTGATTGAAGAAATGTTATCATAAAAATCTTCTAGAGAATACTGACAACAGACACAACTATTCTATTCAGATAAGGTGACCGACAGGGAGTGTTTGAAAGTAAAGAACAGTTGCATGCAGCAGTTAGTTGTAACTGTTTTCCATTCACCGCAAGACAAAATTAATGTAAAATAAAACCATATGACTGTGATAAGTGAAGTGCAATAGGGTTGATTGGGTGGTAAAACTTGTGGGAGGGGCAAGGACAGTTTACTTTCTCTTGGTAGACAAGGCTTAGCATTTCCCCTCTAATCGCTGCCACTGCTCAAGTGTATTTGTTTACACTGACTTCGTTCTTACAGTGGACAAAGAATATAGATTTTTTTAAAAATTAGTTGCTATAACTGTAACTTATTCAAAGGTAATAAATCGAAACCTGGTTTACTGGGAGAAAATGTGTGATCTTTGTAATATATATATATATATATATATATATCAAAGGCTTCACCTTGATTTTCTTTTCTTCAATATTTGCACGCTAATAAATTTTAATGTTAATTTAATAATTTTATAGATGGTCATCAGTAGAAAATAGCACATTTGTAGTTCATGAATGTAAGATATAACACAATCTACAAGTTTATATCATAGGCGTGCGTGCCTGGGCATCACTACCGCGTTTGTTACAACCTGTCCCGGTTCCCGCGCTAGCTGATCGCTGGCTTTTCTCCGTGCTGGGGGAAGTCAAAGCCTGGCAACCAATTAAAATACGCAACGTAGCAACAGCGACTACGTAAGCGCCCCTCTTCTGGCTTCCATTCGCTCCTCGCTGTCCAGCAGACGATTTTTTCCTCGTTTCTCATTTTCACCGAAACTGTCGAGCGATCCCTAGCGCGGGAAACGGGACAAGTTCTAACAAACGCGGTATATGTGTCCCCCCCCCCAAATAAAATAAAAGTGTATAAACTTCCATTAAAATAATGCTAATAATGTCCGTCTTAAAAAAAGGTAAGTAATTTCATGGTTTCTTTGGAAACGCACCGCTTTCTGTCTCTCCGAAATAGTGTGTTATTGTTTACTATAATAATCAGTAATCTTATGGTAAAGAAGGTGTTTTTCACTTTATAAATCGGTCAGTTCACCCTTTTCCTTTGCTCAGCTTCGATTGTTAATGCAACCTTTTTCAACTTCAGGATTATTTGTTTCAAGAAGATTGCTGTAGCAATCGAAACCGTTCCCACAAGAAAAAGAAGAGTTCACTTTTCTGTCCCAATAATGACTTTGAATTATTTAAACAGTGGCCTGCCCAGGATTTTCGGAAGGGAGGGGTTACGTATACTTTTTCTTGATAGTCAGTCCTCATTTTGTCATATTTTCCTGCCTTTTACATTCTTTTTAGGAATACTGGACCAAAAGGGGGGTTATATAACCCCCCAAACCCACCTTGGGCACGCCACTGTATTTAAACGATATAAATATGGTCACGAGGATGGGAAAACCTGTCCTAAAGTGACAACAAATAGTCTGAAACTACATTGTTAAAATTTTATCTTCATATATCTAATAGTTAGTGTGAAAAAGAACATGAAATTACGACATTTAGGTTAACATTGTCCAGACAGGCAATTAATTTATTGATTGATTGATTTGGTTTATTTTACGTCGCTTTTCTTCCACTTTTGGCTAATCGCGAAAGTTGAAGAGAGACGATATGAAATTGTGAAGAGAGACTCGCAAAGAACAACCAGCCCAGCCTGGGATTCGAAAGGGGATTCCTCATTCTGTTTACTATGTTCTGAGGGACAAGGTTGAGATGGGGTGTAGTTTGAAGGGTAGAAGTTGGTTCTACTAAATTCTTGTGTCATTAAATGCTCGTAAAATACACAATCGCACACACGACCGATCACGCTTGTCGATAGATCCCGAAAACGATGTTCTGTTACACGCTACTGATACGATAATGCAAGAAAACAAAAAACTGCCGGTTCAGCTTGGAAGTCGATGACGTAAGCAGGACCACGCTTTTCCAAGACTAACAAGAAAGAGAAAGGACGTGAATTTCAACCAGACGAGCCGAAATTCGTTCTTGTTAAAATGAAACTTCACACTTCTCTAACAGATCTTTCTTTGTTTTACTATTTACACTGGAAACTCGGTCCCGCCAGCACACGTGCATAACAAGCATTACTTAACGTTTGTCTGCATATTGGCGATCGTGTAGGTGTAAATTCCAATGGGCTCATTTTAACGCTTCGCCGATTCATGGTCAAACAAAACGTTACCGCAGAGGCTCAGTATGCAGCTAACAGCGGTCTGAAAATCTGGCACAAGGTGAGTAGTTCTTAATTCAAATTATTTTGTAGTTATTTGCATAACCAGAACCTCGTCTCGCCTCGTGTTTAGGGATGGTTTCGAGATGGCCTTGTAAAAATAGATACGAGACGAAGACTAAAGGAGAATTCACACCGAAGCGACACGCGACACATGCCGCTTGTGGATTAACCAATCAATAGCAACGCTTCACACCATAGCGGCATCACAGGCCGTACAAATCTGCGTTCGATTAGTGAAATCCTTGTGTCGCTTGCCGCTTCAGTGTGAAATATACCTTACACCCTGTCGCCGGAATCTGTGGAGCAAGGTCACGCATAACAATAGAGAAGGGGAGAAAACTTGTGGGCGGAACAACGGCTGGTAGCAACAGCCGCGTTTTCCCCTCCATGCACTCCCTCCCTCACCCGTTCATCGATGGAGCCTTCTCGAGTCACTACTTGAGCAGAGACTTGTTTTCGTTCGCTTGCTGTAGTGTCAGCAGTGGCGTGCCTAAGGGTTTGACCCAGTATTCCGAAAAATAAAAAGAACGTCAAATGTAGGAAAAGATGACTACCAAAAATAGTGTACGTAACCCCTTCCTTTCGAAAATCCTGGGCACGCCACTGAGTGTCGGTGACCGTCGGTCTCGTTTGAGACACTTGTATGATATTTCAGGGGTCTACCAGCAGTGATGTGCCGTAGACTATAGGTTTACGTCTACATGCGTTGTCTACACGTAATCTACGCGTAGATTACATTGGGTTGTAGTTTACGTAGACAATCTAAAGTGCATAAAAATTAATTTTCAACGGTATTGGTTCCTAACGAAATGAAAATAATCCTATTTACAACAAAATTTCTCTTCTCTTGTATTATTATCAACTATGGAAGATGCAAAAAACAACAACAGATGGCAGGCATGAGGCAAGAGTGGTCTTTTTCCCATAAAACACTAGAATATTTCCTATATTAGGTTTCTTCCTAGGTGAGAAATTGTTCGAATTTGGAAGAAAGAGTATGAAAAGTTCTCTTCACACATCAGCAACTGATATGCAGCATAATTTTCTTTTAATTCCACGGCGCCCTTTGCTAAGTTATCACCTTTCGCCATGTTGTTTACATAGATTACGTAATCTAAGTGTATAAAATAGTCTACGTGTAGAATGCAGACTATCATTGTTTACGCGTAGACGCACATCACTGTCTACCAGTCAAGATAAACTAAGGAAATCAACAAGTAGGCTAAGAAGTCAATGAAAAGTCAAGAAATTATACTTGTGGTCAAGTATTTTTGCTTTGACAATGACTGATTGATTGGTTTAGTTCATTTTACTTCACTTGTCTGTCCCTTTGGCTAATCGCGAAGATGAGGATGAGTGGTGGTAAGATAAGATGGTTTGATTTGATTTGATTTATTTATTTTATTTTACTTCGCTTTTGTGCCACTTTTGGCTAATTTGCGAATATGGGGATGAGTGATGAAATTGATGAATGGATATTCACAAACAACCATGCCCGAACGGGATTCGAAACCAGGACCCCTGGCGTCGCAGCGTGATGTGCTAACCACTCAGCCACAGGGTCCGGCTAAGGTGGATGAAGGGACAATCACAAATATATAGGGACGACAACACAAGCCCCAAGATTATAGTGGCTGTGAGTCCAGACAACAAAACCTCACTAGTCTGCCATGTGCAGTGCAGGATGTATGAATAGATAAAGCAAGATCCAGAACTTTCGGATCCGGATCCGTTTTGCCATCCTACATGCGCTTCTTTGGAAAGTAATGGAAAGAAAGAATCTGCTTATAACATATTGTTACCTGTTAATATACATACACACACACACACACACACACACACACACACACACACACACACACACACACACACACATATATATATATATACACACACACATACATATATAGTGTGTGTACGCGCGTGCGTGATTTGTAATTAATTAATACACTTACAAGGGAGGTCTAAGTCTCCCACTCCGATTTCCATGAAACTTGGCAGGTGTATAGAGCCCCCCCCTCAAATGGCAAGATGAGGAGAAATTGAAGTGGGGATCTGACCCCGAAACCACGTAAATATGGCATAGGAAGAAACAAGGGGCATAGGGCCTCTCTATACACCTGTCAAATTCCATGGAAATCGGAGGGGGACACAGGGGTCAGATGATCCCCACGTCAATTTGTACTCATCTTGATATTTGAGGCGGGTTTTGCCCCCTAAAACAGTTTTTAGCCGAAACAAAATAACACGTATTTCTTCCTTTGGGCCCCTCTATACACCTGCAAAGTTTCATGAAAATCGGAGGGGGACACAGGGGTCAGATCTTTACTTCAATTTGTCCTCATCTTTTCATTTGAGGGGATTTTGCCCCCTAAAACAGTTTTTAGCTGAAACAAAAAACACATATTTCTTCCTTTGGGCCCCTCTATACACCTACCACGTTTCATGGAAATCGGAGGGGGACACAGGGGTCAGATCCTTACTTCAATTTGTCCTCATCTTTTCATTTGAGGGGATTTTGCCCCCTAAAACAGTTTTTAGCTGAAACAAAAAACACATATTTCTTCCTTTGGGCCCCTCTATACACCTACCACGTTTCATGGAAATCGGAAGGGAACACAGGGGTCAGATCCCCACTTCAATTTGTCCTCATCTTAACATTTGAGGGGAGGTTGCCCCCTAGAACAGTTTTTTAGCCGAAACAAAAAAAAAACACGTATTTCTTCATTTGGGCCCCTTTATACACACACCTGCCAAGTATCATGGAAATCGGAGGGGGACACAGGGGTCAGATCCTCACTTCAATTTGTCCTCATCTTGACATTTGAGGGGGTTTTGCCCCCTAAAACCGTTTTTTAGCTGAAACAAAAGAACACGTATTTCTTCCATTGGGCCCCACTATAGACCTGCCAAGTTTCATGGAAATCGGAGGGACACAGGGGACAGATCCTCACTTCAATTTGTCCTCATCTTGACATTTGAGGGGGTTTTGCCCCCTAAAACAGTTTTTTAGCTGAAGCAAAAAAAGACACGTATTTCTTTCTTTGGGCCCGTTTATACACACACCTGCCAAGTATCATGGAAATCGGAGGGGGACACAGGGGTCAGATCCTCAATTCAATTTGTCCTCATCTTGACATTTGAAAAACAGTTTTTTAGCTGAAATAAAAAAACACGTATTTCTTCCTTTGGGCCCCACTATACGCTTGCCAAGTTTCATGGAAATCGGAGGGGGTCACTTAGATAACCTCCCTTGTTAGTCTTACACTTTGTAATTATATAATTATATATATTATAATATTTTATTTTAATTTGTAAAACTGTAACTGTAGAAGAATTGTATAATTTTTGTATAACATTTCTATCTTGTTATATGTGTCAAAGGTTTCATCCTGGAATTGAATGTCTCACATTTATGTATGTTTTCATTTCCAATACATTGGAATGAATACATATTCGTTTCAATGGGATTTACAAAATCACCTCTGACATTTTATGTTAAACAAGTAAGATTATTTTTGTGCACGAGTGTGTTAAACTGAAGAACGGCTCCTTACATTTTGTAACTCAATTATGACCAAAATGTCTACCCAGTGGCGTCGATTAGGGAGGGAGCGAGGGCGGGCAGTTGCCCCCCACTTTTAGCAACTTTTTCTCCCACACTATACTAAACCTTATTTACCAATGTAAAATTAACTGCCCTTGCCCTCCCCCAAAATTTGGAACCCTACCTTCAGTTTTGGAACCCAATCGCCGCCACTGTGTCTACTACCACGTTTTACCCCCGAACCCTTCAATTATTAAACTGCTGCATTTGTTCATCGTTAAAATATTCTGTACATGTTTTAAAAAAACAACTTACTGTGAGATTATCTTTAAGATTTTTAAATCGACAACGAATCGCAGAAAGTTGACGTGTTTCCTATTTCACTTTAGTAATTATTACTTGCAGGTGAATATCGTGAGGATGGTTTCCAACTGGAGCACTGAAACAAAAGAACACGTATTTCTTCCATTGGGCCCCACTATAGACCTGCCAAGTTTCATGGAAATCGGAGGGACACAGGGGTCAGATCCTCACTTCAATTTGTCCTCATCTTGACATTTGAGGGGGTTTTGCCCCCTAAAACAGTTTTTTAGCTGAAGCAAAAAAAGACACGTATTTCTTTCTTTGGGCCCGTTTATACACACACCTGCCAAGTATCATGGAAATCGGAGGGGGACACAGGGGTCAGATCCTCAATTCAATTTGTCCTCATCTTGACATTTGAAAAACAGTTTTTTAGCTGAAATAAAAAAACACGTATTTCTTCCTTTGGGCCCCACTATACGCTTGCCAAGTTTCATGGAAATCGGAGGGGGTCACTTAGATAACCTCCCTTGTTAGTCTTACACTTTGTAATTATATAATTATATATATTATAATATTTTATTTTAATTTGTAAAACTGTAACTGTAGAAGAATTGTATAATTTTTGTATAACATTTCTATCTTGTTATATGTGTCAAAGGTTTCATCCTGGAATTGAATGTCTCACATTTATGTATGTTTTCATTTCCAATACATTGGAATGAATACATATTCGTTTCAATGGGATTTACAAAATCACCTCTGACATTTTATGTTAAACAAGTAAGATTATTTTTGTGCACGAGTGTGTTACTCGATGCGTAGCAAAGTATTTTAGGAACAACACTTGAAAAAAATTATTGTAGGACTAACTAATGAAAAATTTATTTGTAATCGAAGATCATAATACCTTTTAAGGTGTGGTAATATTATAATGGGATTGAGATACGAAACTCTCGGATCCGAAATTTTCGGATCCGGATCCGGATCCAAAAGTTACGGATCTGGATCCGTTTCGCCATCCCTAGTCTCAACTTTGATGAAAGAAATAAAGATTACCGAGTGTGCAAGCAGTGAACATTTTATCTCAGGTAAAGTGTACTTATTCACATATGAACACTCGCAGCCACACAAATATAATTGAAGAGCTCGGGGGTAAAACGTGGTGACATCTTGGTCATATTAGAAGCTGTACTACAGATAAATACATAGTTTCCGTGTTGTGTTTACCAATTTCAAAAGCTTTCAAATTTCAATGAGCCCAATGCAAATTGCATGACATGAAAATTCCACGCGTAAACTGAAGAACGGCTCCTTACATTTTGTAACTCAATTATGACCAAAATGTCTACCCAGTGGCGTCGATTAGGGAGGGAGCGAGGGCGGGCAGTTGCCCCCCACTTTTAGCAACTTTTTCTCCCACACTATACTAAACCTTATTTACCAATGTAAAATTAACTGCCCTTGCCCTCCCCCAAATTTTGGAACCCTACCTTCAGTTTTGGAACCCAATCGCCGCCACTGTGTCTACTACCACGTTTTACCCCCGAACCCTTCAATTATTAAACTGCTGCATTTGTTCATCGTTAAAATATTCTGTACATGTTTTAAAAAAACAACTTACTGTGAGATTATCTTTAAGATTTTTAAATCGACAACGAATCGCAGAAGTTGACGTGTTTCCTATTTCACTTTAGTAATTATTACTTGCAGGTGAATATCGTGAGGATGGTTTCCAACTGGAGCACTCTCGTCATTTTCGCACTGATGTTACAGGTTAGTTCTCTCCTTAACATACTATATCGCGTTTGTTAGAACCTGTCCCGTTTCCCGCGCTAGGGATCGCTCGACAGTTTCGGTGCCAATGAGAAACGAGGAAAAAATCGTCTGCTGGACAGCGAGGAGCGAATGGAAGCCAGAAGAGAGGCGCTTACGTAGACGCTGTTGCCACGTTGCGTATTTTAATTGGCTGCCTGGCTTTGACTTTCCCCAGCACCGAGAAAAGCCAAGCATCAGCTAGCGCGGGAACCGGGACAGGTTGTAACAAACGCGGTATAGGTATTGCTTAAAATTTACCATACCTTTTAATTGGTGTTTTCCTGCATTGGTGAGCCTTCACTTCCTGAATTCCCTTTTTCCGATCATCAACACCATCATTCAATTATTTCAGTGTTGACCCCCCCCCCCCTTTTGATACACTTTTTAATCTTAAGTCAGTATTAACATATCCTGGAAATGTTTCCATCCTCTTCACATGTTCTGGACGGAAATGACGTACCATATCTTGCACGTATGCAACCACGCGAAACATACGATTGGTTGCCATTGACATTTATTTCTCTCGGGGAATATACTAAATGCGATATTAAGCATTGTAAACCGTATCATGCCAGATAAAGTGCATTGCACCACGCCATGAAGGCGTATAGGGTGTCTCACTTTCTTGATTACAGCCGAAGGTGGGGGTGATGTGATCAGCACCACGCCCCTGGCCGCCTTTATCCCGCAGAGTTTCCTCTAGGTACCCACTTTATACGACGCTGGGTGGGCGACGGAGCCGCTTGAACAGGTGGAAAAAATCCCGGATCTCCCCCGCCGTGAATCGAACGGGGGTCTCTCACATGGTAGTCAGACGCCACAACAACTGAGCTACCGCGGCTCATATCATGCCAGATAAATTAAATTTAGTGTCCAGGAATGCATGAGGAATAACATATTGAAAATCTCGCTGAAGATTCGTTCAGGATGTGACGAAAGGGGTTAGGATTTCAAACACCAAAATATCTCCGAAATAGTGGTGAATTCAGGGGGTGTCTAGGGAATCCCCTTCGGAAATAGAAAAGTCCCCCCCCCGAAAAGTTCAATACTCGGAAGATTATTAGTAGAGCCTGGAAGTTTGGCAAAATGCCTCTTTTTATCTACTGCATATATTGATAAAATTTTTCCGGATATACGTTTCTTATGTTGTTTCGAATGTTTTGGAAGCCTTTTCATTTTGCCTATTTTGCCTATTTGGGATCCCACTGCCTATTTTTAATTATAATGCCTTTTCTTGCCTTTTTCAATGAAATTTGACAATTTTTTTTAAAAAAAATGTGTATATAAATTATTTTTCTCCCAAAAAACGTTGTTGGCATTTATTTTTCTTCCGTTTATTATGTGAATAATTTTCGCCTTATTTAAGTAATATTGAACTCACGCATGTTTCAACATTGCTGAAGGAGAAAAGTGTGAGAAAAAAGTATTTCATGCTGAGTTAGGATATTGCCTTTCGGTTAACATTTCCTTGTGCATGATTGACTGCTGAAGTGGACAGATTGATTTCGAACACAAAGAAGATATTTCTGAAATCTCCCTCTCAAACCTTAAAAATTCAGGAAGTTGCGCCTGAGCTTAGTTTACCTCCGCAACCAGTCTTGGCAAGATGGGGAACCTGGATATGAGCAGCTATATATTATGCTAACAACCTTGAAAAAATCAGTGAGGTGATCGATGCTCTTCCAGAAAATGAAGCGGCTTCAATTCGTGAAGTGAAAAAACTCCCGTGCTATTCAAGTTTATTTTTGCATATTATGGTGCATTGTCGGAGACAATTACAATTATAGCATCCATGAAAATCTACGAGGAATCTATGCAGCAGATGATGGAAGTGCCAGGAGAAAAGGTGTCAGCTGTTGCGGAAAAGTGCAAACGGGTAGTGAGTGCAAATGAGGACTTGAAACAATTGAAAACAATTTGTGATATTCTTAAAGGTGAAAATGCTGTTACCAAAATGAGTTCAGCTACATTAGCTTGTTTTATGTATGCTCCAATAACTTCTGTCGAAGTAGACAGATCATTTTCTATTATGAAAAACATTCTCTCTGACAGACGACTATCAATGAATGTTGAGAACTTAAAAAAAACACCTTGTAGTTATGTGCAATCAAGACGGAGAAAATTGAAATGCTCTTCCCAATGTAGATTTTAATATTTTGCCAAAAATTATAGATGAAAGTAAGCGACTTCCAAATGTGCCTTTTTTCGGTTTATTTTGCCTTTTTTCATTTTTAGTGCCTATTTTCCACATTATAAATGCCTTTTTGCCTGCCTATTTTAACGAAAATAAATGCCTGAACTTCCGGGCTCTAATTATTAGGATAATAGCTAAGAAATTTGGCAACCATGTTCGCTTTGGAATTCTTTCATTCACTTCAATTTAACGTAGAACGTAATTTTCTGGCTTTTTCGTAATAATAAGCATTGATTCAGTCGTGTTCATAATTAAAAGTCAAAATAAAGAACGGATTTAGGCCTAAATATCGTCCATTTTGATAACTGCAAACTAGTAATACTCAACAATCAGTGGCAGCGATTAGCCCCCCTTCCCAGGCACGTATCCAGAGGGGGGCTTAGGGGGCTCGAGCCCCCCCCCGAAAGTTTTAGGTTTACACTAGATAAAACGAGGTTTTGGTTTCTTGCGGTGTGAAATAAAATAATGTGACAATAATTTAAGGAGAGAAATAATTATCGAGGGAAGACGGAGAATGTTCCGTAACCCTGTTATTGATAATAGCATGTATCCAAGATGGGGCACAGGGGGCTCGACCCTCTCCCCAGGAAATTTTTCAGTTTACGTTACATAAAATTAGGTTTTTGGCTTCTTCAATAATGTGAAAATAATGTAAGGAGAGAAATAATTATCGAGGCAAGACGGAGCATGTTTTATACCCCTGCACGTATCCAAGGTGGGGATGAGGTAGCTCGAGCCCCCTCCCCTCAGGAAATTTTTCAATTTACACTAGATAAAATTAGATTTTTGGCGTCTTGAATTATGTGAAGATAATAAATTCATAAATCTGAGAGAAATAATTATCGAGACAAGACGGAGTGTGTTCTATAACCTTATTATTGTCAATAGCACGTATCCAAAATGGAAATCAGGAGGCTCGAGCCCCCCGATCAGGAATATTTTCTATTTACACTAGATAAAATTATGATTTTGGCTTCTTGAATAATGTGAAGATAATAAATTCATAAATCTGAGAGAATTAATTATCGAGACAAGACGGAGAATGTTCTATAACCCTGTTATTGTTAATAGCACATATCCAAGGTGGGGTTGAGGTGGCTCGAGGCCCCCCAGAATTTTTTTTATTTTACACTACATAAAATTAGGTTTTTGGCTTTTTTAATAATGTGACGATGATTTAAGGAGATATACAATTATCGAGGCAAGACAGAGAAATGTTCTATAACCCTGTTGTTGATAATATTGCACGTAAACTTTTCTTGCGCTTTCGGTGTTGTCACGGCGCACTTGAGCACTATGTAGAGACTTGTCAGCATTTGGAAGCTGCACAACAAAGGTAGCGCCACACGTAGGGCGATTCGTTGTAATTTCTAATCTCTGGAAGGCGGGAGAGGGTACGTTCTTGAATGAGAGAAGGAGTCAATTACTGGCAATATTAACAAATCGTTTTATCTGCGGAACGTTCTAGAATATAATGAGGATATAAATACGTGGATTCAATTTTTCGGTTGATCTGTACAAAGAATCGGTTAATGAGATTTCAGAGGTAAGTGTGACAATTCATACAGTCGATTGGTGATCAGATCAGTCAGCGTCCTCTGGTTGCTTTATAAGATATAGTGATTCAAAAATGAAGACATTGACGACAGCAGAACTTCCAGGGCCTCAGTGTAGTGCTAGTTCGGTTCGAGGGCCGAAGAGATCAAGGCCTGCCCCCCTCTCCCCCCCTCTCTCTAAAGTGAATATTTCAGCAGTACCAGATATTGAAGTGGTTTATTAAAACAGAAATAAGCTGCATAAATCAACTGAAAATCAAAGTTTTGAGTGATGATTTAGTTTTGCCAGAACTAAATTTTGTATATGCAGTACGAGAATTTCATGGTATAAGAAAATACTTTTGTTTAAGCCTATTGAGTTCGAAACACATTCAAACACTTAACTACCATAAAGAGACAGCCGAAAATTTTATGAATGTCTAGATGAGAAAGCAAGAAGATGTTCCATATGTAGACATTTTAGGCGGAAATTGCAGGCTCTACCAGCACCTAAATCAGGGCTCTACCAACTGAGCCACCTAGCCATCCTTCACTTCAACCGATTTTTCGTTAAAATGTCTACATAGTACATGTCCTGTGTATATCAAATCATAAGGTGTTGCCTGTATAGTGAACAAGCACAGAAAATATAGGAGACAGAAGAAAACTGAGGAGCATTCCCACCAGTTGAGGAGAAATTTTTTCTGTTGTCAACAAGAGCTACTACTTCGAGGTGAAATAACAGTGGCCTAATAAGGGAGATTTCACACCGTGTCGCCTGAAGATTAGGTTTGTGAGGCCTTTTGTGTCGCTACGATGTGAAACGTTGCTGTTGATTGGCCCATTCCAGTCGACATGTATCGCATGTCCCTTCGGTCTGAAACCTTCCTAAGTCTTGAAAATCCAAGTCACAAGGATGGAAAATTAGGGCCTTGTTAAAGTTAGGTGTGAAGGCAGGCAGACGACAGCTCCCTAAAGGATCATATCCAAACCTGCAGGAAGAACGCATCTTACTTCAATCTCCAATACGGAATGATAAAAACTTCTGGTGAGTTGATTTTAAAAAATGTGTCCAGATAAAGAGATGCGTGCCCAGGATTTACGGAAGGGAGAGGGGTTACGCATACTATTTTTGGTGGTCAGTCCTGATTTTGCCATTTTTTCCTGTCTTTGACGTTCCTCTTTTTTATTTATTTTTTTATTATTATTACTGGGTCAAATGGGGTTATGAACTCACCAACCCTCCCTTGGGCACGTCACTGGAGACGAAACATTAGATGTGTTGGGAACGGAAGGTTTTTCACTATGCAGTAATTGTTTCGCGATCCACCTGTATTCGAGAGGACTTCCTTTGTTTCGTGCCGGTTTATGACAAGACAGCGGAAGCTGTAACAGGCATTTTTGAACACTTGTGGGTGCTAATTCCTGAATCCGAACAATTTGGTGGGTTTCGGCTTTTATAAGAGCTACAAACATGGGAGGACAAGACACATTAGTGGTGTTCAGGCTCGAATCAGAGAAAAATATTCGTCTGCGTCCAGTTCGCAGCCCACAATTTGATTCTCGTGTTGTCGAGTGGATTGTCCATCCCGTGCATGTGTAACAGCTTCGTAAAAACACTCAAAGACACCATAGATGTTTTTATGCCAGATGAGAAGAAATGGACAAACAGACATACTGAGATTGTTCCGGCACACAATGTTAATGCATGGAAACAGAGGAGTCGAGTGGTAAAAAATGTTCCGATTTCACGTTCTGATTAAAAAGACGGCCTTACAGTGGCGACGATTTAAGGGATAGTTGCTCCCCATTTTTATTTTCTTGCCTCAACATTATGGCCTCTTAATGTTAAGCCTTGTCTACCAAGAGAAAGTAAACTTTCCTTGCAACGCCCTTCACCCCCCCCCCCACCTTTTTGGAACCCAATTGCCACCACTGGTCTTGAACATACAATTGTGAGGTTCTTACTATACCCCTTAAAAATTGTGTTGAGCCCCCCCCCGAAAGAAATTCCTGGATACGTGCCTGCCCCTTCCCCCCCATACACACACTTTTTTTCACTTTTGCTCCAGAATTATGCTAAACCCATAGCCGCCGACTCCATGGGGCTTGGGGGGGGGGGCTCGAGCCCCCCACCAATGTTAACGATGTGAGGGCAGAGCCCCCCAAATAATTTGCTTAAGAGGATCTAATTTATTATTTTGCTTCTCTTGTAAAGTTTACTCTGAATTGTGCCACATGATCTTAACTTTAAATACACATTTGAAATGTTCTAGACCATCAACTTTGGGGGACTGAGACCGCTAAACCATAAACTTTGGGGGGGGGGGTATGACCAGAGACAGCAAAACACACGACTTATTACTATATACTAACGTAAGTATATAATTATGAGTATCGTATCAATCCCTAAGATTATATGTTTATTTTATTAAGTCTCTCTGAATGCTTCACGTTGACCAGGGCATTCACTTGTTTTTCTCAGTTGTCTCAGCCTCTGAGGCATGTAAAAAATGCACTGTGTTGTGCTATGCAAACCTCCTGAGCATTCAGGAAACAGGTAGTTTCTTCTGCCTATGGAGTCGGCGGTTTGCATAGTGGCAATTAAAAACACGATTCGGCATGGAGGAAGAGCTCGATGGCCTAGTGATATAGAGGTGAGACAAGCTGAGAGGGGACTGACTTTGGATTGGAGTTGAGAAGGGAGAAGAGGTTAGGAGAGCAGTAGGGCAGAAGTGAGACGACGCTCTGGTCAACCAATTGAGAAGCCAACAGAGGACTTCGTATATTCTATTCATCCTAATTCATCAGATAGACAGGTAATTATCTTAACACCCAGCCATGATTCAGGTTCAAAAGTTCACAAAACCCAACGAGTGACCATTGTCTTTTCTGCAGTTTAGTTCCTTAATTTATTTGTACCTTTCTCATTGCCAAGCGTTAACTCGTCATGCCAATGACGAGTGCTCTCATCAGAGGATGAATGATGAGTAACTTACGTCACCCATTGATTAATTGGTTAACATTCTAGGTACTCGTAAGATCCCACGAACTTTACGGTTCGTTACGTGGTGGAGTTGCGGGGCGATGTTACGGTATCGTTAACATTTTTACTAAAGAGTTTCAAAAGACGATGTGCATGAACTAGGGGAGTGGATAGGACGTTCTGGCTACAAATTTCTCTCACATGACATTCAGAACGAGATCGTTGATATATTAGGGAGATCTGTTTTGCGCTCCGTGGTAGCAGATATTAAAAGTCGGGAATGTGAACAATTGACATTTTGCATTCGAACTGTGAATGAAAATTTTGATATTTTTGAGGAATTCATGGGCTTTTACTAGATTCCGAACACTGAGGCCAAAACTTGAAAAAAATAGAGGGAGTGAGTCATTCATTAATTTATTTCAGTCTTTTTTACATCTGTCCTTGACCCCAGTTTTGGAACCCAATCGCCGCCACTGTCAACAATGGGCAAGTGTAGAACCAACGGCAGAGCTGGTGTAGGGTTTCTTGTTTTAGAGGTGTTTTATTGTACGTACACTGTATGCACAGAAAGGCTAATCACTATACGTATCTAGAACTATGTTTTGGGGGGGGGGGGTCCAAACCAAGTGTCTCAGGAATAATAATAACTAACTCCCTAGCCTTCTTAAACCCGAAGGTTCATGGCTGCAGCAACACAGGCCTTCCATCTTTCCCTATCTTGAGCAAGTTCTGTATACTCTTTTCCATCCCTACCGATTTCCCTTAGGTCCATCTCAACGTTGTCCCTCCATCTTCGTCTTGGCCTTCCTGCAGGTCTCCTACCATCAGGTTTCCCAACAAGAATCCTGTAAACTCCTCTTTCCTCTCCCATTCGTGCCACATGGCCTGCCCACCTAAGTCTTCTTGATTTAATTATTCTAATATCATCTGGACATGAATACAAATTATGTAGTTCTAAATTATGTAACCTTCTCCACTCACTTGTCTCCTCATACCTTTTAGGTGCAAAGATGATAATAATAATAATAATAATAATAATAATAATAATAATAATAATAATAATTAAATTAAAATAATTACATTAAATCAAATTAATAGCTACTAATTACAATACATAAATTAATATTATATTAGGCCTATTATTATTACACGATTAGGTAAAAAGACTGTAGCTATTAAAATAGAGATATAACAGCGCATATTCATTACGTAGCTTATATGATCGGAATAAGTTACATAAAAACAAGTGCTCTGGCAATGAAATTAATGTCAAATAGATGAATAATCTAATATTTATCGAATAACAAAATGATGTCATATGTAGTTGGAGAAAAGTAAGTTTCTGATTAAAAAAAGTTCCGAGCAAATTAATAACCATCGATTATGTAACAAATGCTAATATTTTCATTACTTAATTTTAGTACTTGGTAAGTCTTTCGGGGGTCCGGACCCCTGGACGCCTCCTAAATACGTCCTTCCTGGCTCTCAAAGCCGTATGATTCCAATATAATCCTTGTCTTCGAATAAGTTAAGGAGGAAATTATACAAAAAATGCTAAACGAGTATATTTTCATTACTTAATTTTTGTACTTATTAAGTCCTTCGGGTGTGTGTGTGTGTGTGGTAGGGAGGGGGGTCTGGACCCCTAAATACGTCCTTCATGTTATTCAAAGCTCTCTGATCCCAATATAATCCTTGTCTTCCAATAAGTTCAGAGGAAATTATACAACGGCTAAACGAATAATTTTTCATTATTTTAGTACTTGATAAATCTTTCGGAGGGGGGGGTCCGGACACCCCCTCCCCAAATACGTCCTTGGCTGATCGGGACTGGACCTACAGCTTTAAGTGAGATTGAACCACTATGTGCCTCTTCCCTGTATCGAATCTGGAACCCTCGCCATAGTCGAGGCACACGGATTGTGTAATGTGATCTGAGCTTCTATTGTTGTAAGGTATTTCAACTTCTTGCGTTTTTTTTTTTTAACGGTTAGTCAACAATTTGCTGTGGAAGGGTGGAGACTTTCTTGTGCAGCCTTATCGAAGTTTTCGCTTAATATAATTTAATTACATATCAGAGGTAAGGGGCAATTTTAAAATATTAGTATTTTGTTTCCCCTTTAAATCTGATATCGCCGGAGAAAAGTGGCTGGCTTTAACACTGCTCCGAAATAGTAGTACTGAAAAATAAAGAAATATTATTGCCCATTTCTTGTACAGGGTGTTCATATGTGAAACCTCCCTGATTTGAAATTACACTTGTGAGGGAACTATTCAACATTGAGCCTTGCGGTTTGCCGCATCATGGAAAACAACTCAAAAAGTTTTTATTATTATTATTTATTTAACGTGGGCTTCTTTAAAATGTCTAGCCAATATGGAGTTGATGGCATTCTCAATTCTCCTGCAGAGACCACGAAGGTCACGTACAGGTGAAGACCGTGAATTTTACCTAACCCTACAAGAAGAAATCCAGAGGGGTTATGTCCGGAGATCGCGGGCTTCTCTTGAAGGCATCTCTGATCTCCTCTAATGTTTCATCAGATGTGAGTTTTCTGCCAGAATCTGTCGGTTAACACCCCCAGTGGCTGGGAACTTGTCATACAAGCCTTAATTGTCTTTACGTTTGGTGGCTCCCGTTCAAACGCACGTCTGAAATGTTTCTGGACTGAAATTGGCGCGACTTCGTTTCCGCATACCACACCACGCACTGCCCTCTCACTTGTGCTGTCGTCATCGTTGCTAATTACTCAGCACCTATAGAAAGAGGAAGAGGAAGAAGAGAAACGTTTTGAGTTGCTTTACATGATGCCGCAAACCGTAAGGCTCTATGTCGAACAGTTTCCTCAAAATTGTAATTTGAAAACAGGGGGATTTCATGTGAACACCCTGTACACCCGGTCTGGTCGTTCATTGATTTTACTTCGTTTTTGCCACTTTTGACTAATCGCAAATATGAGAATGGGTGATGATATGATGAAATGGATGAAGGGATACTCACAAAGAACACCCATGTCCAGACCAAGATTCGAACCTGGGACCCCTGGCGTCATAGAGCGGTGTGGTAACCACTCTGACATGGAGCCAGCACAAAGAGTAGCAGTTCGATTGTGTCTCCACTTGTTGATAAATGTAGCCGAAAGTGGCAGAAAATTGACGCCAAAAAACAAAAATGAAATCAAATGGGATCTTGTAGTTTGAACCCATCACAACCAAATAGTACATATGATAGAGAAAGGAGAGTTTTGGTTTCAGAAATTTGTGATGAATGATCAGTCCTTGAACGCCTGTTGGTCAAACTCTGGGAAAAGTTCTGATGTCCCTGCCCCCTTCTCCCCCACACACATATACAAATTGCCTCTCTATGTGAAAGTGTATAAACATGAAAATGACATATAAAGGGTAATTTATTTTCGAAAGAGGATACTTTAATCTAGGTTTAAACTTCACTCGGAACAAAAATACATTAAGAGTATTAAATTTAGTCTACTTTCGAGAGTATTTAATACTCTTAATGCATTTTTGTTTATAGATAGTGAGTAATACGTACCTAACCAATATGCTAACTTCACTCAGAATAGTGTTTTATTTCTAGGTCAATTATTTAGTTCTAGCTTCTCTTTCATTATACACAGTTTCTGTTACAGAATTGTATGTGGTGTAATGGAAGATCTGCTGGAACTGATGTTTTGAAGAATGATGTTGATTACGATTCAGATCGACCAGATGTTATCATTTTTCCAAAAGATGCTCCTGGATCATTGTACCGTCATCCATTTGAGACACTCCCAGTGTCATGAAAGGAAGAACTGGATAATTTAATACTTAAAACAATAAGCATTAATTGGCTCTAATGCATGTGTCAAATCTTCTGATGTCACAGTTATGTAAAACTCCCATTAGAAGAAATCTTCCTAGTTTTAATATTTTTTAATATCAAACTTCTTAAATGTCTTCCGTTACTTGGTTATTATCAACACTTAATATATTTAAGTTACATTCATTTCAAAGTGTCAGTTTCTTTTTTAATAACCCTGTATTTGAATTTTCCTCAAATTTATTGCGAAAGTGTGGCCTGGTGGTAGCGTATTAGCGCCAAAGTTCATGGGTTTGATTGTTCTTATACTTTTTAATAACCTGATCAACTATTTATTGCATATTGAATTAAATATTGAAGAAAGTTCTATTTCATTTTTCTAGGAAATATGTTTTTCAATTTTATTTTTTCAAGATGTTTTTCAATTTCCTCATCATTTTACAAGCATTTGCATATTAAATTATACATGTGTTATATTCGACAAAATATTTTATAAGGGGGCAAGGATGGTTTAATTTCTCTTGCTAGACAAGTCTTAGTGCAGAAGCAAAAAGTGGCAAAAATGGGATGGGAAACTGCCCCTATGATCGCCGCAACTGCCAATGATTCTTATACCGAAGAACTGGTCTGAGTAGGAGTTAAAAAAAAAAAAAAAAATCGCATCATGACTAGTGCAAAAGAATTCTGCAAAGTGATTAAAAATAATTAACTGTCCCGACTAATTCAGGTAGCCTTGCATCAATGGTTATGAAACTAAAATTACAAAACAACTGCAGACTTCTATAGCCTGCCTCCCTCCAGAATCATTCAATTAATTTATTTATGTAAGGACAAAACCGAAGTTCTTGCAAAATATGAAAAATTGTCAATCTTACTTTTATAGGTTCACATTAAAATCAAAATTCCCTAATTTCAAATGTCCGTAACTCCACATGTATTTGATGCATCCAAATGAATTATGCATTAATGAATATACATAGTCCTACCTGCGTGTCGCGGGGTGCAGCCAAGGGAAACTAAACCAACTGGAAAGTACGATTCCAAACGTGGGAGGGGAACACGTAGAACACTCATCAAACCATCCTGTGGCATTTTGCTTGCATGGGTTCGTTTGTTGTGTTTATTACTGCTTTCTCTGTTGTATTTGTGATGTCTGGCAATTCATAACAAACCATTTTGAAGTGGAACAAAGAAAACTGTCGTTTTGGTCCTTGTTGCACATTATACAAAATGCCCTCGATATAATACACAATGCCACAAACCATTCAGTTACTACATTTTCTTTATTATATTTATAATACTATTAGTGAATACTGTCTGATTACTGCTGTGTACATTTGTGCTAATTATGATATTTACTAAGGAGATCAATTTAATTGAATGATCCAAAATAATGTTACTGGTATACAAACAAGTTTTCTACTAATGTGTCGTCATGAATACTTTTCTGATATGTTATGTTTGATTATATAATACATGGATGGCTATTTTTCTGTACCCTTACATAATTCGTAATCATCTTTACGTATTTTGGCGGCGATGTTACTACATTGTTCTTTCCACAGCAGACGATTTTCATGGAAGCCGCTTCCTAACGAAAATCCCATCACCCCTATTTTGCCAATGAACATGTCCAGTTGGTGCATGCGCACTTCCGCCCATGGTCTCAGATAAGGCAGCCAGACAGTAGGGCATTTCAATTCGGACACCCTGTATTTCATGGCCACTTAGGTACAGGCCTGCACCTTACTATTCTGCTTAAACTATCATGTGTGAAACTATCACAATCAGTAAACTCTTATCACACCTTCACATATTTAAAACAACATGGATAATTAAGAACCAAGGCTGAAGAACTACAATATTTTTTTATTCAAACTGAAATGAAAAGAACTACATCTCTCTATTCCAATGATTTTATATATAAAAAAAAATACATTTCTTTATTCTGATTAAAATGCAAACAACTAAGACACTTATTCTGTTTGAAATGAAAAATAACAACATACTATCTGTCACAAGCATGCCAACCAATCAAGTTCTCTGAATTAACATTCGTAATTTATCTTCAAAACTGTTGGAAAATAAAAAGATCTAACTTTACAACCTACACTAATGACACAAACATTCCTTCTGGCGCAATCCAGACCTATACTCCTTCAATCGCTTTATCACATTTGCTCTGGCTTCCTTTCCCTCTTCTGTTCCACAATCTGTCTTCTGCAAAATAATCTCGCAGAATTTCTCCATCTCCAAGCGAAAATTTTCCGTAGCCTTATTCTGGCGTTGTACGAGGCGAAGCTTGTCTTCGTGATACTTTTTCTTGATAACCCAGAAGCGTTTCTCTTTTTCAGGATAAGCTTGAAATATACGCTGCAAAAACATTTGGAAAATTAAAACGAGGCTGATGATCGGGCGAGGTTTGTGATACTTAAGCTAATTCAGTGAAAGGAAGAGGTTGGGTATTTCGTGAAACATCTCTATGAAAAGCTAAATCTAATAGATCACTTAACAGACCAACTTTAGGATTCTTATGATAAAAAACACGGAATGAAAATTAAACAGCGAACAGTGTAAAAATGCATGAATATTTTTGGCTATTACACTCACATCTTTCTTCCTTGCAGAAACTAGCAAGTTCAGAAACTAGTATGTTTGACCTAATTTATTTTTTCAATTTGTGTTTAGTTAATTTGTCATAAAACAATCACACTCGCAAACAAAACAGCACCATCAACAGTTACACAGTTCTTAGATTGTAACTACACTGTTTCAATTCTCAACAAGGTAACACATGCAACTATGTAATAAATAAAGGAATGACAAATTAATGTCAACACTTTTCAGCAAGGTGGATTGATTTAAATTAGGTGATTTTTTTAATTTAAAAAAAAATCACTGATTTAAATCACTTTAAATAAATAATTTTTAGAATAATGTACATAAGGATTTTGTAGATATGAGAATCACTTCTGATGAAAGTACATTAATCTTGTAATCATTTAATGGGGTTTATTAGGTTCTAAGATAAGAAAATAAAATACACATACTGATGGTGTGAAGCTCATACGAAAGGAAATGTAAACATGCATTTCTCTTCATTTAAAATTCAATCATTTTTACAGGGAAAAATAGCAAACATTTTGTGCAGAAAAATATGCAAAATACTAATAATGTTAAACCATAAATAGTGTCAATATCATTAATCTGTAAATAAACATGGCAGCTGATATTTTTCAAACTACCAATAAAAAAAATTTCCAAAAGATTATCAATATAATTTAAGTTACAATTTTAGAGTACACCCAGAATGTTGTATTTTCACAGGAAGAAAAGTTAATGTAATTATTAGTTTCATTAACATTTCCATAGTAGGTACAGTGTCAGAAATAGAAAAATGTATATTTACATATAATTTTTTATTTGCTTTAATCAAACTGTTCAAATATTTTACAGCGCCGCTTACTATAGAAAGCCTATCTATATGTATGGTGCCAAAAACCATACAATCAATGTTAAGCATGTCTTTTTTTAAATAAATAAAAATCAATTTAAATAAAATTCAAGATATCCTGCAGCATCAACCTCTGGCTAACGTTGAATTTAGTAAAAATAGATGCCTCTAAAAGTACTTTTATAAGATCAATATCTGAGGAAACCTATGTTACGACAAGAATTGACGTCAATAACAACTTGATGTGCTTTCTTTGTTTTGTAATACAATGTGTTTATTGTTATTTAAAACCATGCAGCCATTCCCCTGTAGCCACAATAATTTTCCTAATATCTGGTTATATATTACAGTACATGCAATGAAGATGATTCAAGTTTGTAACAAAATTCAACCTACCGTAAATTTACATCTGGGGCAGAGTTCGTAAACCACGGGCTGGCAGCACGCTGTCCTCCGCTGTCCTTTGGCAACGAGTGGTAAGGAAGGAGAGTTCCTCTCGATGGGTGCCATTGTGGTGTGGTGTTAATTTGCCAAACGATAGGATGTATGGGAGCTGGAACCTGTGTTAAAAAAATCAATGATAGAGTAAATACACTTGGAACTGATAAATAGGGTCTGGAAGTTGATGATTTTTTCTTTTCTGAGCCTTGAAAACAATGCTAAAGCTGATATCAGTCTGTTTCCTTTCAGTTAGAACCAGAAAACATTGGTTTTATTTTGCACTTTTCAGCCTTTTTGGCTTTTAGGTCATTTCTCAGTAATTTTTGCCATCTTTATTGCATTTTTCTTCATTTGTGAGGCTTATTTTTCTTTTCCCCTGTTCATTTGTCAATTTTAAATTCTATTTGCTAGCATAATTTATGTATTTAAAATTCCTGACATAGAACAAGTTCGCTATATGGTCAATGGAAATGAACAATATTATTTTTAACTGAAAGTTTGGCAATGGATTAAATAATTATAGTACATTTATTTTTCCTCCAACTCTTAAGATAAACCACCAAACAACAGGTTCTGATTATTCAACTATTCTGTTGTAATTTATGAAGAAAATTAAGCTTTAATTTTAAGAGCGAAAATAATTTTTAGGTCATTTCTTATTTTTTTAGATCATCAGCTTCCAAGCCCTACTGATAAATAAAAGGATCGAAGTCACACATATATGAGCTTTCCAAGTGCCTTTTAAAATATGAACAGGCACATGTGTAAGACAATAACTTGATTCACATTGGAAATATATAACCGTAATCTGGCCTCCATCATCTACTATTACCTAATACATACTGTGTAGCTGGTGCCAGGTTCGATACCCGGTGGAGGCACATAGTGGTTCGAATCGCACTTTAAACTGTAGGTCCAGTCCTGATTAGCCTTACTGTGCATAAAGTGGACTTAAAACACCAACTCCATCAATCAATCAATAATGTGTAGCCAAGCATTTAGAGTTTCAAACTGAACATTTGAGTTCTTCGATTAATCAAAATGACAATGAATAAGTAATAAGATTCAATTGAATGAAGGGGCACTCAATTCTACGCCGAAGGTTGAAACTGAAACCTTTTGTAGCAAGACCACAATTTGACCACTTATTTTGTTCACCATCAGCAGAATTTCAAAGGACGGGCCTAAAATAATAAAACAGCACTAGCACAGATCGTCAATGGTAATTATTATTCACATAACCCCTAGCAAATCACTGTAGCTAAAGGGATGGTGCATAAAAATCTTTTGAAAACCAAGACTAGAGCAGGACTTGTGAAGATGAGAACGAGACAGACCTCCATTGAGGTGAGGGAGACTCTTCATGTTTTCCTTTTTATTTCGGATAATTTACGTAACTTTTCTACCCCTCGGATTAATCACAAATACGAGGATGAATGGCCACCCAAAAAATATTCTAATGTGTGACTATTCCAGCCATACTGAGCAGACAAGAAAAAAAAAGTTCACTACGGATACAATGTATAAAGACAAATCTTCAGCAGCATCATATTTTTTTTATTAATTTTATATAACGTTAAAGTCTAGTATGGATGTTATGCACCATATAAATTGAGTAAACACAAAGTGTATCATTTGCACTGTACGTCTTGTTAACTGTTCTCATATGAATTTAATTTGTAGAGTAATAACAACAATTTGTGGCATAACAGCCCGTGAGTGCCAGTGCCTACCTACCAAACATTTACGGTGTCCATCCTCTAATTAATTAATTGGCCATCAGTGAGGTGTTATTTTTCATTCATCCATGCATCATTCAGTATCATTATCAAGATAAAACACATGTTAATGTAATAATAATAATCCTTTGCGCAACAGCCCATGAAGGGCCTTGGCTTACCTACCGACTGCCGGTCTCCCTCCCACGCTTTCCTTCGTCACCTCTAAGCGTGGACATCTTCAACCAGTATTGGAATAGTCGGGGGGTCAGCCCGACGTATCCCCAGCCGTTATAGTAGGTCTTCTCGACCGGGTTACGCTCACTCACTCGGAGCTTCCCAATTTCCTCACGATGGTGGGTTGCCACCGGCCCTATACGTAGGCCAAATAAATTCCGACCAGCGCCGGATTCGAACCTACGCCGTCCCGCAGCGAACGATCTCAAGACGAGTGAACGCCTTAACCCACTCGACTACGGAGGAGGACCATGTTAATATGCATAACATAATTTATTACATGTCATTTTTCACATTACCAAATTAGTATTATTTGTGAATAATATGAAGATTCTAATAAAACTGTTTTATTTAAGTACTGTCTGCAGGGAGCTGTCACCGAAAGAAAGCTGTTTTGTCGAATCTCCACTTTTTGTCGGAGATGAGTTGATGACGTTATCGGGTTCTTTACAGGTTAATATGCCCGACCCTGTGGCCGAGTGGTTAGCACATCGCGCTGCGACGCCAAGGGTCCCGGGTTCGATTCCCGGTCGGGCTTGGTTGTTTGTGAATGTCCATTCATCAATTTCATCATTTCATCACTCATCCCCATCTTCGCAAATTAGCCAAGAGGCACAAAACGCGAAGTAAAATAAACTAAATCAATCAATCATTTACAGGTTAATATGTCACGTTCCGAAGCAACGTGTCTGTCAGTCAAGTGGTTGGTGTAGATTATGAACATTAAAAAAAACATTTCCGCAAATCTTGTAGCGTATTAAAAATGCACATATGTCAAACTTTAATCAGCTCTCCTGCAAAACCAGTGCAGATGGACATACGACAACATAGTATTCCGCCATATGTATCACATATTCATAAATATTATCCTATTACGCGTTGTCATAATATTATAAATTACATATACTAAAAATCACAAACTTACTTGTGTTGAACTTGCTGAACTGATGATGTCACTGGGACAGTCTTAACTGGAGTGCAGTGTTGATGATAGATAGTTCCAGTTGATGCTTGGACTACTGTTGTAGCTGCCGTAAGGTTCAGTATACTCAGTGATACCTGGAAAGCATAAACCCAATCTGCTCTATTATCTGCATATTTAGTTGGCAATACACAGTATGCTTTTATACAGATTAATTATTTCTATGGGACATTCCCTTGTCACGAGTGGGACACACGGACCACATTTCTTATATTAAAGTAACTATTCTACTGATAATTAAGCAACATTTTTCTTAGTTTATGTGCAATGAACTATGAAACTTAACACTGTTGATTAAACATAAGTACCGTTAAAATGTTTTGTATTATGATTTTTTTCAAATTCTCCTAGCAGTAACACTTAATCTTCGTAGAATTTTGGCAATCATTGTCACACGAAATCTGAACCTTCCTTTAAGTAATGTGCACTGTTTGCATTTCGGGAACGACTTAAGATGACCGGACCCCTCTCCAATTTTCTTCATATTTGGTATACTCACTAATTGAGGCCTCCTAATCACTAATCTGAAGTTAAAAGTTGTCGGAAACATCTAGAAATTGCAAAATAAGCGAAAATAAGACGTTAGTTTTCGGAATGGAAAAGTGTCGATTTTCGCGAAATTTTTTGTTTCACAAGGAAATATATATATTCCTGATACTACCACGACACCAAATTTTAACTATGTTTGCCTAACCTAACCACACGTCAATGGTTCGTGGAAATAGCGTCAATGGTTCGCAATTATTTTGCAATTTCTAGATCCTGATACTACCACGACACCAAATTTTAACTATGTTTAGTTTGCCTAACCTAACCGAAACTAACCTAACCACATGTCAATGGTTCGTGGGGCTAGCGTCAATGGTTCGCAAATATTTTGCAATTTATAGAAGTTTCCGACAAATTTTAACTTCAGATTCGTCATTAGCAGGCCTCAATTAGTAAGTACGCCAAATATGAAGAAAATCGGAGAGGGGTCCGGTCATCTTAAGTCATACCGGATTTCAAAAATAATTATTTATGTCGAAAAACAACTTAAAAATTACCTTGCGCAAGCATGAGCGCTTCCCATGGACAATGTATTTTCCGTTGACAAGTGACTAAGTATCGTAGACTAGTGGAAATTAATGTAGAGGTAAATCGGAACCTTAGTAGAATGCATTTTGGGACTTTCTTTTAATGCTAAGAGAACCAAACCTGGCCTAACTAACCTAACTATGAAGGCATATGTTGACCAAAATCTTAAGTAATTGCTAAAACTCCGCAGTATGTGTTAACAGAAGTAAATTGAAATTGAACCATGTTAAAACTGCATTCGTATCACGATGAAATCGCAATAAAACAAACTGGGTGACTATTTTCACCAGATTTTAAACTGCATGTGCATGCTACATGAATGTGTGCATTCTTTAGTTGTTGATGTGTATGAAACTTACGTCGGTCAGGACTACAAGTATTTTTTTCTGTATGCCATGGAGTTGGAAAAATACCGCACTGTGTTCTGATATGGACTGTTGCTGCTAATGTCACATGAGTCTGAAGGGGCATTACTATTACGTTCCTAAATGCTTTTGTTGTTAGGTTAGGCAGGTTAGGTTTAGGGCTATTAGCATTAAAATTACTTTGGTAAATACTTCCCAACACCTGATCATGTAATTTCTGGACCAGCACTTTCTACGGTATGAATTTACAATACCAGAAGTATCTCTAATTGCTTTCAAATTCGGCATACTCACTAATTTTGGCCTCATAATCATGAATCTGCAGTTAAAAATTGGCGGTCACGTCTTGAAATTGCAAAATAACCTTGTCAATTACCACTATGATTCTCCATACACTAACGTGGAAACAATATGAAGACGTCTTCCTTTCAGCACAACGGTCTTGCTACCAACGTTGATCAAATGTTGTGCAATAAGTGAGTGTGTTGATTTGCATGTGAGAAAATGGTATCTTGCGTAAAGGTGGAAAACATGTTTGCCCCACGAACCATTCACGGTAAGGATAGGTTAGATTAGGCAAGCATAGTTAAAATTAAGGGTCATCATAAACATAGTTTTGAAACGCAAATCATTGCAAAAAGTAGTTTTCTTCATTAATCAAGGGTATTTACTGGACCCACTTTTTTCGACTTAATTTGCAATTTGTAGAGGTGACCGCCAAATTTTAACTGCAGATTGGTGATTACGAGGCCAAAATTAGTGAGTATGCCAAATTTGAAATCAATTGAAGATACTTCCGGTATTGTAAATTCGCTCCCTTTCTACTATTCTCACTACCTGGGCAATAGTACTCACATCCATTTTTATTTTAAAATAACTTCTTAGCAGTAAGTTCAACAACACTGCCAATGAATATAATAACATAAGATAAAATACAATGTTTTTGTATAATTCAGGTAATTATTTTCAGCACCTGTTGAAAATAGCCGTCATGGCATTAGCTGAAAGTGGTGGGGAGATCAATTTCGAATTCTCGAACCATGTCCCTTTTGCCCTGGAGACGCGATATTGAGATCCATGGCCTGATTTTCTGACACCACGTTACCCAATGTCATCGGACACCTATGTTTCCTGCACATCTTTCCTTTCTTGACAATCCCATTATTTTCGCACCAAGATACGCAATCATTGTCATTTCCTTACGTCCAATACAATTTCCTTCTGTTTCAAAATCCCAATGGTCCAGCGTTACCAGAGACATGTGCGCAGAATCCACGAAAGCTGCTGTGAAATTACACACACTGATTTTTAAATTACACCCACATTTCACACATACGCCGAATGAAGGGGGGGGGGGGGTTAACCCGCAAGCAGGTGGATTTCCAATCTTAAAATAGAGAAGAAACTAAGGAAGTTAGAGATGTGATTTTTGCATTATTTGTTCAATTTGATTGCTATTTTTAAATGCTTCATAAATGTATGATAAATGCATCTGGGGGATTGAGAGTGGGGTGGGGTTGTCCCCTAAGGACTGGTTCGATTTTTTTCTGGAACACAATGACTTCGAAATGAATCAGTGATTTGTCGCTTGGAAAAAATCACGCTCATTTTCGAAAACGAAGTTGGTGGGGGAGCAGAATGAGACAAAGTGACCATGTACTTATAAGCAGGATCGTTCAGTATGTATTTTATAAAAGTTTACAAAGCAACCTGTACATGTGCCATACACGACTGGTTAGTGTATTACAATTCATCGGTTTGTGACATATTGTAATAAAATTATTGAGCCTCTACTAACAAAATATTCTAAAAGAATCCATTATAGTGATTATTTGTTTGTCCAAATAATTTCATAGAAGATAAGCTGTTCCAATTTTCTAATGATCATTGTGGCATTTTAAAAATTTTAGTGCCGATCTCTGTGGCATATGGCACAGCAGTTCGCTACGACACCAGGCGTTTCTGGCTCGAATTCCTGCATGGACATGGTTCTTTTTGTGGGTGTCCCTTCATCAATTTCGTGCACAGCACGCTACGATGCCAGGTTTGAATCCCGGCCTGGTCATGGGTGCTCCTTACTGTGATTGTCGTTTGACCAATTTCATCATATCATCTCTCGTCCTCATCTTCGCGATTAGCCAAAAGTGGCTGAAAAACGGAGTAAAATAAACCATATCATTCAATCGATCAATTTCATTAGTATATCGTCGTTAGGGGGAATTTATAACAGAGAGCATTCTATTATTATTTCTCTGCGTTTATATACACTAAATAAGGCCACAACATTCATTAAAACAAGCATAATGTGTAGCTACTATAAATTTTAAAAGCGTATCCCTAAGATTGTGCTATTATTTATTGTCCATATATTTTTTTGTCATTTTCAATTAATTGTTTTGATTTCTTGACAGTAGAACGAGAGAACTTTACCCCCCTTTCCACAGCTTCCCAATGGTTGTCGTCAGCACTGGCCGCGGTCAGTCCCCAGCCTCTACCTCCTGCCTTTTGAAAGTTTCCTGTCCCTTCCGTTCCTTTGTGAATGCAGCAGTGAGAGGTAATAGTTTAAACTGTTACCGGGGGGCCCTCAAAGAAAGACAGAAGCAGCAAATGAGAATGTATTTGTTTCGTTCATTTCTTGATATAAGAAAAACATGATCTGCGAACAACAGAAAAAAATAGTGTCAACAAAATTTGAGATGTTGGAGCCTTTTTTGTCAGAATACACACAAGCACCGAAAATACACACATTTCGTGTAATTACACACACATTGGCAACGCTGCTGTGGCCAAACCATTTTCACAGAATCAACTGAAATGCACCGAAACAAAAAAGTAATGAAAGAAACTGTACGTAATAGACGCGAACGAATGGAGAAATGCATTGCTTTTAGTAGCAGGAAAAACATTTTTTACGCGCAATAACACCGGAAAATGTAATCAGAACGTACGTGCTTTCAGGGGATATAATTTTTTTTCGTCTATTTAGAGGAAAAGAGCAGCCCATGTTTTGCAGTGAGGCCAACAAAAATCAACGTAATTCTCGAGGGGATACAGTGGGTCAACGCCCCCACAAAAAACAAACCAGCAAAACCTTACATGACAAGTCACTTTTTATGTTTAAATAATATCAGGTCTTTCAAAACGACTTACCTGCTGGTATGCACAAATTATAAGTGCTATTTCGGTTGCCTTCGATGTGACCAGTGCGAATAGCTTCTCCTAGGTGACGCCAACGAACTGAGGGATTCATTAGCTCACAGATTGCTTATATACACGGGGTCGCATAAAGCCGGTCGTGATTTTTAGCGAGCCGGTCGCTTAAATACAGTCGTGGCTTTTAGTATCGGCATAAATCCAGTCGTGTCTTTGAGGGAACCGGTCGCGCAAAGACCGTCGTGTCTTTAGGTAACTGGCGCCAAAGCTCAGTGATGCCAACCATAGCATAATGTCGCTAAGTCTAGCACTGTTTGAATTAATTTGGCACCAGCAATCTGCAGAGATACAAAGCAATGATGTACATAGAAGAGGGCTGAATGGGCTACAGCCCCTCGACATTTTTATAAAATCAAAAATCAAATGAAAGCAGTAAAAAAGTCGCGAAAACAAAAAATGGTAAATGATTACCACCCTTAAAAATAAATGACCCTCAATAATCATATTTGTCTGGAATAACTTTTAAAAGCGAAGGTTTGAAATCTTAATTGAGGTACGAAAAGTGGTAAACGTTGTAAGTGCCAAAAGCGAAAGTGTTGGAAAATCGCATCGTTCGGTTCTGCACATCAGCCAGTAAGAACGTTCACATTAGTGACTCTTTACGCGCCCTTTGAACTACTTAGAGGGCTACCAGCTACATTTCACGTTTACCACATTATAAAGCATTGCACATTTCACAGTTTAACGTGGGTTGATTGATTGATTGATTTGGCGTTTTAAGTCCACCTTATGCACAGTAAGGCTAATTGGGACTGGACCTACAGTTTAAAGTGGGATCCGAACCACTATGTGTCTCCACCGGGTATCGAACCCGGGACCCTTCATTACAAGGCGACGACGCTACCACTGCGCCATCGGGGAAGTTTAACGTGGGAAACGGTGTTTGAATTATTGTGGCACTTACAGCGTTTACTAATTTAAGTCTTCATTTGGAGCTCATATCTCATGAAGAAAATATTTTCTTCTTAATATTACAAGGATAAGCTTCATTGCTGATTCTTACAACACGGCAGCTGAAATGAGAACGTACTTTTCCTCTTTGGCGAGAGAAAGGACCTAAAATTTGTTGCTTCAGTGCATAGCGTATTGGCGTAAGTTGGGACCTAACTTTTGGGGAGAGATAGAATTTAAACAAAAATCCCGTAAATATAGAATCCCCAGGATAATTTGCTAAGTAACTGTTACATTAGCGATATCTAGCAAACAATTATTTCAAGAACTACAGATATTGCCAGTTCCATGCATATACCTATATGAGATCCTAAGAGACATGAACATTTGTCAAAATACATACGCAGCAACACCAGAGAAAATAATCACTTACATAGATAATTACCATGGGCGTCGCCAGAAATTTGTGCAAGGGGTCGGAGTTTGGCAAGTGATAAAAGTTGAATTGTAGAAAAATAATAAGTATTATTACCAAGGTTATAAATGTTATTATACAATAACAAATATTATAAAGTCTGTGAATTGTCAAATGTTAAAAAATAAATTATTTAAGACAAAGAGAGAGAAGGTAATTGAGTTTTAATGAATTTGAGGGGAAAATGTAACATTTAAAGGTGAAATTAACCGTTTCTTTTTTTACTGTCTTACATCGTTAGGTTAGGACTTATGAGTGCTAGATATTGGGCTCACAGAAATTTTGGATGCGTTCTCTCCGTATTTATGTGTGCATACAGCTGGTTTCTTTTAATGAAATGCGGCGAAAGTACTGGGATTGCAAGTTTTTAGTACTGAAGCGGACCATACTTTGGGATCAAAGATCTCCGTGTTTTCTTGTTTTCCTGGAGCTGGAACCAATTTCATATTTCGTAATACATCAAAATCTGTCGATTAAAAAAAAATCAACGTAATTCTCGAACGGGTACAGTGGGTAAACGGCCCCCAAAACAAACCAGCAAAACCTTAGATGACAAGTCACTTTTTTATGTTTAACAAAATGAGGTCTTTCAAAACGACTTACTTGCTGGTATGCACAGATTATACGTGCTATTTCGATTTCCTTCGATATGACCAGTACCAATAGCTTCTGCTGGGTGACGCCAACGTGAGGGATTCATTAGCTCACAGATAGCTTATATAGGGTTACCAGATCGTTGTAAGGGAAATGTAGGACATGCTGCTGTCCCAAAATGTAGGAAATTAAATCAAATTATAGGAGACAACACATTCTCAATAAATAATATTAGAAAGTATTTGAAAAATGACACTTTTCAGTTTTTTAAAAATGAATTCTCAATGAATTTTTAAAAGCAAAATTTCAATAATTTCTTTCATACTAATCAAAGCACCACTTACTACTTGATTTAAGTGGCACTTCTCAGAGGGGACAATTTTTATCAATATTTCAGGTTTAGTCAAACTATATATTGATGTTAGAGTGGACAGTCAAACTCCTTGAAATTATAGGGACCCATACCAAACATTTTACAGACTTTATGAAAATATAATTTCTCTCGTGAGTCTGTTGTGCTGATGGTAATGAAAGTACTCTCTCAAAATTTTGAATTATGACCTGTAATGGCAAACAAATATTCAGCAATTACCGTAAATTAAAATGGTTCCACAAGTTTCATCTTGGGTAGTTTTTAGTTCAATAACAGGGTGTCTACCAATATAATACATCCAGAAATCTTGACTTTTTCTGGACTTTTCTAGATCCCTACTTAGGTAAAGTTGGAAATTAGTAATTAAGAAAATAAATATCTATTTAATGAAAATCCCTACCAAAGGGCCAGTTAAGATGAAAACTGAAGCTGAATTTAAGAAGGGAATTAGATCTGTTATTTCGTATTAATGCATCCTGAACTGTATTTGGCAGACAAGCGAGACTTTGGCGTCTGGACTCACAGCCAGTATAATCTTATGAGGGGCTTGTGTCGGTTGTCTGTTTATGACTATCCATTCATCCATCTTATCTTACCACCATTCATCCTCATCTTCGCGATTAGCAAAAGGGACAGAAAAAGTGAAGTAAAATAAACGAAATCAACCAATCAATAACAAAAATTTTTGACTACAAGAATAATTTATTGCCATTTTATTGACTACTTGTTGATTTTTTACTTTTTCTTGACTTCCATGACTTTCTTGACTGGCAGACACCCTGAATGACATTGTTCTCTATACCCCTGCTTTAGAATCAAATTACATTGAATATTGAATAAGAATGGCCAACACCTTGTCCCATCAGTATAAACCCTAAGGCAAGAAATTCTGCTCAGGCATTGAACAGTGACGTTATCAGAAAATGGTCCAAAAACTTTGTTCATTATTGCTTCCGTTTTCCCGTTTGTTTAATAGCAGGGCAAACCTTTTTTCGATTTTGTGCAATGACTGACTAAAAATAAATTTCACTATTGAGTTTGGAAGCGCAGTCCATAGACATGTAACTTGCATCAATTTTTTCTGTTACGTATTTTCCTAATTAATATTATGTGACGCTCAAAATGTAGGGGAATTATGGTATTTTCCAAATTCTTCGCGGACGCCGGACATAAGGCTAAACTGTAGGACATGTCCTGAAAAAAAAAGGACGTCTGCTAACCCTATATATATATTTGTACGGCTGTGGGTCGCATAAAGCCAGTCGCTTAAGAATGGAAGTGGCTTTCAGTATCGAACATGTTGCATAAATCCAGTCGAGTCTTTGAGCGAACCGTTCTCGCAAAACGCGTCATGTCTTTACGTAACTTTGTGTATAGCTCAGTGATGCCAACCCTAGCATAATGTCGCTAATCCTAGTACTGTTTCAATTGATTTGGCGCCAGCAATCTGCAGAGATTCAAAGCATTGATGTACGTAGAAGAGGGCTGAATGGGCTACAACCGCTCGACATTTCTTAAATAAAGAAATCAAATGAAAGCAGTAAAGATGTCGCGAAAACCGAAAATGGTAAGTGATTACAACCCTTAAATATAAAAGACCCTCAATAACCATATTTGTCTTGAATAACTTTTAAAAGCGAAGGATTAAAATGGTAATTGGAGCTGATATCTCATGATGAAAATATTTTCTTCCTAATATTAAAAGGATAAGCTTCATTGCTGATGCTTAAAACACGGCAGATAAAATGAGAACGTACTTTTCCTCTTTGGAGAGAGAGAGTACTTAAAATTTGTTTCTTCAGTGCATAGCGTATGGGCGTAAGCTGGGACATAACTTTTGGGGGGAGGGTAGAATGTAAATAAAAATCCCGTAAATATAGCGTCCCCAGGATAATTTGCTAGGTAGCTGTTACATTAGCGATATCTAGCAAACCATTATTTCAAGAACTACAGATATTGCCAGTTCCATGCATTTAGTTACCTATATTAAATCATAAGAGACATGAACATTTCTCAAAATACATACACAGCAACACCAGGGAAAAGAATCACTTATATATATAATTACCATGGGCGCCGCCAGACTTTTTTGCAAGGGGCAGGGTCGGGCAAGTGATAAAATTTGAGTTGTAGAAAAATAATAAGTATCATTACCACGGTTATAAATGTTATTATACAATAATATATATTATAAAGTAACAAAAATAAATGTTATTTGAAATAATAATAATTATTATTATTATTATATAAATGGGAAGACTCGATGCACCAAACGAGTGAATACAGCACAACTATTTTGCAATATTTATTTTGTGTTTTATGCATTTAGTATCTCTTCACTTAAAAATAAATTTATTTTCATTTCTGTGAATTGTCAAATGATGAAAAATAAATTATTTAAGACAATGAGAGAGAAGGTTAATTGATTTTCAATTAAGTTGAGGAGGAAATGTAACATTTAAAGGAGAAATTAACTGTTTTTTTTACTGTTTTACATCGTTAGGTTAGGACTTAGGAGTGGTAGATTTTGAGCTCACAGAAAATATGGATGTGTTCTTTCGCTATTTAAGTGTGCATTCAACCGGTATCTATTAGTGAAATGCGGCGAAAGTACTGGGATTCCAAGTCTTTAGTACTTAAGCGGCCCATACTTTGGGATCAAATGTCTCAGTTATTTTTGCTTTCCACACGCTGGAACCAATATTATATTACATAAAACATCGAAATCTGTCGATTGAAAGAAAAAATCAACGTAATTTTCGAGGGGGGTACAAAAACAAAACAAACCAGCAAAACTTTAGATGACAAGTCACTTTTTATGTTTAAAATATGAGGTCTTTCAAAACGACTTACTTGCTGGTATGCACAAGTTATAACTGCTATTTCGGTTTCCTTCGATGTGACCATTGCGAACAACTTCTGTTGATAACGCCTATGAAGTGAGGGATTCCTTAGCTAACAGATTGCTTAAACAGGGTTATCAGATCGCTGTAAGGGAAATGTAGGAAATGCTGTCCCAAAATGTAGGACATTAAGTAAAAATGTAGAACTCACCACATTCTCAATAAATAATACATATTTCTATAGAACACGTTAGAAAGTATTTGAAAAATGACACTTTTCAGTTTTAAAGAATTTATTCTCAATGAATGTTTAATTGCAAAATTTCAAAACTTGTAATCATACTAATCAATGCACCTCTAACTACTTGATTTAAGTGACACTTCTCAGGGGAGACAATTTTTATCAAAATAGCAGGTTTAGTCAAACTATATATTGATGTTAGAGTGGACAGTTATACTCTTTGAAATTAGAAGGACCCATACCAAACATTTTACAGACTTTATGAAAATATAATTTCTCTCGTGAGTCTGTTGTGCTGATGGTAATGAAAGTACTCTCTCAACATTTGAATTATGACCTGTAATGGCAAACAAATATTCAGCAATTACCGTAATTTAAAATGGTGCCACAAGTTTCATCTTGGGTAGTATTTAGTTCAATAACAGGGTGTCTACCAAAATAATACATCCAGAAATCTTGACTCTTTCTGGATTTTTCTAGACCCCTACTTAGGTAAAGTTGAAAATTAGTAATTAAGAAAATAAATATTATTTTTATATATGAAAATCCCTACCACAGGGCCAGTTAAGATGAAAACTGAAGCTGAATTTAAGAAGAGAATTAGATCTGCTATTTTGTATTAATGCATCCTGAACTGTGTCTGGCAGACAAGGGAGACTTTGGCGTCTGGACTCACAGCCAGTATAATCTTATGTAGGGCTTGTGTCGGTTGTCTGTTTAGGAATATCCATTCATTCATCTTATCTTACCACCATTCATCCTCACCTTCGCGATTAGCCGAAGGGTCCAGAAAAAGTGAAGTAAATTAAAGTAAATCAACCAATCAAAAAAAAAATTGACCACAAGAATAATTTATTGCCATTTTATTGACATCTTGAACTACTTGTTCATTTTTTTTTTTTCTTGACTTCCATGACTTTCTTGACTGGCAGATACCCTGAATGACATTGTTCTCTATTCCCCTGCTGTACATTAAAATTATATTGAATATTAAAAATGAATGTGCAACATCTTGTTCCATCAGTATAAACACTAAGGCAAGAAATTCTGCTCAGGCATTGAACAGCGACGTTATCCAAAAACTTTGTTCATTATTGCTTCCGTTTTCCCGTTTGTCTAATAGCAGGACAAACTTTATTCTTTTTGTGCAATGACTGAATCAAAATAAATTTCACTATTGGGTTTGGAAGCGCAGTCCATAGACTTGTAACTTGCATGATTTTTTTTTGTTACGTATTTTCCTAATTAATATTATGTGACGCTTAAAATGTAGGACATTTATGATATTTTCCAAATTCCTCGCGGACGCCGGACATAAGGTTAAAATGTAGGACATGCCTGAAAAGAAAAAGGACGTCTGGGTCGCATAAAGCCAGTCGTTTAAAGGTAGTAGTGGCTTTCAGTATCGAACAGGTCGCATAAATCCAGTCTAGTCTTTGAGCGAACTGTTCTCGCAAAACGCGTCGTGTCTTTAGGTAACCTGTGTAAAGCTCAGTGATGCCAACCCTAGCATAATGTCGCTAAGCCTAATACTGTTAGAAATGATTTGACGCCAGCAATCTGCAGAGATTCAAAGCAATGATGTACTTAGAAGAGGGCTGAATGGGATACAGCCCCTCGACATTTTTTTAAAAAAAAAATTATATGAAAGCAGTCAAGAAGTGGCGAAAACTCAAAATGGTAAGTGATTACCACCCTTAAAAATAAATGACCCTCAATAACCATATTTGTCTTGAATAACTTGTAAAAACGAAGATTTGAAATGTTTATTGAGTATGAAAGTGGTAAGCGTTGTAAGTGCCAAAAGCTAAAGTGTTGGGAAATCGCATCCTTCGGTTCTGCACATCAGCCCATAAGAACGATCACATTAGTGCCTCTTTACATGCCCTTTGAACTACTTAGAGGGCTACCAGCCACATTTCACGTTTGCCAAGAAAGCATGGCACATTTCGCAGTTTAACGTGGAAAACTGTGTTTGAATTATTGTGGCACTTACAGCGTTTACCAATTTTAGTCTTCAATTGGAGCTCATATCTCATGAAGAAAATATTTTCTTCTTAATATTAAAAGGATAAGCTTCATTGCTGATGCTTACAACACGGTAGCTAAAAAGAGAACGTACTTTTCCTCTTTGGCGAGAGAGAGGACTTAAAATTTGTTGCTTCAATGCAACACGTATGGGCGTAAGTGGGGACCTAACTTTTGGGGAGAGATAAAATTTAAACAAAAATCCCGTAAATATAGAATCCCCAGGATAATTTGCTAAGTAACTAGTAGAGGCAATTAGAGAGTTCTAAATAATCAATTGGGGCTCGAATCATCATTTGGGGCTCGCAGTGTTGCCAAACTTCTTACCCGAAAAAATCACCAAGGTTTTTGGGGTAACCTAACCTAAAGCATGGAGCTGGCAACCTTTTTTTGCAGTGTTGCCAACACTACGCCCGAAAGTAAAGCTCGGTGGGGGGGGGGGCTTGCCTTGATGGTTTGCTCTTGTAAGGCATAAACCCCACCCTCATAAAAGGCTACAGTAAGCCCCTACAGTGTTGCCAACATTTTACTCGAAAAAATCACCAAGGTTTTTTTGTCTAACCTAACCTAAAGCAAGGAGCTGGCAACCTTGCTTGAGGCTTGTTTTACAGTGCATAAACCAAGGTTGCCAACCTACTGGTACTTTTACCATGGCCTTTTACAAAAAAGAGAGAGAGGAGAGAGAGAGGGAAGAGTTAAACAACCGACAGCCTACCTACAGCCTTTTTTTGTCTAACCTAACCTAAAGCAAGGAGCTGGCAACTTTGCTTGAGGCTTGCCTTACAGTGCATAAAGCAATTTTTGCCAACCTACATATACTAAACAAGGAGAGCCGGCACTGCCGTAAAAGAGAGAGAGATGGGTGGATGGCAACACAGTATGTGTGTGCGTGTGTGTGTAACCTAACCTAACCTAAGCTAACCTAACCTAACCTAACCTAACCTAACCTAACCTAACACATAACCTAACCTAACCTAACCTAACACATAACCTAACCTAACCTAACCTAACCTAACCCACTGGGCTTGTTTTTTCATGATGTGTTGCTAGGCTATTGAGCATCTTGGCGTATACAATGTATATATTTTGAGAGGGGGGTTATAGCTTTTTATGCTGTACGAATACTGGAAGCTTGACAGTGACAACCAACAGAGTAGGTAAACCTACATCCAAAAACTGGCAACACTAGTTTCTGACAGTGAATTTGAAATAAAATATTAAACAAAATACATGAGTAAGCACTGTGATTACAAATAGTACCAGTGTTATGCCCCCAACTCCAATTGGATAATTGGGGAAAATAATTGTACAACAATTTGTACCTAATTGTACAATACTTGTACCTAATTGTACAACATATACACAGACATAAAAGAGAGAGCCTTCCCGTAACTTACTTCATGTACAATTTATATGATTTTACAACTGTGAAAAGAAAGCATATGTGTTCTGTATGCACACATTTATTCTTATTTTTCGAAGTTGAATGAAAGCACATGTTTTTACGCTCTCGTAATACTAACCTTGCTCCACTGATTTTAAATTGCTTCCATCCGCTTTTTTTTTTCTGTGTTATTTCCGCATGCACGCAACATTCGCTTTCAATAGACAGAAGGAGTGTTAGTATAGCAGGCTCCGAGTTTACAATTTATTAAATTAAACAATAATTTATTGTAAGAATATACTTGTACTTACCGAACACAAAATAATAAAAAACACATGTGAATATTTGCGTGTGTTTATGTTATATGACGACTGAGTAAAAAAATAACATTGACTCCCCGAAAGATAAAAGTTCCTAGTTCGACATCAGATGCATGCAAATTTTATGTTTTGCTTTCCAAAATCTTGATTTTTATGTTTGTGCTATTTGTCATACAGCAGAGGAGGAGGAGGGAGAGGGAGGGGAGGGGGTACTATTAGCGCCATCTATTAGCAAACAATAGAAATAAAAAGTAAGTCAAACTTTTTCAACACCCAAAAATTTTAAACGTTCTTGCGTAGTAATACGATCTAGCTGAAGATGTTTAAAAGAGTACTCTTAGTCGACGAAGCTAATTGCTAGGGCCCTTATATTACTAAAATATCCTTTAATTTGCATATTTCTCATACCGCCATATGTTGTTCTATTTGACTTCTTCCAAAAAAATGCTAATTAGCGAGAGTTAATTAAGCAAGGCAAGTAAAAGAAGCAAAATAGAACAACATATGGCGGCGTGAAAATATGTAAAAAATTCGATTCAGAGGTGGATCGAATTAAAGTTGGGGGATATTTTGCATTTTTTCCCTATAATGTACAAAACATTTACCGTACATAATCTTTTCCATTTACAACAGTATAAAATAAGAGGAATGTGTGACAATATCCATATTAATTAGGAAAGTATGTTGTATGCTAGGTTAGCTAATTGTGTCTTCTACAGCTTCACTGTATAAAAAAAAGATGGGAAAAGAGAGCTCTACGGAAACTGACGCTCTTAACAATATTGTACGCCCGTGAAAATTACATATAAATAAGACTTAAGCGTATTATCTGCTTTCATGTCAGATTTTCCCAACCTGTGAGCTGTAGTGTTTAGGTGACAAGCGACCTGCTCAAATATGATACTGTTGACAATATTGTACGCCCGTGAAAATTACATATAAATAAGACTTAAGCGTATTATCTGCTTTCATGTCAGATTTTACCAACCTGTGAGCTGTAGTGTTTAGGTGACAAGCGACCTGCTCAAATATGATACTGTTGACAATATTGTACGCCCGTGAAAATTATATATAAATAAGACTTAAGCGTATTATCTGCTTTCATGTCAGATTTTGCCAACCTGTGAGCTGTAGTGTTTAGGTGACAAGCGACCTGCTCAAATATGATACTGTTGACAATATTGTACGTCCGTGAAAATTATATATAAATAAGACTTAAGCGTATTATCTGCTTTCATGTCAGATTTTGCCAACCTGTGAGCTGTAGTGTTTAGGTGACAAACGACCTGCTCAAATATGATACTGTTGACAATATTGTACGTCCGTGAAAATTATATATAAATAAGACTTAAGCGTATTATCTGCTTTTATGTCAGATTTTGCCAACCTGTGAGCTGTAGTGTTTAGGTGACAAACGACCTGCTCAAATATGATACTGTTGACAATATTGTACGCCCGTGAAAATTATATATAAATAAGACTTAAGCGTATTATCTGCTTTTATGTCAGATTTTACCAACCTGTGACCTGTAGTGTTTAGGTGACAAGCGACCTGCTCAAATATGATACTGTTGACAATATTGTACGTTCGTAAAAATTATATATAAATAAGACTTAAGCGTATTATCTGCTTTCATGTCAGATTTTACCAACCTGTGAGCTGTAGTGTTTAGGTGACAAGCGACCTGCTCAAATATGATTGTTGACAATATTGTACGCCCGTGAAAATTACATATAAATAAGACTTAAGTGTATTATCTGCTTTCATGTCAGATTTTACCAACCTGTGAGCTGTAGTGTTTAGGTGACAAGCGACCTGCTCAAATATGATACTGTTGACAATATTGTACGCCCGTGAAAATTATATATAAATAAGACTTAAGCGTATTATCTGCTTTCATGTCAGATTTTGCCAACCTGTGAGCTGTAGTGTTTAGAACGTTGCAACGTTTAGAAAGTCGTTAATTTTGTTTCTGTATTTTCCGTCGTTGGGTTTCCTCGTCATGTCGATCGTCGCGAATCTGAAATCGTCACTGTTCCAGCAAGAAGAGCAGCGTTCCGAAAATTGATTGATCAACAGGCCGTTGAGTTTAGTTCGAGAAAGACGAGGTTTTCGGATTGTACCCAACCATGGAACTCAACGAGGGCGTGGTTTGGAAAATCGGAAAATCGAAAGTCACGTTCGAGGGTGACAACATGAAAGTCAATTTGGGTGAGAAAAACAGCTGGAACAGGTATCCCGGCACGGTTGGACTGTGGGAACTCATCACCAAAAAAGCAGCCAAGAGATTACACAGACGAAGATTACCAAAGTTACAAGAAAATTTTGATCATGACGGATGCCTTGTACCAAAACAACAACGCTACGCAGAATCGCGTCAAATCTAGCAGCGGCGAAAAATACAAGAACCTCATCAAGCCGATATGGAACCAGGTCAAAACAGGCAGCGGCGTCAAACTCTACAACAACCTGCCCAAAGAGTTTGTGTGGGTTGACGACGTGCGCAAGCTCATAGACAGGTTGTTGGTTATTGCAGGAGAGGAGAATACAGGCAACAGCAACTTTCGCAACGAGAAGGTAGGAATTGTGGACATGGTTAGCTCCAAGCTTGCCAACTTCATTGTGAATGACGACAAAGGCATAGGGTACCTCATCAAAATCATCAACACCCTACCTCCGAAATTTTGGAACGTGGCCGAAGGCCGAGGTCTCGTGAACGACATCATCAACAAGCTACCCTTCAAGATGCACTTGCCAGGTTACCAGTACCGCGGCCCCGGTACCAAACTCGAACAGCGAATAAAAGAGAGGCGACAAGAGTGTGAATCCCCTGGATGCTGCATACAAGAATCACGATATTGCCTACAATACCAATAGCGATCTCGATGTACGTCATGATGCTGACAGAAAGTTAGAGCACGCAGCTTTCGGGAGACTCGTCAGCAGAGACGTCTCGCTGGGCGAACGGGTCGCCGCATTAGGTACGACCATCGCCATGAACACGAAACAAAAAAAATTGGGGTGGGGTCTATAAATAACAACCTACCCGAACTGCTCTGTAAAAAAATGATCAAGGTATGATCACCAAATCCTCTGACGGCATCCCAGGGAGTTACAAGCAGACAGGTATTATCGCTACGTTCAAACCAAACTCTGAGTTCATGGAGCCAATTATCTACACACCCTCCCCACCGATATACTTTCCTGTATCTCGTAATCGCATAGACAACATAGAATTAGCAGTGACAAACAAGAAGGGGGAGGTAGTTGATTTTGCAGGAGCCGCGACCACTGCCGTCGTGGAGATTAACATATAATAAATAACCATCATGGAACAAATCGAAAGTTACGAGTTGCAGTCCTTCCCTCCCAACCGTCGCACGTTTGCCAACCTTAACGAAGCGAATCGAGAGATAGAATACGATGTGGACGTCGGGGATAAATTCATTCACCCTCACAGAGCTGATTTGTACGTCAAGTTTGATGTAGTGAAGAGAGACAACGGCGAAGCATTTCTTGCCAACGCAAACCTAAGACTCGTAGATAATTTTGTGCCGTACCTATTCTCGCAGGTGGAAGTTAGAAAGCACGGCACCGTCATCGATAGGGTTGACTACCCCGGGATTACCTCGACTGCCGTGGGAACACTGAAACTCTCCAAGACCGATGCAGCATACTACCAGGCAGGGGGATTCGAAGCAGGTACAAAAATCAAAACTCAAAGTCACACAGTACTGTTTCCCATGCGTCTGCTGCCCGGTTTCTTCTCGGACTACAAGGAGATCATGTAGAAGGGTAGTTTGCGCGTCACTTTTCGCAGAGCTGCCAACGACAACGACGCACTGATGCGATACAGCACTTTGGGCCCGGACGGGACTACCTTGCTTCCCAACACACTACCCGACGCTGCCAAGTGTATTGTAAGGTCCATGGAGCTGCGCGTGCCAGTGGTAGAATACGAATCAAACTATGCTCTCAAGTACAAAGCCGACATCCTGAAGAATCCTCAAGTGCCCATTCAGTTTTATGGCTACCAGTATCATATTTGAGCAGGTCGCTTGTCACCTAAACACTACAGCTCACAGGTTGGCAAAATCTGACATGAAAGCAGATAATACGCTTAAGTCTTATTTATATATAATTTTCACGGGGGTACAATATTGTCAACAGTATCATATTTGAGCAGGTCGCTTGTCACCTAAACACTACAGCTCACAGGTTGGTAAAATCTGACATGAAAGCAGATAATACGCTTAAGTCTTATTTATATGTAATTTTCACGGGCGTACAATATTGTCAACAGTATCATATTTGAGCAGGTCGCTTGTCACCTAAACACTACAGCTCACAGGTTGGCAAAATCTGACATGAAAGCAGATAATACGCTTAAGTCTTATTTATATATAATTTTCACGGGCGTACAATATTGTCAACAGTATCATATTTGAGCAGGTCGCTTGTCACCTAAACACTACAGCTCACAGGTTGGGAAAATCTGACATGAAAGCAGATAATACGCTTAAGTCTTATTTATATGTAATTTTCACGGGCGTACAATATTGTCAACAATCATATTTGAGCAGGTCGCTTGTCACCTAAACACTACAGCTCACAGGTTGGTAAAATCTGACATGAAAGCAGATAATACGCTTAAGTCTTATTTATATATAATTTTCACGAACGTACAATATTGTCAACAGTATCATATTTGAGCAGGTCGCTTGTCACCTAAACACTACAGCTCACAGGTTGGTAAAATCTGACATAAAAGCAGATAACACGCTTAAGTCTTATTTATATATAATTTTCACGGGCGTACAATATTGTCAACAGTATCATATTTGAGCAGGTCGCTTGTCACCTAAACACTACAGCTCACAGGTTGGCAAAATCTGACATAAAAGCAGATAATACGCTTAAGTCTTATTTATATATAATTTTCACGGACGTACAATATTGTCAACAGTATCATATTTGAGCAGGTCGTTTGTCACCTAAACACTACAGCTCACAGGTTGGCAAAATCTGACATGAAAGCAGATAATACGCTTAAGTCTTATTTATATATAATTTTCACGGACGTACAATATTGTCAACAGTATCATATTTGAGCAGGTCGCTTGTCACCTAAACACTACAGCTCACAGGTTGGCAAAATCTGACATGAAAGCAGATAATACGCTTAAGTCTTATTTATATATAATTTTCACGGGCGTACAATATTGTCAACAGTATCATATTTGAGCAGGTCGCTTGTCACCTAAACACTACAGCTCACAGGTTGGGAAAATCTGACATGAAAGCAGATAATACGCTTAAGTCTTATTTATATGTAATTTTCACGGACGTACAATATTGTCAACAGTATCATATTTGAGCAGGTCGCTTGTCACCTAAACACTACAGCTCACAGGTTGGTAAAATCTGACATGAAAGCAGATAATACGCTTAAGTCTTATTTATATGTAATTTTCACGGGCGTACAATATTGTCAACAGTATCATATTTGAGCAGGTCGCTTGTCACCTAAACACTACAGCTCACAGGTTGGGAAAATCTGACATGAAAGCAGATAATACGCTTAAGTCTTATTTATATGTAATTTTCACGGGCGTACAATATTGTTAAGAGCGTCAGTTTCCGTAGAGCTCTCTTTTCCCATCTTTTTTTTATACAGTGAAGCTGTAGAAGACACAATTAGCTAACCTAGCATACAACATACTTTCCTAATTAATATGGATATTGTCACACATTCCTCTTATTTTATACTGTTGTAAATGGAAAAGATTATGTACGGTAAATGTTTTGTACATTATAGGGAAAAAATGCAAAATATCCCCCAACTTTAATTCGATCCACCTCTGAATCGAATTTTTTACATATTTTCACGCCGCCATATGTTGTTCTATTTTGCTTCTTTTACTTGCCTTGCTTAATTAACTCTCGCTAATTAGCATTTTTTTGGAAGAAGTCAAATAGAACAACATATGGCGGTATGAGAAATATGCAAATTAAAGGATATTTTAGTAATATAAGGGCCCTAGCAATTAGCTTCGTCGACTAAGAGTACTCTTTTAAACATCTTCAGCTAGATCGTATTACTACGCAAGAACGTTTAAAATTTTTGGGTGTTGAAAAAGTTTGACTTACTTTTTATTTCTATTGTTTGCTAATAGATGGCGCTAATAGTACCCCCTCCCCTCCCTCTCCCTCCTCCTCCTCTGCTGTATGACAAATAGCACAAACATAAAAATCAAGATTTTGGAAAGCAAAACATAAAATTTGCATGCATCTGATGTCGAACTAGGAACTTTTATCTTTCGGGGAGTCAATGTTATTTTTTTACTCAGTCGTCATATAACATAAACACACGCAAATATTCACATGTGTTTTTTATTATTTTGTGTTCGGTAAGTACAAGTATATTCTTACAATAAATTATTGTTTAATTTAATAAATTGTAAACTCGGAGCCTGCTATACTAACACTCCTTCTGTCTATTGAAAGCGAATGTTGCGTGCATGCGGAAATAACACAGAAAAAAAAAAGCGGATGGAAGCAATTTAAAATCAGTGGAGCAAGGTTAGTATTACGAGAGCGTAAAAACATGTGCTTTCATTCAACTTCGAAAAATAAGAATAAATGTGTGCATACAGAACACATATGCTTTCTTTTCACAGTTGTAAAATCATATAAATTGTACATGAAGTAAGTTACGGGAAGGCTCTCTCTTTTATGTCTGTGTATATGTTGTACAATTAGGTACAAGTATTGTACAATTAGGTACAAATTGTTGTACAATTATTTTCCCCAATTATCCAATTGGAGTTGGGGGCATAACACTGGTACTATTTGTAATCACAGTGCTTACTCATGTATTTTGTTTAATATTTTATTTCAAATTCACTGTCAGAAACTAGTGTTGCCAGTTTTTGGATGTAGGTTTACCTACTCTGTTGGTTGTCACTGTCAAGCTTCCAGTATTCGTACAGCATAAAAAGCTATAACCCCCCTCTCAAAATATATACATTGTATACGCCAAGATGCTCAATAGCCTAGCAACACATCATGAAAAAACATGCCCAGTGGGTTAGGTTAGGTTAGGTTAGGTTAGGTTAGGTTATGTGTTAGGTTAGGTTAGGTTAGGTTAGGTTAGGTTAGGTTAGGTTAGGTTAGGTTACACACACACGCACACACATACTGTGTTGCCATCCACCCATCTCTCTCTCTTTTACGGCAGTGCCGGCTCTCCTTGTTTAGTATATGTAGGTTGGCAAAAATTGCTTTATGCACTGTAAGGCAAGCCTCAAGCAAAGTTGCCAGCTCCTTGCTTTAGGTTAGGTTAGACAAAAAAAGGCTGTAGGTAGGCTGTCGGTTGTTTAACTCTTCCCTCTCTCTCTCTCCTCTCTCTTTTTTGTAAAAGGCCATGGTAAAAGTACCAGTAGGTTGGCAACCTTGGTTTATGCACTGTAAAACAAGCCTCAAGCAAGGTTGCCAGCTCCTTGCTTTAGGTTAGGTTAGACAAAATAACCTTGGTGATTTTTTCGAGTAAAATGTTGGCAACACTGTAGGGGCTTACTGTAGCCTTTTATGAGGGGGGGGTTTATGCCTTACAAGAGCAAACCATCAAGGCAAGCCCCCCCCACCGAGCTTTACTTTCGGGCGTAGTGTTGGCAACACTGCAAAAAAAGGTTGCCAGCTCCATGCTTTAGGTTAGATTACCCCAAAAACCTTGGTGATTTTTTCGGGTAAGAAGTTTGGCAACACTGCGAGCCCCAAATGATGATTCGAGCCCCAATTGATTATTTAGAACACTCTAATTGCCTCTACTGTAACTGTTACATTAGCGATATCTAGCAAACAATTATTTCAAGAACTACAGATATTGCCAGTTCCATGCATATACCTATATGAGATCCTAAGAGACATGAACATTTGTCAAAATACATACGCAGCAACACCAGAGAAAATAATCACTTACATAGATAATTACCATGGGCGTCGCCAGAAATTTGTGCAAGGGGTCGGAGTTTGGCAAGTGATAAAAGTTGAATTGTAGAAAAATAATAAGTATTATTACCAAGGTTATAAATGTTATTATACAATAACAAATATTATAAAGTCTGTGAATTGTCAAATGTTAAAAAATAAATTATTTAAGACAAAGAGAGAGAAGGTAATTGAGTTTTAATGAATTTGAGGGGAAAATGTAACATTTAAAGGTGAAATTAACCGTTTCTTTTTTTACTGTCTTACATCGTTAGGTTAGGACTTATGAGTGCTAGATATTGGGCTCACAGAAATTTTGGATGCGTTCTCTCCGTATTTATGTGTGCATACAGCTGGTTTCTTTTAATGAAATGCGGCGAAAGTACTGGGATTGCAAGTTTTTAGTACTGAAGCGGACCATACTTTGGGATCAAAGATCTCCGTGTTTTCTTGTTTTCCTCGAGCTGGAACCAATTTCATATTTCGTAACACATCAAAATCTGTCCATTAAAAAAAAAAAATCAACGTAATTCTCGAACGAGTACAGTGGGTAAACGGCCCCCCAAAACAAACCAGCAAAACCTTAGATGACAAGTCACTTTTTTATGTTTAACAAAATGAGGTCTTTCAAAACGACTTACTTGCTGGTATGCACAGATTATACGTGCTATTTCGATTTCCTTCGATATGACCAGTACCAATAGCTTCTGCTGGGTGACGCCAACGTGAGGGATTCATTAGCTCACAGATAGCTTATATAGGGTTACCAGATCGTTGTAAGGGAAATGTAGGACATGCTGCTGTCCCAAAATGTAGGAAATTAAATGAAATTATAGGAGACAACACATTCTCAATAAATAATATTAGAAAGTATTTGAAAAATGACACTTTTCAGTTTTTTAAAAATGAATTCTCAATGAATTTTTAAAAGCAAAATTTCAATAATTTCTTTCATACTAATCAAAGCACCACTTACTACTTGATTTAAGTGGCACTTCTCAGAGGGGACAATTTTTATCAATATTTCAGGTTTAGTCAAACTATATATTGATGTTAGAGTGGACAGTGAAACTCTTTGAAATTATAGGGACCCATACCAAACATTTTACAGACTTTATGAAAATATAATTTCTCTCTAGAGTCTGTTGTGCTGATGGTAATGAAAGTACTCTCTCAACATTTGAATTATGACCTGTAATGGCAAACAAATATTCAGCAATTACCGTAATTTAAAATGGTGCCACAAGTTTCATCTTGGGCAGTATTTAGTTCAATAACAGGGTGTCTACCAAAATAATACATCCAGAAATCTTGACTCTTTCTGGATTTTTCTAGACCCCTACTTAGGTAAAGTTGGAAATTAGTAATTAAGAAAATAAATATTATTTTTATATATGAAAATCCCTACCACAGGGCCAGTTAAGATGAAAACTGAAGCTGAATTTAAGAAGAGAATTAGATCTGCTATTTTGTATTAATGCATCCTGAACTGTGTCTGGCAGACAAGGGAGACTTTGGCGTCTGGACTCACAGCCAGTATAATCTTATGTAGGGCTTGTGTCGGTTGTCTGTTTAGGAATATCCATTCATTCATCTTATCTTACCACCATTCATCCTCACCTTCGCGATTAGCCGAAGGGACAGAAAAAGTTAAGTAAATTAAAGTAAATCAACCAATCAAAAAAAAAATTGACCACAAGAATAATTTATTGCCATTTTATTGACATCTTGAACAACTTGTTGATTTTTTTTCTTTTTTTCTTGACTTCCATGACTTTCTTGACTGGCAGATACCCTGAATGACATTGTTCTCTATTCCCCTGCTGTACATTAAAATTATATTGAATATTAAAAATGAATGTGCAACATCTTGTTCCATCAGTATAAACACTAAGGCAAGAAATTCTGCTCAGGCATTGAACAGCGACGTTATCAGAAAATGGTCCAAAAACTTTGTTCATTATTGCTTCCGTTTTCCCGTTTGTCTAATAGCAGGACAAACTTTATTCTTTTTGTGCAATGACTGAATCAAAATAAATTTCACTATTGGGTTTGGAAGCGCAGTCCATAGACTTGTAACTTGCATGATTTTTTTTGTTACGTATTTTCCTAATTAATATTATGTGACGCTTAAAATGTAGGACATTTATGATATTTTCCATATTCCTCGCGGACGCCGGACATAAGGTTAAAATGTAGGACATGCCTGAAAAGAAAAAGGACGTCTGGGTCGCATAAAGCCAGTCGTTTAAAGGTAGTAGTGGCTTTCAGTATCGAACAGGTCGCATAAATCCAGTCTAGTCTTTGAGCGAACTGTTCTCGCAAAACGCGTCGTGTCTTTAGGTAACCTGTGTAAAGCTCAGTGATGCCAACCCTAGCATAATGTCGCTAAGCCTAATACTGTTAGAAATGATTTGACGCCAGCAATCTGCAGAGATTCAAAGCAATGATGTACTTAGAAGAGGGCTGAATGGGATACAGCCCCTCGACATTTTTTAAATAAAAAAAATTATATGAAAGCAGTCAAGAAGTGGCGAAAACTCAAAATGGTAAGTGATTACCACCCTTAAAAATAAATGACCCTCAATAACCATATTTGTCTTGAATAACTTGTAAAAACGAAGATTTGAAATGTTTATTGAGTATGAAAGTGGTAAGCGTTGTAAGTGCCAAAAGCTAAAGTGTTGGGAAATCGCATCCTTCGGTTCTGCACATCAGCCCATAAGAACGATCACATTAGTGCCTCTTTACACGCCCTTTGAACTACTTAGAGGGCTACCAGCCACATTTCACGTTTGCCAAGAAAGCATGGCACATTTCGCAGTTTAACGTGGAAAACTGTGTTTGAATTATTGTGGCACTTACAGCGTTTACCAATTTTAGTCTTCAATTGGAGCTCATATCTCATGAAGAAAATATTTTCTTCTTAATATTAAAAGGATAAGCTTCATTGCTGATGCTTACAACACGGTAGCTAAAAAGAGAACGTACTTTTCCTCTTTGGCGAGAGAGAGGACTTAAAATTTGTTGCTTCAATGCAACAGGTATGGGCGTAAGTGGGGACCTAACTTTTGGGGAGAGATAGAATTTAAACAAAAATCCCGTAAATATAGAATCCCCAGGATAATTTGCTAAGTAACTGTTACATTAGCGATATCTAGCAAACAATTATTTCAAGAACTACAGATATTGCCAGTTCCATGCATATACCTATATGAGATCCTAAGAGACATGAACATTTGTCAAAATACATACGCAGCAACACCAGAGAAAATAATCACTTATATATATAATTACCATGGGCGTCGCCAGAAATTTGTGCAAGGGGTCGGAGTTTGGCAAGTGATAAAAGTTGAATTGTAGAAAAATAATAAGTATTATTACCAAGGTTATAAATGTTATTATACAATAAGAAATATTATAAAGTCTGTGAATTGTCAAATGTTAAAAAATAAATTATTTAAGACAAAGAGAGAGAAGGTAATTGAGTTTTAATGAATTTGAGGGGAAAATGTAACATTTAAAGGTGAAATTAACCGTTTCTTTTTTTACTGTCTTACATCGTTAGGTTAGGACTTATGAGTGCTAGATATTGGGCTCACAGAAATTTTGGATGCGTTCTCTCCGTATTTATGTGTGCATACAGCTGGTTTCTTTTAATGAAATGCGGCGAAAGTACTGGGATTGCAAGTTTTTAGTACTGAAGCGGACCATACTTTGGGATCAAAGTTCTCCGTGTTTTCTTGTTTTCCTCGAGCTGGAACCAATTTCATATTTCGTAACACATCAAAATCTGTCCATTAAAAAAAAAATCAACGTAATTCTCGAACGGGTACAGTGGGTAAACGGCCCCCCAAAACAAACCAGCAAAACCTTAGATGACAAGTCACTTTTTTATGTTTAACAAAATGAGGTCTTTCAAAACGACTTACTTGCTGGTATGCACAGATTATACGTGCTATTTCGATTTCCTTCGATATGATCAGTACCAATAGCTTCTGCTGGGTGACGCCAACGTGAGGGATTCATTAGCTCACAGATAGCTTATATAGGGTTACCAGATCGTTGTAAGGGAAATGTAGGACATGCTGCTGTCCCAAAATGTAGGAAATTAAATGAAATTATAGGAGACAACACATTCTCAATAAATAATATTAGAAAGTATTTGAAAAATGACACTTTTCAGTTTTTTAAAAATGAATTCTCAATGAATTTTTAAAAGCAAAATTTCAATAATTTCTTTCATACTAATCAAAGCACCACTTACTACTTGATTTAAGTGGCACTTCTCAGAGGGGACAATTTTTATCAATATTTCAGGTTTAGTCAAACTATATATTGATGTTAGAGTGGACAGTCAAACTCTTTGAAATTATAGGGACCCATACCAAACATTTTACAGACTTTATGAAAATATAATTTCTCTCGTGAGTCTGTTGTGCTGATGGTAATGAAAGTACTCTCTCAAAATTTTGAATTATGACCTGTAATGGCAAACAAATATTCAGCAATTACCGTAAATTAAAATGGTGCCACAAGTTTCATCTTGGGCAGTATTTAGTTCAATAACAGGGTGTCTACCAAAATAATACATCCAGAAATCTTGACTCTTTCTGGATTTTTCTAGACCCCTACTTAGGTAAAGTTGGAAATTAGTAATTAAGAAAATAAATATTATTTTTATATATGAAAATCCCTACCACAGGGCCAGTTAAGATGAAAACTGAAGCTGAATTTAAGAAGAGAATTAGATCTACTATTTTGTATTAATGCATCCTGAACTGTGTCTGGCAGACAAGGGAGACTTTGGCGTCTGGACTCACAGCCAGTATAATCTTATGTAGGGCTTGTGTCGGTTGTCTGTTTAGGAATATCCATTCATTCATCTTATCTTACCACCATTCATCCTCACCTTCGCGATTAGCCGAAGGGACAGAAAAAGTGAAGTAAATTAAAGTAAATCAACCAATCAAAAAAAAAAATTGACCACGAGAATAATGTATTGCCATTTTATTGACATCTTGAACTACTTGTTGATTTTTTTTCTTTTTTTCTTGACTTCCATGACTTTCTTGACTGGCAGATACCCTGAATGACATTGTTCTCTATTCCCCTGCTGTACATTAAAATTATATTGAATATTAAAAATGAATGTGCAACATCTTGTTCCATCAGTATAAACACTAAGGCAAGAAATTCTGCTCAGGCATTGAACAGCGACGTTATCAGAAAATGGTCCAAAAACTTTGTTCATTATTGCTTCCGTTTTCCCGTTTGTCTAATAGCAGGACAAACTTTATTCTTTTTGTGCAATGACTGAATCAAAATAAATTTCACTATTGGGTTTGGAAGCGCAGTCCATAGACTTGTAACTTGCATGATTTTTTTTTGTTACGTATTTTCCTAATTAATATTATGTGACGCTTAAAATGTAGGACATTTATGATATTTTCCAAATTCCTCGCGGACGCCGGACATAAGGTTAAAATGTAGGACATGCCTGAAAAGAAAAAGGACGTCTGGGTCGCATAAAGCCAGTCGTTTAAAGGTAGTAGTGGCTTTCAGTATCGAACAGGTCGCATAAATCCAGTCTAGTCTTTGAGCGAACTGTTCTCGCAAAACGCGTCGTGTCTTTAGGTAACCTGTGTAAAGCTCAGTGATGCCAACCCTAGCATAATGTCGCTAAGCCTAATACTGTTAGAAATGATTTGACGCCAGCAATCTGCAGAGATTCAAAGCAATGATGTACTTAGAAGAGGGCTGAATGGGATACAGCCCCTCGACATTTTTTAAATAAAAAAAATTATATGAAAGCAGTCAAGAAGTGGCGAAAACTCAAAATGGTAAGTAATTACCACCCTTAAAAATAAATGACCCTCAATAACCATATTTGTCTTGAATAACTTGTAAAAACGAAGATTTGAAATGTTTATTGAGTATGAAAGTGGTAAGCGTTGTAAGTGCCAAAAGCTAAAGTGTTGGGAAATCGCATCCTTCGGTTCTGCACATCAGCCCATAAGAACGATCACATTAGTGCCTCTTTACACGCCCTTTGAACTACTTAGAAGGCTACCAGCCACATTTCACGTTTGCCAAGAAAGCATGGCACATTTCGCAGTTTAACGTGGAAAACTGTGTTTGAATTATTGTGGCACTTACAGCGTTTACCAATTTTAGTCTTCAATTGGAGCTCATATCTCATGAAGAAAATATTTTCTTCTTAATATTAAAAGGATAAGCTTCATTGCTGATGCTTACAACACGGTAGCTAAAAAGAGAACGTACTTTTCCTCTTTGGCGAGAGAGAGGACTTAAAATTTGTTGCTTCAATGCAACAGGTATGGGCGTAAGTGGGGACCTAACTTTTGGGGAGAGATAGAATTTAAACAAAAATCCCGTAAATATAGAATCCCCAGGATAATTTGCTAAGTAACTGTTACATTAGCGATATCTAGCAAACAATTATTTCAAGAACTACAGATATTGCCAGTTCCATGCATATACCTATATGAGATCCTAAGAGATATGAACATTTGTCAAAATACATACGCAGCAACACCAGAGAAAATAATCACTTACATAGATAATTACCATGGGCGTCGCCAGAAATTTGTGCAAGGGGTCGGAGTTTGGCAAGTGATAAAAGTTGAATTGTAGAAAAATAATAAGTATTATTACCAAGGTTATAAATGTTATTATACAATAAGAAATATTATAAAGTCTGTGAATTGTCAAATGTTAAAAAATAAATTATTTAAGACAAAGAGAGAGAAGGTAATTGAGTTTTAATGAATTTGAGGGGAAAATGTAACATTTAAAGGTGAAATTAACCGTTTCTTTTTTTACTGTCTTACATCGTTAGGTTAGGACTTATGAGTGCTAGATATTGGGCTCACAGAAATTTTGGATGCGTTCTCTCCGTATTTATGTGTGCATACAGCTGGTTTCTTTTAATGAAATGCGGCGAAAGTACTGGGATTGCAAGTTTTTAGTACTGAAGCGGACCATACTTTGGGATCAAAGATCTCCGTGTTTTCTTGTTTTCCTCGAGCTGGAACCAATTTCATATTTCGTAACACATCAAAATCTGTCGATTAAAAAAAAAATCAACGTAATTCTCGAACGGGTACAGTGGGTAAACGGCCCCCCAAAACAAACCAGCAAAACCTTAGATGACAAGTCACTTTTTTATGTTTAACAAAATGAGGTCTTTCAAAACGACTTACTTGCTGGTATGCACAGATTATACGTGCTATTTCGATTTCCTTCGATATGACCAGTACCAATAGCTTCTGCTGGGTGACGCCAACGTGAGGGATTCATTAGCTCACAGATAGCTTATATAGGGTTACCAGATCGTTGTAAGGGAAATGTAGGACATGCTGCTGTCCCAAAATGTAGGAAATTAAATCAAATTATAGGAGACAACACATTCTCAATAAATAATATTAGAAAGTATTTGAAAAATGACACTTTTCAGTTTTTTAAAAATGAATTCTCAATGAATTTTTAAAAGCAAAATTTCAATAATTTCTTTCATACTAATCAAAGCACCACTTACTACTTGATTTAAGTGGCACTTCTCAGAGGGGACAATTTTTATCAATATTTCAGGTTTAGTCAAACTATATATTGATGTTAGAGTGGACAGTCAAACTCTTTGAAATTATAGGGACCCATACCAAACATTTTACAGACTTTATGAAAATATAATTTCTCTCGTGAGTCTGTTGTGCTGATGGTAATGAAAGTACTCTCTCAAAATTTTGAATTATGACCTGTAATGGCAAACAAATATTCAGCAATTACCGTAAATTAAAATGGTTCCACAAGTTTCATCTTGGGTAGTTTTTAGTTCAATAACAGGGTGTCTACCAATATAATACATCCAGAAATCTTGACTTTTTCTGGACTTTTCTAGATCCCTACTTAGGTAAAGTTGGAAATTAGTAATTAAGAAAATAAATATCTATTTAATGAAAATCCCTACCAAAGGGCCAGTTAAGATGAAAACTGAAGCTGAATTTAAGAAGGGAATTAGATCTGTTATTTCGTATTAATGCATCCTGAACTGTATTTGGCAGACAAGCGAGACTTTGGCGTCTGGACTCACAGCCAGTATAATCTTATGAGGGACTTGTGTCGGTTGTATGTTTATGACTATCCATTCATCCATCTTATCTTACCACCATTCATCCTCACCTTCGCGATTAGCCGAAGGGACAGAAAAAGTGAAGTAAATTAAAGTAAATCAACCAATCAAAAAAAAAATTGACCACAAGAATAATTTATTGCCATTTTATTGACATCTTGAACAACTTGTTGATTTTTTTTCTTTTTTTCTTGACTTCCATGACTTTCTTGACTGGCAGATACCCTGAATGACATTGTTCTCTATTCCCCTGCTGTACATTAAAATTATATTGAATATTAAAAATGAATGTGCAACATCTTGTTCCATCAGTATAAACACTAAGGCAAGAAATTCTGCTCAGGCATTGAACAGCGACGTTATCAGAAAATGGTCCAAAAACTTTGTTCATTATTGCTTCCGTTTTCCCGTTTGTCTAATAGCAGGACAAACTTTATTCTTTTTGTGCAATGACTGAATCAAAATAAATTTCACTATTGGGTTTGGAAGCGCAGTCCATAGACTTGTAACTTGCATGATTTTTTTTGTTACGTATTTTCCTAATTAATATTATGTGACGCTTAAAATGTAGGACATTTATGATATTTTCCATATTCCTCGCGGACGCCGGACATAAGGTTAAAATGTAGGACATGCCTGAAAAGAAAAAGGACGTCTGGGTCGCATAAAGCCAGTCGTTTAAAGGTAGTAGTGGCTTTCAGTATCGAACAGGTCGCATAAATCCAGTCTAGTCTTTGAGCGAACTGTTCTCGCAAAACGCGTCGTGTCTTTAGGTAACCTGTGTAAAGCTCAGTGATGCCAACCCTAGCATAATGTCGCTAAGCCTAATACTGTTAGAAATGATTTGACGCCAGCAATCTGCAGAGATTCAAAGCAATGATGTACTTAGAAGAGGGCTGAATGGGATACAGCCCCTCGACATTTTTTAAATAAAAAAAATTATATGAAAGCAGTCAAGAAGTGGCGAAAACTCAAAATGGTAAGTGATTACCACCCTTAAAAATAAATGACCCTCAATAACCATATTTGTCTTGAATAACTTGTAAAAACGAAGATTTGAAATGTTTATTGAGTATGAAAGTGGTACGCGTTGTAAGTGCCAAAAGCTAAAGTGTTGGGAAATCGCATCCTTCGGTTCTGCACATCAGCCCATAAGAACGATCACATTAGTGCATCTTTACACGCCCTTTGAACTACTTAGAGGGCTACCAGCCACATTTCACGTTTGCCAAGAAAGCATGGCACATTTCGCAGTTTAACGTGGAAAACGGTGTTTGAATTATTGTGGCACTTACAGCGTTTACCAATTTTAGTCTTCAATTGGAGCTCATATCTCATGAAGAAAATATTTTCTTCTTAATATTAAAAGGATAAGCTTCATTGCTGATGCTTACAACACGGTAGCTAAAAAGAGAACGTACTTTTCCTCTTTGGCGAGAGAGAGGACTTAACATTTGTTGCTTCAATGCAACACGTATGGGCGTAAGTGGGGACCTAACTTTTGGGGAGAGATAGAATTTAAACAAAAATCCCGTAAATATAGAATCCCCAGGATAATTTGCTAAGTAACTGTTACATTAGCGATATCTAGCAAACAATTATTTCAAGAACTACAGATATTGCCAGTTCCATGCATATACCTATATGAGATCCTAAGAGACATGAACATTTGTCAAAATACATACGCAGCAACACCAGAGAAAATAATCACTTACATATATAATTACCATGGGCGTCGCCAGAAATTTGTGCAAGGGGTCGGAGTTTGGCAAGTGATAAAAGTTGAATTGTAGAAAAATAATAAGTATTATTACCAAGGTTATAAATGTTATTATACAATAAGAAATATTATAAAGTCTGTGAATTGTCAAATGTTAAAAAATAAATTATTTAAGACAAAGAGAGAGAAGGTAATTGAGTTTTAATGAATTTGAGTCGAAAATGTAACATTTAAAGGTGAAATTAACCGTTTCTTTTTTTACTGTCTTACATCGTTAGGTTAGGACTTATGAGTGCTAGATATAGGGCTCACAGAAATTTTGGATGCGTTCTCTCCGTATTTATGTGTGCATACAGCTGGTTTCTTTTAATGAAATGCGGCGAAAGTACTGGGATTGCAAGTTTTTAGTACTGAAGCGGACCATACTTTGGGATCAAAGTTCTCCGTGTTTTCTTGTTTTCCTCGAGGTGGAACCAATTTCATATTTCGTAACACATCAAAATCTGTCCATTAAAAAAAAATCAACGTAATTCTCGAACGGGTACAGTGGGTAAACGGCCCCCCAAAACAAACCAGCAAAACCTTAGATGACAAGTCACTTTTTTATGTTTAACAAAATGAGGTCTTTCAAAACGACTTACTTGCTGGTATGCACAGATTATACGTGCTATTTCGATTTCCTTCGATATGACCAGTACCAATAGCTTCTGCTGGGTGACGCCAACGTGAGGGATTCATTAGCTCACAGATAGCTTATATAGGGTTACCAGATCGTTGTAAGGGAAATGTAGGACATGCTGCTGTCCCAAAATGTAGGAAATTAAATCAAATTATAGGAGACAACACATTCTCAATAAATAATATTAGAAAGTATTTGAAAAATGACACTTTTCAGTTTTTTAAAAATGAATTCTCAATGAATTTTTAAAAGCAAAATTTCAATAATTTCTTTCATACTAATCAAAGCACCACTTACTACTTGATTTAAGTGGCACTTCTCAGAGGGGACAATTTTTATCAATACTTCAGGTTTAGTCAAACTATATATTGATGTTAGAGTGGACAGTCAAACTCTTTGAAATTATAGGGACCCATACCAAACATTTTACAGACTTTATGAAAATATAATTTCTCTCTAGAGTCTGTTGTGCTGATGGTAATGAAAGTACTCTCTCAACATTTGAATTATGACCTGTAATGGCAAACAAATATTCAGCAATTACCGTAATTTAAAATGGTGCCACAAGTTTCATCTTGGGCAGTATTTAGTTCAATAACAGGGTGTCTACCAAAATAATACATCCAGAAATCTTGACTCTTTCTGGATTTTTCTAGACCCCTACTTAGGTAAAGTTCGAAATTAGTAATTAAGAAAATAAATATTATTTTTATATATGAAAATCCCTACCACAGGGCCAGTTAAGATGAAAACTGAAGCTGAATTTAAGAAGAGAATTAGATCTACTATTTTGTATTAATGCATCCTGAACTGTGTCTGGCAGACAAGGGAGACTTTGGCGTCTGGACTCACAGCCAGTATAATCTTATGTAGGGCTTGTGTCGGTTGTCTGTTTAGGAATATCCATTCATTCATCTTATCTTACCACCATTCATCCTCACCTTCGCGATTAGCCGAAGGGACAGAAAAAGTGAAGTAAATTAAAGTAAATCAACCAATCAAAAAAAAAAAAATTGACCACAAGAATAATGTATTGCCATTTTATTGACATCTTGAACTACTTGTTGATTTTTTTTCTTTTTTTCTTGACTTCCATGACTTTCTTGACTGGCAGATACCCTGAATGACATTGTTCTCTATTCCCCTGCTGTACATTAAAATTATATTGAATATTAAAAATGAATGTGCAACATCTTGTTCCATCAGTATAAACACTAAGGCAAGAAATTCTGCTCAGGCATTGAACAGCGACGTTATCAGAAAATGGTCCAAAAACTTTGTTCATTATTGCTTCCGTTTTCCCGTTTGTCTAATAGCAGGACAAACTTTATTCTTTTTGTGCAATGACTGAATCAAAATAAATTTCACTATTGGGTTTGGAAGCGCAGTCCATAGACTTGTAACTTGCATGATTTTTTTTTGTTACGTATTTTCCTAATTAATATTATGTGACGCTTAAAATGTAGGACATTTATGATATTTTCCAAATTCCTCGCGGACGCCGGACATAAGGTTAAAATGTAGGACATGACTGAAAAGAAAAAGGACGTCTGGGTCGCATAAAGCCAGTCGTTTAAAGGTAGTAGTGGCTTTCAGTATCGAACAGGTCGCATAAATCCAGTCTAGTCTTTGAGCGAACTGTTCTCGCAAAACGCGTCGTGTCTTTAGGTAACCTGTGTAAAGCTCAGTGATGCCAACCCTAGCATAATGTCGCTAAGCCTAATACTGTTAGAAATGATTTGACGCCAGCAATCTGCAGAGATTCAAAGCAATGATGTACTTAGAAGAGGGCTGAATGGGATACAGCCCCTCGACATTTTTTAAATAAAAAAAATTATATGAAAGCAGTCAAGAAGTGGCGAAAACTCAAAATGGTAAGTGATTACCACCCTTAAAAATAAATGACCCTCAATAACCATATTTGTCTTGAATAACTTGTAAAAACGAAGATTTGAAATGTTTATTGAGTATGAAAGTGGTAAGCGTTGTAAGTGCCAAAAGCTAAAGTGTTGGGAAATCGCATCCTTCGGTTCTGCACATCAGCCCATAAGAACGATCACATTAGTGCCTCTTTACACGCCCTTTGAACTACTTAGAGGGCTACCAGCCACATTTCACGTTTGCCAAGAAAGCATGGCACATTTCGCAGTTTAACGTGGAAAACTGTGTTTGAATTATTGTGGCACTTACAGCGTTTACCAATTTTAGTCTTCAATTGGAGCTCATATCTCATGAAGAAAATATTTTCTTCTTAATATTAAAAGGATAAGCTTCATTGCTGATGCTTACAACACGGTAGCTAAAAAGAGAACGTACTTTTCCTCTTTGGCGAGAGAGAGGACTTAAAATTTGTTGCTTCAATGCAACAGGTATGGGCGTAAGTGGGGACCTAACTTTTGGGGAGAGATAGAATTTAAACAAAAATCCCGTAAATATAGAATCCCCAGGATAATTTGCTAAGTAACTGTTACATTAGCGATATCTAGCAAACAATTATTTCAAGAACTACAGATATTGCCAGTTCCATGCATATACCTATATGAGATCCTAAGAGATATGAACATTTGTCAAAATACATACGCAGCAACACCAGAGAAAATAATCACTTACATAGATAATTACCATGGGCGTCGCCAGAAATTTGTGCAAGGGGTCGGAGTTTGGCAAGTGATAAAAGTTGAATTGTAGAAAAATAATAAGTATTATTACCAAGGTTATAAATGTTATTATACAATAAGAAATATTATAAAGTCTGTGAATTGTCAAATGTTAAAAAATAAATTATTTAAGACAAAGAGAGAGAAGGTAATTGAGTTTTAATGAATTTGAGGGGAAAATGTAACATTTAAAGGTGAAATTAACCGTTTCTTTTTTTACTGTCTTACATCGTTAGGTTAGGACTTATGAGTGCTAGATATTGGGCTCACAGAAATTTTGGATGCGTTCTCTCCGTATTTATGTGTGCATACAGCTGGTTTCTTTTAATGAAATGCGGCGAAAGTACTGGGATTGCAAGTTTTTAGTACTGAAGCGGACCATACTTTGGGATCAAAGATCTCCGTGTTTTCTTGTTTTCCTCGAGCTGGAACCAATTTCATATTTCGTAACACATCAAAATCTGTCGATTAAAAAAAAAATCAACGTAATTCTCGAACGGGTACAGTGGGTAAACGGCCCCCCAAAACAAACCAGCAAAACCTTAGATGACAAGTCACTTTTTTATGTTTAACAAAATGAGGTCTTTCAAAACGACTTACTTGCTGGTATGCACAGATTATACGTGCTATTTCGATTTCCTTCGATATGACCAGTACCAATAGCTTCTGCTGGGTGACGCCAACGTGAGGGATTCATTAGCTCACAGATAGCTTATATAGGGTTACCAGATCGTTGTAAGGGAAATGTAGGACATGCTGCTGTCCCAAAATGTAGGAAATTAAATCAAATTATAGGAGACAACACATTCTCAATAAATAATATTAGAAAGTATTTGAAAAATGACACTTTTCAGTTTTTTAAAAATGAATTCTCAATGAATTTTTAAAAGCAAAATTTCAATAATTTCTTTCATACTAATCAAAGCACCACTTACTACTTGATTTAAGTGGCACTTCTCAGAGGGGACAATTTTTATCAATATTTCAGGTTTAGTCAAACTATATATTGATGTTAGAGTGGACAGTCAAACTCTTTGAAATTATAGGGACCCATACCAAACATTTTACTGACTTTATGAAAATATAATTTCTCTCGTGAGTCTGTTGTGCTGATGGTAATGAAAGTACTCTCTCAAAATTTTGAATTATGACCTGTAATGGCAAACAAATATTCAGCAATTACCGTAAATTAAAATGGTTCCACAAGTTTCATCTTGGGTAGTTTTTAGTTCAATAACAGGGTGTCTACCAATATAATACATCCAGAAATCTTGACTTTTTCTGGACTTTTCTAGATCCCTACTTAGGTAAAGTTGGAAATTAGTAATTAAGAAAATAAATATCTATTTAATGAAAATCCCTACCAAAGGGCCAGTTAAGATGAAAACTGAAGCTGAATTTAAGAAGGGAATTAGATCTGTTATTTCGTATTAATGCATCCTGAACTGTATTTGGCAGACAAGCGAGACTTTGGCGTCTGGACTCACAGCCAGTATAATCTTATGAGGGACTTGTGTCGGTTGTATGTTTATGACTATCCATTCATCCATCTTATCTTACCACCATTCATCCTCATCTTCGCGATTAGCAAAAGGGACAGAAAAAGTGAAGTAAAATAAACGAAATCAACCAATCAATAACAAAAATTTTTGACTACAAGAATAATTTATTGCCATTTTATTGACTACTTGTTGATCTTTTACTTTTTCTTGACTTCCATGACTTTCTTGACTGGCAGACACCCTGAATGACATTGTTCTCTATACCCCTGCTTTAGAATCAAATTACATTGAATATTGAATAAGAATGGCCAACACCTTGTCCCATCAGTATAAACCCTAAGGCAAGAAATTCTGCTCAGGCATTGAACAGTGACGTTATCAGAAAATGGTCCAAAAACTTTGTTCATTATTGCTTCCGTTTTCCCATTTGTTTAATAGCAGGGCAAACCTTTTTTCGATTTTGTGCAATGACTGACTCAAAATAAATTTCACTATTGAGTTTGGAAGCGCAGTCCATAGACATGTAACTTGCATCAATTTTTTCTGTTACGTATTTTCCTAATTAATATTATGTGACGCTCAAAATGTAGGGGAATTATGGTATTTTCCAAATTCTTCGCGGACGCCGGACATAAGGCTAAACTGTAGGACATGTCCTGAAAAAAAAAGGACGTCTGCTAACCCTATATATATATATTTGTACGGCTGTGGGTCGCATAAAGCCAGTCGCTTAAGAATAGAAGTGGCTTTCAGTATCGAACATGTTGCATAAATCCAGTCGAGTCTTTGAGCGAACCGTTCTCGCAAAACGCGTCATGTCTTTACGTAACTTTGTGTATAGCTCAGTGATGCCAACCCTAGCATAATGTCGCTAATCCTAGTACTGTTTCAATTGATTTGGCGCCAGCAATCTGCAGAGATTCAAAGCATTGATGTACGTAGAAGAGGGCTGAATGGGCTACAACCGCTCGACATTTCTTAAATAAAGAAATCAAATGAAAGCAGTAAAGATGTCGCGAAAACCGAAAATGGTAAGTGATTACAACCCTTAAATATAAAAGACCCTCAATAACCATATTTGTCTTGAATAACTTTTAAAAGCGAAGGATTAAAATGGTAATTGGAGCTGATATCTCATGATGAAAATATTTTCTTCCTAATATTAAAAGGATAAGCTTCATTGCTGATGCTTAAAACACGGCAGATAAAATGAGAACGTACTTTTCCTCTTTGGAGAGAGAGAGTACTTAACATTTGTTTCTTCAGTGCATAGCGTATGGGCGTAAGCTGGGACATAACTTTTGGGGGGAGGGTAGAATGTAAATAAAAATCCCGTAAATATAGCGTCCCCAGGATAATTTGCTAAGTAGCTGTTACATTAGCGATATCTAGCAAACCATTATTTCAAGAACTACAGATATTGCCAGTTCCATGCATATAGTTACCTATATTAAATCATAAGAGACATGAACATTTCTCAAAATACATACACAGCAACACCAGGGAAAAGAATCACTTATATATATAATTACCATGGGCGCCGCCAGACTTTTTTGCAAGGGGCAGAGTCGGGCAAGTGATAAAATTTGAGTTGTAGAAAAATAATAAGTATCATTACCACGGTTATAAATGTTATTATACAATAATATATATTATAAAGTAACAAAAATAAATGTTATTTGAAATAATAATAATAATTATTATTATTATATAAATGGGAAGACTCGATGCACCAAACGAGTGAATACAGCACGACTATTTTGCAATATTTCTTTTTTATTTTATGCATTTAGTATCTCTTCACTTAAAAATAAATTTATTTTCATTTCTGTGAATTGTCAAATGATGAAAAATAAATTATTTAAGACAATGAGAGAGAAGGTTAATTGATTTTCAATTAAGTTGAGGAGGAAATGTAACATTTAAAGGAGAAATTAACTGTTTTTTTTACTGTTTTACATCGTTAGGTTAGGACTTAGGAGTGGTAGATTTTGAGCTCACAGAAAATATGGATGTGTTCTTTCGCTATTTAAGTGTGCATTCAACCGGTATCTATTAGTGAAATGCGGCGAAAGTACTGGGATTCCAAGTCTTTAGTACTTAAGCGGCCCATACTTTGGGATCAAATGTCTCAGTTATTTTTGCTTTCCACACGCTGGAACCAATATTATATTACATAAAACATCGAAATCTGTCGATTGAAAGAAAAAATCAACGTAATTTTCGAGGGGGGTACAAAAACAAAACAAACCAGCAAAACGTTAGATGACAAGTCACTTTTTATGTTTAAAATATGAGGTCTTTCAAAACGACTTACTTGCTGGTATGCACAAGTTATAACTGCTATTTCGGTTTCCTTCGATGTGACCATTGCGAACAACTTCTGTTGATAACGCCTATGAAGTGAGGGATTCCTTAGCTAACAGATTGCTTAAACAGGGTTATCAGATCGCTGTAAGGGAAATGTAGGAAATGCTGTCCCAAAATGTAGGACATTAAGTAAAAATGTAGAACTCACCACATTCTCAATAAATAATACATATTTCTATAGAACACGTTAGAAAGTATTTGAAAAATGACACTTTTCAGTTTTAAAGAATTTATTCTCAATGAATGTTTAATTGCAAAATTTCAAAACTTGTAATCATACTAATCAATGCACCTCTAACTACTTGATTTAAGTGACACTTCTCAGGGGAGACAATTTTTATCAAAATAGCAGGTTTAGTCAAACTATATATTGATGTTAGAGTGGACAGTTATACTCTTTGAAATTAGAAGGACCCATATCAAACATTTTACAGACTTTATGAAAATATAATTTCTCTCGTGAGTCTGTTGTGCTGATGGTAATGAAAGTACTCTCTCAACATTTGAATTATGACCTGTAATGGCAAACAAATATTCAGCAATTACCGTAATTTAAAATGGTGCCACAAGTTTCATCTTGGGCAGTATTTAGTTCAATAACAGGGTGTCTACCAAAATAATACATCCAGAAATCTTGACTCTTTCTGGATTTTTCTAGACCCCTACTTAGGTAAAGTTGGAAATTAGTAATTAAGAAAATAAATATTATTTTTATATATGAAAATCCCTACCACAGGGCCAGTTAAGATGAAAACTGAAGCTGAATTTAAGAAGAGAATTAGATCTGCTATTTTGTATTAATGCATCCTGAACTGTGTCTGGCAGACAAGGGAGACTTTGGCGTCTGGACTCACAGCCAGTATAATCTTATGTAGGGCTTGTGTCGGTTGTCTGTTTAGGAATATCCATTCATTCATCTTATCTTACCACCATTCATCCTCACCTTCGCGATTAGCCGAAGGGACAGAAAAAGTGAAGTAAATTAAAGTAAATCAACCAATCAAAAAAAAAATTGACCACAAGAATAATTTATTGCCATTTTATTGACATCTTGAACTACTTGTTGATTTTTTTTTCTTTTTTTCTTGACTTCCATGACTTTCTTGACTGGCAGATATCCTGAATGACATTGTTCTCTATTCCCCTGCTGTACATTAAAATTATATTGAATATTAAAAATGAATGTGCAACATCTTGTTCCATCAGTATAAACACTAAGGCAAGAAATTCTGCTCAGGCATTGAACAGCGAAGTTATCAGAAAATGGTCCAAAAACTTTGTTCATTATTGCTTCCGTTTTCCCGTTTGTCTAATAGCAGGACAAACTTTATTCTTTTTGTGCAATGACTGAATCAAAATAAATTTCACTATTGGGTTTGGAAGCGCAGTCCATAGACTTGTAACTTGCATGATTTTTTTTTTGTTACGTATTTTCCTAATTAATATTATGTGACGCTTAAAATGTAGGACATTTATGATATTTTCCAAATTCCTCGCGGACGCCGGACATAAGGTTAAAATGTAGGACATGCCTGAAAAGAAAAAGGACGTCTGGGTCGCATAAAGCCAGTCGTTTAAAGGTAGTAGTGGCTTTCAGTATCGAACAGGTCGCATAAATCCAGTCTAGTCTTTGAGCGAACTGTTCTCGCAAAACGCGTCGTGTCTTTAGGTAACCTGTGTAAAGCTCAGTGATGCCAACCCTAGCATAATGTCGCTAAGCCTAATACTGTTAGAAATGATTTGACGCCAGCAATCTGCAGAGATTCAAAGCAATGATGTACTTAGAAGAGGGCTGAATGGGATACAGCCCCTCGACATTTTTTAAATAAAAAAAATTATATGAAAGCAGTCAAGAAGTGGCGAAAACTCAAAATGGTAAGTGATTACCACCCTTAAAAATAAATGACCCTCAATAACCATATTTGTCTTGAATAACTTGTAAAAACGAAGATTTGAAATGTTTATTGAGTATGAAAGTGGTAAGCGTTGTAAGTGCCAAAAGCTAAAGTGTTGGGAAATCGCATCCTTCGGTTCTGCACATCAGCCCATAAGAACGATCACATTAGTGCCTCTTTACACGCCCTTTGAACTACTTAGAGGGCTACCAGCCACATTTCACGTTTGCCAAGAAAGCATGGCACATTTCGCAGTTTAACGTGGAAAACTGTGTTTGAATTATTGTGGCACTTACAGCGTTTACCAATTTTAGTCTTCAATTGGAGCTCATATCTCATGAAGAAAATATTTTCTTCTTAATATTAAAAGGATAAGCTTCATTGCTGATGCTTACAACACGGTAGCTAAAAAGAGAACGTACTTTTCCTCTTTGGCGAGAGAGAGGACTTAAAATTTGTTGCTTCAATGCAACAGGTATGGGCGTAAGTGGGGACCTAACTTTTGGGGAGAGATAGAATTTAAACAAAAATCCCGTAAATATAGAATCCCCAGGATAATTTGCTAAGTAACTGTTACATTAGCGATATCTAGCAAACAATTATTTCAAGAACTACAGATATTGCCAGTTCCATGCATATACCTATATGAGATCCTAAGAGACATGAACATTTGTCAAAATACATACGCAGCAACACCAGAGAAAATAATCACTTACATATATAATTACCATGGGCGTCGCCAGAAATTTGTGCAAGGGGTCGGAGTTTGGCAAGTGATAAAAGTTGAATTGTAGAAAAATAATAAGTATTATTACCAAGGTTATAAATGTTATTATACAATAACAAATATTATAAAGTCTGTGAATTGTCAAATGTTAAAAAATAAATTATTTAAGACAAAGAGAGAGAAGGTAATTGAGTTTTAATGAATTTGAGGGGAAAATGTAACATTTAAAGGTGAAATTAACCGTTTCTTTTTTTACTGTCTTACATCGTTAGGTTAGGACTTATGAGTGCTAGATATTGGGCTCACAGAAATTTTGGATGCGTTCTCTCCGTATTTATGTGTGCATACAGCTGGTTTCTTTTAATGAAATGCGGCGAAAGTACTGGGATTGCAAGTTTTTAGTACTGAAGCGGACCATACTTTGGGATCAAAGATCTCCGTGTTTTCTTGTTTTCCTCGAGGTGGAACCAATTTCATATTTCGTAACACATCAAAATCTGTCGATTAAAAAAAAAATCAACGTAATTCTCGAACGGGTACAGTGGGTAAACGGCCCCCCAAAACAAACCAGCAAAACCTTAGATGACAAGTCACTTTTTTATGTTTAACAAAATGAGGTCTTTCAAAACGACTTACTTGCTGGTATGCACAGATTATACGTGCTATTTCGATTTCCTTCGATATGACCAGTACCAATAGCTTCTGCTGGGTGACGCCAACGTGAGGGATTCATTAGCTCACAGATAGCTTATATAGGGTTACCAGATCGTTGTAAGGGAAATGTAGGACATGCTGCTGTCCCAAAATGTAGGAAATTAAATCAAATTATAGGAGACAACACATTCTCAATAAATAATATTAGAAAGTATTTGAAAAATGACACTTTTCAGTTTTTTAAAAATGAATTCTCAATGAATTTTTAAAAGCAAAATTTCAATAATTTCTTTCATACTAATCAAAGCACCACTTACTACTTGATTTAAGTGGCACTTCTCAGAGGGGACAATTTTTATCAATATTTCAGGTTTAGTCAAACTATATATTGATGTTAGAGTGGACAGTCAAACTCTTTGAAATTATAGGGACCCATACCAAACATTTTACAGACTTTATGAAAATATAATTTCTCTCGTGAGTCTGTTGTGCTGATGGTAATGAAAGTACTCTCTCAAAATTTTGAATTATGACCTGTAATGGCAAACAAATATTCAGCAATTACCGTAAATTAAAATGGTTCCACAAGTTTCATCTTGGGTAGTTTTTAGTTCAATAACAGGGTGTCTACCAATATAATACATCCAGAAATCTTGACTTTTTCTGGACTTTTCTAGATCCCTACTTAGGTAAAGTTGGAAATTAGTAATTAAGAAAATAAATATCTATTTAATGAAAATCCCTACCAAAGGGCCAGTTAAGATGAAAACTGAAGCTGAATTTAAGAAGGGAATTAGATCTGTTATTTCGTATTAATGCATCCTGAACTGTATTTGGCAGACAAGCGAGACTTTGGCGTCTGGACTCACAGCCAGTATAATCTTATGAGGGACTTGTGTCGGTTGTATGTTTATGACTATCCATTCATCCATCTTATCTTACCACCATTCATCCTCATCTTCGCGATTAGCAAAAGGGACAGAAAAAGTGAAGTAAAATAAACGAAATCAACCAATCAATAACAAAAATTTTTGACTACAAGAATAATTTATTGCCATTTTATTGACTACTTGTTGATCTTTTACTTTTTCTTGACTTCCATGACTTTCTTGACTGGCAGACACCCTGAATGACATTGTTCTCTATACCCCTGCTTTAGAATCAAATTACATTGAATATTGAATAAGAATGGCCAACACCTTGTCCCATCAGTATAAACCCTAAGGCAAGAAATTCTGCTCAGGCATTGAACAGTGACGTTATCAGAAAATGGTCCAAAAACTTTGTTCATTATTGCTTCCGTTTTCCCGTTTGTTTAATAGCAGGGCAAACCTTTTTTCGATTTTGTGCAATGACTGACTCAAAATAAATTTCACTATTGAGTTTGGAAGCGCAGTCCATAGACATGTAACTTGCATCAATTTTTTCTGTTACGTATTTTCCTAATTAATATTATGTGACGCTCAAAATGTAGGGGAATTATGGTATTTTCCAAATCCTTCGCGGACGCCGGACATAAGGCTAAACTGTAGGACATGTCCTGAAAAAAAAGGACGTCTGCTAACCCTATATATATATATTTGTACGGCTGTGGGTCGCATAAAGCCAGTCGCTTAAGAATAGAAGTGGCTTTCAGTATCGAACATGTTGCATAAATCCAGTCGAGTCTTTGAGCGAACCGTTCTCGCAAAACGCGTCATGTCTTTACGTAACTTTGTGTATAGCTCAGTGATGCCAACCCTAGCATAATGTCGCTAATCCTAGTACTGTTTCAATTGATTTGGCGCCAGCAATCTGCAGAGATTCAAAGCATTGATGTACGTAGAAGAGGGCTGAATGGGCTACAACCGCTCGACATTTCTTAAATAAAGAAATCAAATGAAAGCAGTAAAGATGTCGCGAAAACCGAAAATGGTAAGTGATTACAACCCTTAAATATAAAAGACCCTCAATAACCATATTTGTCTTGAATAACTTTTAAAAGCGAAGGATTAAAATGTAATTGGAGCTGATATCTCATGATGAAAATATTTTCTTCCTAATATTAAAAGGATAAGCTTCATTGCTGATGCTTAAAACACGGCAGATAAAATGAGAACGTACTTTTCCTCTTTGGAGAGAGAGTACTTAAAATTTGTTTCTTCAGTGCATAGCGTATGGGCGTAAGCTGGGACATAACTTTTGGGGGGAGGGTAGAATGTAAATAAAAATCCCGTAAATATAGCGTCCCCAGGATAATTTGCTAAGTAGCTGTTACATTAGCGATATCTAGCAAACCATTATTTCAAGAACTACAGATATTGCCAGTTCCATGCATATAGTTACCTATATTAAATCATAAGAGACATGAACATTTCTCAAAATACATACACAGCAACACCAGGGAAAAGAATCACTTATATATATAATTACCATGGGCGCCGCCAGACTTTTTTGCAAGGGGCAGGGTCGGGCAAGTGATAAAATTTGAGTTGTAGAAAAATAATAAGTATCATTACCACGGTTATAAATGTTATTATACAATAATATATATTATAAAGTAACAAAAATAAGTGTTATTTGAAATAATAATAATTATTATTATTATTATATAAATGGGAAGACTCGATGCACCAAACGAGTGAATACAGCACAACTATTTTGCAATATTTATTTAGTGTTTTATGCATTTAGTATCTCTTCACTTAAAAATAAATTTATTTTCATTTCTGTGATTTGTCAAATGATGAAAAATAAATTATTTAAGACAATGGGAGAGAAGGTTAATTGATTTTCAATTAAGTTGAGGAGGAAATGTAACATTTAGAGGAGAAATTAACTGTTTTTTTTACTGTTTTACATCGTTAGGTTAGGACTTAGGAGTGGTAGATTTTGAGCTCACAGAAAATATGGATGTGTTCTTTCGCTATTTAAGTGTGCATTCAACCGGTATCTATTAGTGAAATGCGGCGAAAGTACTGGGATTCCAAGTCTTTAGTACTTAAGCGGCCCATACTTTGGGATCAAATGTCTCAGTTATTTTTGCTTTCCACACGCTGGAACCAATATTATATTACATAAAACATCGAAATCTGTCGATTGAAAGAAAAAATCAACGTAATTTTCGAGGGGGGTACAAAAACAAAACAAACCAGCAAAACGTTAGATGACAAGTCACTTTTTATGTTTAAAATATGAGGTCTTTCCTACCTTGAGTCCCAATCTAAAAGGAACAACCTCGTTTTTTACAACGTCCAGGAGGAAGAACGGGAAACATGGGAGAGGACTGAGGAAATACTATGCCAAGTGATAGAAAAGAATACAGGCATCGCGCTAGGAGGAAATTCGTTCGAGAGGGTCCATCGCTTTGGCTCAAGACGAGGCTGCCGTCCGATTGTAGCCAAGTTTCTCTCGTTCAAAGACAGGACGAAAATACTGATGAAATCTAAAAGTTTCAAACAGTGCGGTGTAGCGGTTTCGGAGCATTACTCTGATCGTGTGCGTCAGATTAGAAACGAGCTAAAACCTCATCTCGAAGAAGCCAGGAAGTGCGGTGACAGTGCGTTCCTTCGTTACGATCATCTCGTTGTTAACGGTGTGCGTTATTCCTTGCAACAGTGCGAAGAATATGCAAGATCGCGTTCCGTTGAAAGAAATATGACAACGCAGGAAATTCCTGGAATTAGTGTCGAACGTGAATCACGAGTGTCTGCTGCTATCCCCACCCCCACCCCACGTCACCCCCGGCTATCGAACTCCGAAGATTCCAGGATGCAGCTGAGGAACCGAAACAAGTGAGTCCTGTGGAGTGGGAGATCGGGACAAAGGGGAGGTAAGAATCCATCGAGCAGTGACCTAGCATTAGAAACTATCACCATATTTCATAGCAACGTTCAAGGGTTGACTTCAAAAGCGTCAGAGATAGATATATTTTTCGACGAACAAAAAGAAAACAGCAATGAAATTAGTATTTTTTGTTGCACTGAACACTGGTTAGTGAAAGATGAAACAAAGTTTAATTATATTGATAATTTAAGTATTGCATCTAGTTACAGTAGGCCTAATATAATAAGAGGCGGGTCTTTAATTTTCACTCAGAATGAACTTAAAAGTAACGTAGTTGAAATAAAGCAAGCTGTTGAGTTGTCAGTAGAACAAGACTTTGAATGCGCCGCGATTGAAATAGCTATTTACAACTTATGTGTAATATCAATATATAGAACGCCTAGTGGAAATATGGATGTATTCTTAAACAAGTTAACACTAGTACTAGATCTCGTAACAAAAAGCTCCAAAAAGAATATTGTTGTTTGTGGAGATTTTAATATTGATATATCTAAAGACACAGCAGAAAAAAATAGTTTTCTGGATGTAATGAACTCTTTTGGTCTGTTTCATACAATTACAACTCCAACTAGAATCACCAACAAAACAAAAAGTACAATAGACAATATTTTTACCAATATAAACGTTAATAAATATTCAGTAGAAACTTGCATAGGATTTTCTGACCATGATTCTCAGCTTATTAAGGTAAACGTAATAGAAGACAAGCGGAATCATAAACCACGCGTAAAATTCAGAGTTATTAGACCTACAAACAAATGATGAGAACATTTCAAAATTCAGAAACGCGTTTAAATCAGAAACATGGGATTTTATAAACAATATGGCTGTAAACGTAAACGCGAAATTCGAAAAATTTCTTGATACTGTAAGATACCATTTTAATAAATGTTTTCCCATAAAAAAAGCACGAGTTCACAACAAAAACAACTGCCTATGGATAACCAAGGAAATTAAAAATCTTAGCAAATTAAAACGATCATTGCATAAACAGAGTAAATATGCAAACAGCCCTACCCTTAAAGATCATTACAAACAGTTCAACAAAAATTACAAGAAATCATTAAAACATTGCAAACAGTTGTATGTTGATAAAAAGTTGAATAATTCAGAAAACAAAACTGCAGAACTATGGAAAATAGTTAATCATATAACAGGTAAAAAAACGACCTCGAATCAAGATATCATATTAGAAGCAGGTAATGTAATAGAGACAGATCCTCAAAAAATAGCTAATACTTTTAATAATTATTTTGTTAATGTAGCACTTAACCTGCAACGTAACATCAGCGTAACGGACACATACAAAGAAAAGTTAAATAACGTGAAAAGATCTTTCACGCATTCTTTTTATATGACCCCTACTACAGACGAAGAAATTTCCAACATAATTCGAAATATGAAAAACAAAAAGTCAACAGGGCTAGATTCAATGCCGATTAACGTGATCAAAGAGGTTTGCACGTACATTAACGAGCCTTTAGCTAAATTAATTAACGAGTGTATGGAAAATGGTAGCTTTCCAGATTGTTTAAAAATATCAAAAGTAATACCCTTATATAAGAAAGGAAATAAAACAAAAATTGAAAACTATAGACCAATTTCCTTATTGTCAATTTTTTCAAAAATTTTCGAAAAATTAATTTATAATAGGATAATAAAGTATGCAGAAGATAAAAGGATACTCATAAAGCAACAAAATGGGTTTGTGAAATCGAAAACAACAAAAAATGCCATTTTTGATGTAATTGATAATATTCTTTCCGCCATAAACAAAACGTATTCTGTTGTTGGAATTTTTTGTGATTTATCAAAAGCGTTTGACTGTGTGAATCATCACATACTACTAGAGAAATTAAAATACTACGGAATCCGCGGTCTATCAAATAAATTAATAGAATCCTATTTATCGAATAGAAAACAGAGCGTTGCAATAAATAGCTTATCCAATAATGGGACGCAAACAACATATTACTCCGAATTGAAAGATGTGGTTATTGGAATCCCCCAAGGATCGATACTAGGACCCCTATTGTTTTTATTGTTCATAAATGATCTTCCAGCAAATGTTGAAACTGCCCAAGTTACTCTTTTTGCTGATGATACTACGGCTTTAGTAGATTCTGTTAACGATGTAACTTTAATTCAAAAAACGGAAGAAGCTCTTACTGAACTACAAAGCTGGTTTTCAGCAAACAAACTTTCTATGAACAACGAAAAAACTAATATAATAAAATTTGGTGTATCTAGAGCCAAAAACTCTTCTATTAAGCAAGATAATTTCACAGTAGGGCATGCCGTTATAACAGCTACTAACAATACAAAATTTCTTGGAATATTTATAGACGAGTGTCTAAACTGGAAAGTTCACATAGATCATTTATGCAAGAGACTAAACACCGTATGTTACCAATTAAGAACCTTAAAAAATAGTTTCAATACAGTATGTATGCTAAATATCTATTTCTCAAACTTCGAAAGTATTTTGAGGTATGGTATCCAATTTTGGGGGAACTCGGCTCAATCGCAGAGGATTTTTAAAATTCAAAAAAGAGCATTGCGTATTTTGGCAAATGCACACAAAACTGATACATGTAAACCTCTTTTCAAAAAATTCCGTATATTAACACTTCCAAGTTTGTACATACTTGAAACACTTACTTTCATACACGAAACACAATCGAACTATCCAAAGAACATAGACACTCACAATTACAATACCAGACAAAAAGATAACTTCCACATTCCCAAAGTGCGGCTAACTGCATACCAAACGGGACCTTTTTACTCAGGCATCCAGTTATACAATATATTACCAAAAAGTTACAAAAATTTTGAAAGATCCACAATCTTTAAAAGTAAAGTGAAAAAAATGTTATTGGAATACACATTATATTCAGTTCAAGAATTTCAAGAATTAAATAACTTTATAAAATAAATGTAGATTGTATACACTAGATAATATGTACTTTTACAGCACTAGTTCACTTCAAAAATAATTTGTCAGTCTATGTTTTACTATTATATTATGTTATATTATAAAAAAATCTGCCAAATTGATGTATATATGTATATGTATATATTATGTGCGATGTCAACATGTTGTATTTTGTAATGTACATGCACCAATGAACCTCAGGGATACTTTCGGTGTGAAAATTGCTCAATAAACTCAATAAACGACTTACTTGCTGGTATGCACAAGTTATAACTGCTATTTCGGTTTCCTTCGATGTGACCATTGCGAACAACTTCTGTTGATAACGCCTATGAAGTGAGGGATTCCTTAGCTAACAGATTGCTTAAACAGGGTTATCAGATCGCTGTAAGGGAAATGTAGGAAATGCTGTCCCAAAATGTAGGACATTAAGTAAAAATGTAGAACTCACCACATTCTCAATAAATAATACATATTTCTATAGAACACGTTAGAAAGTATTTGAAAAATGACACTTTTCAGTTTTAAAGAATTTATTCTCAATGAATGTTTAATTGCAAAATTTCAAAACTTGTAATCATACTAATCAATGCACCTCCAACTACTTGATTTAAGTGACACTTCTCAGGGGAGACAATTTTTATCAAAATAGCAGGTTTAGTCAAACTATATATTGATGTTAGAGTGGACAGTTAAACTCTTTGAAATTATAAGGACCCATACCAAACATTTTACAGACTTTATGAAAATATAATTTCTCTCGTGAGTCTGTTGTGCTGATGGTAATGAAAGTACTCTCTCAACATTTGAATTATGACCTGTAATGGCAAACAAATATTCAGCAATTACCGTAATTTAAAATGGTGCCACAAGTTTCATCTTGGGTAGTATTTAGTTCAATAACAGGGTGTCTACCAAAATAATACATCCAGAAATCTTGACTCTTTCTGGATTTTTCTAGACCCCTACTTAGGTAAAGTTGGAAATTAGTAATTCAGAAAATAAATATTATTTTTATATATGAAAATCCCTACCACAGGGCCAGTTAAGATGAAAACTGAAGCTGAATTTAAGAAGAGAATTAGATCTGCTATTTTGTATTAATGCATCCTGAACTGTGTCTGGCAGACAAGGGAGACTTTGGCGTCTGGACTCACAGCCAGTATAATCTTATGTAGGGCTTGTGTCGGTTGTCTGTTTAGGAATATCCATTCATTCATCTTATCTTACCACCATTCATCCTCACCTTCGCGATTAGCCGAAGGGACAGAAAAAGTGAAGTAAATTAAAGTAAATCAACCAATCAAAAAAAAAAAAAATTGACCACAAGAATAATTTATTGCCATTTTATTGACATCTTGAACTACTTGTTGATTTTTTTTCTTTTTTTCTTGACTTCCATGACTTTCTTGACTGGCAGATACCCTGAATGACATTGTTCTCTATTCCCCTGCTGTACATTAAAATTATATTGAATATTAAAAATGAATGTGCAACATCTTGTTCCATCAGTATAAACACTAAGGCAAGAAATTCTGCTCAGGCATTGAACATCGACGTTATCAGAAAATGGTCCAAAAACTTTGTTCATTATTGCTTCCGTTTTCCCGTTTGTTTAATAGCAGGACAAACTTTATTCTTTTTGTGCAATGACTGAATCAAAATAAATTTCACTATTGGGTTTGGAAGCGCAGTCCATAGACTTGTAACTTGCATGATTTTTTTTTGTTACGTATTTTCCTAATTAATATTATGTGACGCTTAAAATGTAGGACATTTATGATATTTTCCAAATTCCTCGCGGACGCCGGACATAAGGTTAAAATGTAGGACATGCCTGAAAAAAAAAAAAAAGGACGTCTGGGTCTCATAAAGCCAGTCGTTTAAAGGTAGTAGTGGCTTTCAGTATCGAACAGGTCGCATAAATCCAATCTAGTCTTTGATCGAACTGTTCTCGCAAAACGCGTCGTGTCTTTAGGTAACCTGTGTAAAGCTCAGTGATGCCAACCCTAGCATAATGTCGCTAAGCCTAATACTGTTAGAAATGATTTGACGCCAGCAATCTGCAGAGATTCAAAGCAATGATGTACTTAGAAGAGGGCTGAATGGGATACAGCCCCTCGACATTTTTTAAATAAAAAAAATTATATGAAAGCAGTCAAGAAGTGGCGAAAACTCAAACCAGCAAAACCTTAGATGACAAGTCACTTTTTTATGTTTAACAAAATGAGGTCTTTCAAAACGACTTACTTGCTGGTATGCACAGATTATACGTGCTATTTCGATTTCCTTCGATATGACCAGTACCAATAGCTTCTGCTGGGTGACGCCAACGTGAGGGATTCATTAGCTCACAGATAGCTTATATAGGGTTACCAGATCGTTGTAAGGGAAATGTAGGACATGCTGCTGTCCCAAAATGTAGGAAATTAAATCAAATTATAGGAGACAACTCATTCTCAATAAATAATATTAGAAAGTATTTGAAAAATGACACTTTTCAGTTTTTTAAAAATGAATTCTCAATGAATTTTTAAAAGCAAAATTTCAATAATTTCTTTCATACTAATCAAAGCACCACTTACTACTTGATTTAAGTGGCACTTCTCAGAGGGGACAATTTTTATCAATATTTCAGGTTTAGTCAAACTATATATTGATGTTAGAGTGGACAGTGAAACTCTTTGAAATTATAGGGACCCATACCAAACATTTTACTGACTTTATGAAAATATAATTTCTCTCGTGAGTCTGTTGTGCTGATGGTAATGAAAGTACTCTCTCAAAATTTTGAATTATGACCTGTAATGGCAAACAAATATTCAGCAATTACCGTAAATTAAAATGGTTCCACAAGTTTCATCTTGGGTAGTTTTTAGTTCAATAACAGGGTGTCTACCAATATAATACATCCAGAAATCTTGACTTTTTCTGGACTTTTCTAGATCCCTACTTAGGTAAAGTTGGAAATTAGTAATTAAGAAAATAAATATCTATTTAATGAAAATCCCTACCAAAGGGCCAGTTAAGATGAAAACTGAAGCTGAATTTAAGAAGGGAATTAGATCTGTTATTTCGTATTAATGCATCCTGAACTGTATTTGGCAGACAAGCGAGACTTTGGCGTCTGGACTCACAGCCAGTATAATCTTATGAGGGGCTTGTGTCGGTTGTCTGTTTATGACTATCCATTCATCCATCTTATCTTACCACCATTCATCCTCATCTTCACGATTAGCAAAAGGGACAGAAAAAGTGAAGTAAAATAAACGAAATCAACCAATCAATAACAAAAATTTTTGACTACAAGAATAATTTATTGCCATTTTATTGACTACTTGTTGATTTTTTACTTTTTCTTGACTTCCATGACTTTCTTGACTGGCAGACACCCTGAATGACATTGTTCTCTATATCCCTGCTTTAGAATCAAATTACATTGAATATTGAATAAGAATGGCCAACACCTTGTCCCATCAGTATAAACCCTAAGGCAAGAAATTCTGCTCAGGCATTGAACAGTGACGTTATCAGAAAATGGTCCAAAAACTTTGTTCATTATTGCTTCCATTTTCCCGTTTGTTTAATAGCAGGGCAAACCTTTTTTCGATTTTGTGCAATGACTGACTCAAAATAAATTTCACTATTGAGTTTGGAAGCGCAGTCCATAGACATGTAACTTGCATCAATTTTTTCTGTTACGTATTTTCCTAATTAATATTATGTGACGCTCAAAATGTAGGGGAATTATGGTATTTTCCAAATTCTTCGCGGACGCCGGACATAAGGCTAAACTGTAGAACATGTCCTGAAAAAAAAAGGACGTCTGCTAACCCTATATATATATTTGTACGGCTGTGGGTCGCATAAAGCCAGTCGCTTAAGAATTGAAGTGGCTTTCAGTATCGAACATGTTGCATAAATCCAGTCGAGTCTTTGAGCGAACCGTTCTCGCAAAACGCGTCATGTCTTTACGTAACTTTGTGTATAGCTCAGTGATGCCAACCCTAGCATAATGTCGCTAATCCTAGTACTGTTTGAATTGATTTGGGGCCAGCAATCTGCAGAGATTCAAAGCATTGATGTACGTAGAAGAGGGCTGAATGGGGTACAACCGCTCGACATTTCTTAAATAAAGAAATCAAATGAAAGCAGTAAAGATGTCGCGAAAACCGAAAATGGTAAGTGATTACAACCCTTAAATATAAAAGAGCCTCAATAACCATATTTGTCTTGAATAACTTTTAAAAGCGAAGGATGAAAATGGTAATTGGGTTGAGTTGGTGTTTTTAAGTCCACTTTATGCACATTAAGGCTAATCGGGACTGGACATACAGCTTAAAGTGGGATCCGAACCACTTGTGCTTCCACTGGGTATCGAACCCGGGACCCCTTGATTACAAGGCGATGACGCTACCACTGCGCCATGGGGGAGGCCAAAATGGTAATTGGAGCTGATATCTCATGATGAAAATATTTTCTTCCTAATATTAAAAGGATAAGCTTCATTGCTGATGCTTAAAACACGGCAGATAAAATGAGAACGTACTTTTCCTCTTTGGAGAGAGAGAGTACTTAAAATTTGTTTCTTCAGTGCATAGCGTATGGGCGTAAGCTGGGACATAACTTTTGGGGGGAGGGTAGAATGTAAATAAAAATCCCGTAAATATAGCGTCCCCAGGATAATTTGCTAAGTAGCTGTTACATTAGCGATATCTAGCAAACCATTATTTCAAGAACTACAGATATTGCCAGTTCCATGCATATAGTTACCTATATTAAATCATAAGAGACATGAACATTTCTCAAAATACATACACAGCAACACCAGGGAAAAGAATCACTTATATATATAATTACCATGGGCGCCGCCATACTTTTTTGCAAGGGGCAGGGTCGGGCAAGTGATAAAATTTGAGTTGTAGAAAAATAATAAGTATCATTACCACGGTTATAAATGTTATTATACAATAATATATATTATAAAGTAACAAAAATAAATGTTATTTGAAATAATAATAATTATTATTATTATTATATAAATGGGAAGACTCGATGCACCAAACGAGTGAATACAGCACGACTATTTTGCAATATTTCTTTTGTATTTTATGCATTTAGTATCTCTTCACTTAAAAATAAATTTATTTTCATTTCTGTGAATTGACAAATGATGAAAAATAAATTATTTAAGACAATGAGAGAGAAGGTTAATTGATTTTCAATCAAGTTGAGGAGGAAATGTAACATTTAAAGGAGAAATTAACTGTTTTTTTTACTGTTTTACATCGTTAGGTTAGGACTTAGGAGTGGTAGATTTTGAGCTCACAGAAAATATGGATGTGTTCTTTCGCTATTTAAGTGTGCATTCAACCGGTATCTATTAGTGAAATGCGGCGAAAGTACTGGGATTCCAAGTCTTTAGTACTTAAGCGGCCCATACTTTGGGATCAAATGTCTCAGTTATTTTTGCTTTCCACACGCTGGAACCAATATTATATTACATAAAACATCGAAATCTGTCGATTGAAAGAAAAAATCAACGTAATTTTCGAGGGGGTACAAAAATAAAACAAACCAGCAAAACGTTAGATGACAAGTCACTTTTTATGTTTAAAATATGAGGTCTTTCAAAACGACTTACTTGCTGGTATGCACAAGTTATAACTGCTATTTCGGTTTCCTTCGATGTGACCATTGCGAACAACTTCTGTTGATAACGCCTATGAAGTCAGGGATTCCTTAGCTAACAGATTGCTTAAACAGGGTTATCAGATCGCTGTAAGGGAAATGTAGGAAATGCTGTCCCAAAATGTAGGACATTAAGTAAAAATGTAGAACTCACCACATTCTCAATAAATAATACATATTTCTATAGAACACGTTACAAAGTATTTGAAAAATGACACTTTTCAGTTTTAAAGAATTTATTCTCAATGAATGTTTAATTGCAAAATTTCAAAACTTGTAATCATACTAATCAATGCACCTCCAACTACTTGATTTAAGTGACACTTCTCAGGGGAGACAATTTTTATCAAAATAGCAGGTTTAGTCAAACTATATATTGATGTTAGAGTGGACAGTTAAACTCTTTGAAATTATAAGGACCCATACCAAACATTTTACAGACTTTATGAAAATATAATTTCTCTCGTGAGTCTGTTGTGCTGATGGTAATGAAAGTACTCTCTCAACATTTGAATTATGACCTGTAATGGCAAACAAATATTCAGCAATTACCGTAATTTAAAATGGTGCCACAAGTTTCATCTTGGGTAGTATTTAGTTCAATAACAGGGTGTCTACCAAAATAATACATCCAGAAATCTTGACTCTTTCTGGATTTTTCTAGACCCCTACTTAGGTAAAGTTGGAAATTAGTAATTAAGAAAATAAATATTATTTTTATATATGAAAATCCCTACCACAGGGCCAGTTAAGATGAAAACTGAAGCTGAATTTAAGAAGAGAATTAGATCTGCTATTTTGTATTAATGCATCCTGAACTGTGTCTGGCAGACAAGGGAGACTTTGGCGTCTGGACTCACAGCCAGTATAATCTTATGTAGGGCTTGTGTCGGTTGTCTGTTTAGGAATATCCATTCATTCATCTTATCTTACCACCATTCATCCTCACCTTCGCGATTAGCCGAAGGGACAGAAAAAGTGAAGTAAATTAAAGTAAATCAACCAATCAAAGAAAAAAAATTGACCACAAGAATAATTTATTGCCATTTTATTGACATCTTGAACTACTTGTTGATTTTTTTTCTTTTTTTCTTGACTTCCATGACTTTCTTGACTGGCAGATACCCTGAATGACATTGTTCTCTATTCCCCTGCTGTACATTAAAATTATATTGAATATTAAAAATGAATGTGCAACATCTTGTTCCATCAGTATAAACACTAAGGCAAGAAATTCTGCTCAGGCATTGAACATCGACGTTATCAGAAAATGGTCGAAAAACTTTGTTCATTATTGCTTCCGTTTTCCCGTTTGTTTAATAGCAGGACAAACTTTATTCTTTTTGTGCAATGACTGAATCAAAATAAATTTCACTATTGGGTTTGGAAGCGCAGTCCATAGACTTGTAACTTGCATGATTTTTTTTTGTTACGTATTTTCCTAATAAATATTATGTGACGCTTAAAATGTAGGACATTTATGATATTTTCCAAATTCCTCGCGGACGCCGGACATAAGGTTAAAATGTAGGACATGCCTGAAAAGAAAAAAAAGGACGTCTGGGTCGCATAAAGCCAGTCGTTTAAAGGTAGTAGTGGCTTTCAGTATCGAACAGGTCGCATAAATCCAGTCTAGTCTTTGAGCGAACTGTTCTCGCAAAACGCGTCGTGTCTTTAGGTAACCTGTGTAAAGCTCAGTGATGCCAACCCTAGCATAATGTCGCTAAGCCTAATACTGTTAGAAATGATTTGACGCCAGCAATCTGCAGAGATTCAAAGCAATGATGTACTTAGAAGAGGGCTGAATGGGATACAGCCCCTCGACATTTTTTAAATAAAAAAAATTATATGAAAGCAGTCAAGAAGTGGCGAAAACTCAAAATGGTAAGTGATTACCACCCTTAAAAATAAATGACCCTCAATAACCATATTTGTCTTGAATAACTTGTAAAAACGAAGATTTGAAATGTTTATTGAGTATGAAAGTGGTAAGCGTTGTAAGTGCCAAAAGCTAAAGTGTTGGGAAATCGCATCCTTCGGTTCTGCACATCAGCCCATAAGAACGATCACATTAGTGCCTCTTTACACGCCCTTTGAACTACTTAGAGGGCTACCAGCCACATTTCACGTTTGCCAAGAAAGCATGGCACATTTCGCAGTTTAACGTGGAAAACTGTGTTTGAATTATTGTGGCACTTACAGCGTTTACCAATTTTAGTCTTCAATTGGAGCTCATATCTCATGAAGAAAATATTTTCTTCTTAATATTAAAAGGATAAGCTTCATTGCTGATGCTTACAACACGGTAGCTAAAAAGAGAACGTACTTTTCCTCTTTGGCGAGAGAGAGGACTTAAAATTTGTTGCTTCAATGCAACACGTATGGGCGTAAGTGGGGACCTAACTTTTGGGTAGAGATAGAATTTAAACAAAAAAAATCCCCAGGATAATTTGCTAAGTAACTGTTACATTAGCGATATCTAGCAAACAATTATTTCAAGAACTACAGATATTGCCAGTTCCATGCATATACCTATATGAGATCCTAAGAGACATGAACATTTGTCAAAATACATACGCAGCAACACCAGAGAAAATAATCACTTACATATATAATTACCATGGGCGTCGCCAGAAATTTGTGCAAGGGGTCGGAGTTTGGCAAGTGATAAAAGTTGAATTGTAGAAAAATAATAAGTATTATTACCAAGGTTATAAATGTTATTATACAATAACAAATATTATAAAGTCTGTGAATTGTCAAATGTTAAAAAATAAATTATTTAAGACAAAGAGAGGGAAGGTAATTGAGTTTTAATGAATTTGAGGGGAAAATGTAACATTTAAAGGTGAAATTAACCGTTTCTTTTTTTACTGTCTTACATCGTTAGGTTAGGACTTATGAGTGCTAGATATTGGGCTCACAGAAATTTTGGATGCGTTCTCTCCGTATTTATGTGTGCATACAGCTGGTTTCTTTTAATGAAATGCGGCGAAAGTACTGGGATTGCAAGTTTTTAGTACTGAAGCGGACCATACTTTGGGATCAAAGATCTCCGTGTTTTCTTGTTTTCCTCGAGGTGGAACCAATTTCATATTTCGTAACACATCAAAATCTGTCGATTAAAAAAAAAATCAACGTAATTCTCGAACGGGTACAGTGGGTAAACGGCCCCCCAAAACAAACCAGCAAAACCTTAGATAAGTCACTTTTTTATATTTAACAAAATGAGGTCTTTCAAAACGACTTACTTGCTGGTATGCACAGATTATACGTGCTATTTCGATTTCCTTCGATATGACCAGTACCAATAGCTTCTGCTGGGTGACGCCAACGTGAGGGATTCATTAGCTCACAGATAGCTTATATAGGGTTACCAGATCGTTGTAAGGGAAATGTAGGACATGCTGCTGTCCCAAAATGTAGGAAATTAAATCAAATTATAGGAGACAACTCATTCTCAATAAATAATATTAGAAAGTATTTGAAAAATGACACTTTTCAGTTTTTTTAAAAATGAATTCTCAATGAATTTTTAAAAGCAAAATTTCAATAATTTCTTTCATACTAATCAAAGCACCACTTACTACTTGATTTAAGTGGCACTTCTCAGAGGGGACAATTTTTATCAATATTTCAGGTTTAGTCAAACTATATATTGATGTTAGAGTGGACAGTCAAACTCTTTGAAATTATAGGGACCCATACCAAACATTTTACTGACTTTATGAAAATATAATTTCTCTCGTGAGTCTGTTGTGCTGATGGTAATGAAAGTACTCTCTCAAAATTTTGAATTATGACCTGTAATGGCAAACAAATATTCAGCAATTACCGTAAATTAAAATGGTTCCACAAGTTTCATCTTGGGTAGTTTTTAGTTCAATAACAGGGTGTCTACCAATATAATACATCCAGAAATCTTGACTTTTTCTGGACTTTTCTAGATCCCTACTTAGGTAAAGTTGGAAATTAGTAATTAAGAAAATAAATATCTATTTAATGAAAATCCCTACCAAAGGGCCAGTTAAGATGAAAACTGAAGCTGAATTTAAGAAGGGAATTAGATCTGTTATTTCGTATTAATGCATCCTGAACTGTATTTGGCAGACAAGCGAGACTTTGGCGTCTGGACTCACAGCCAGTATAATCTTATGAGGGGCTTGTGTCGGTTGTCTGTTTATGACTATCCATTCATCCATCTTATCTTACCACCATTCATCCTCATCTTCACGATTAGCATAAGGGACAGAAAAAGTGAAGTAAAATAAACGAAATCAACCAATCAATAACAAAAATTTTTGTCTACAAGAATAATTTATTGCCATTTTATTGACTACTTGTTGATTTTTTACTTTTTCTTGACTTCCATGACTTTCTTGACTGGCAGACACCCTGAATGACATTGTTCTCTATACCCCTGCTTTAGAATCAAATTACATTGAATATTGAATAAGAATGGCCAACACCTTGTCCCATCAGTATAAACCCTAAGGCAAGAAATTCTGCTCAGGCATTGAACAGTGACGTTATCAGAAAATGGTCCAAAAACTTTGTTCATTATTGCTTCCATTTTCCCGTTTGTTTAATAGCAGGGCAAACCTTTTTTCGATTTTGTGCAATGACTGACTCAAAATAAATTTCACTATTGAGTTTGGAAGCGCAGTCCATAGACATGTAACTTGCATCAATTTTTTCTGTTACGTATTTTCCTAATTAATATTATGTGACGCTCAAAATGTAGGGGAATTATGGTATTTTCCAAATTCTTCGCGGACGCCGGACATAAGGCTAAACTGTAGAACATGTCCTGAAAAAAAAAAGGACGTCTGCTAACCCTATATATATATTTGTACGGCTGTGGGTCGCATAAAGCCAGTCGCTTAAGAATTGAAGTGGCTTTCAGTATCGAACATGTTGCATAAATCCAGTCGAGTCTTTGAGCGAACCGTTCTCGCAAAACGCGTCATGTCTTTACGTAACTTTGTGTATAGCTCAGTGATGCCAACCCTAGCATAATGTCGCTAATCCTAGTACTGTTTGAATTGATTTGGGGCCAGCAATCTGCAGAGATTCAAAGCATTGATGTACGTAGAAGAGGGCTGAATTGGGTACAACCGCTCGACATTTCTTAAATAAAGAAATCAAATATAAGCAGTAAAGATGTCGCGAAAACCGAAAATGGTAAGTGATTACAACCCTTAAATATAAAAGAGCCTCAATAACCATATTTGTCTTGAATAACTTTTAAAAGCGAAGGATGAAAATGGTAATTGGGTTGAGTTGGTGTTTTTAAGTCCACTTTATGCACAGTAAGGCTAATCGGGACTGGACATACAGCTTAAAGTGGGATCCGAACCACTTGTGCTTCCACTGGGTATCGAACCCGGGACCCCTTGATTACAAGGCGATGACGCTACCACTGCGCCATGGGGGAGGCCAAAATGGTAATTGGAGCTGATATCTCATGATGAAAATATTTTCTTCCTAATATTAAAAGGATAAGCTTCATTGCTGATGCTTAAAACACGGCAGATAAAATGAGAACGTACTTTTCCTCTTTGGAGAGAGAGAGTACTTAAAATTTGTTTCTTCAGTGCATAGCGTATGGGCGTAAGCTGGGACATAACTTTTGGGGGGAGGGTAGAATGTAAATAAAAATCCCGTAAATATAGCGTCCCCAGGATAATTTGCTAAGTAGCTGTTACATTAGCGATATCTAGCAAACCATTATTTCAAGAACTACAGATATTGCCAGTTCCATGCATATAGTTACCTATATTAAATCATAAGAGACATGAACATTTCTCAAAATACATACACAGCAACACCAGGGAAAAGAATCACTTATATATATAATTACCATGGGCGCCGCCAGACTTTTTTGCAAGGGGCAGGGTCGGGCAAGTGATAAAATTTGAGTTGTAGAAAAATAATAAGTATCATTACCACGGTTATAAATGTTATTATACAATAATATATATTATAAAGTAACAAAAATAAATGTTATTTGAAATAATAATAATTATTATTATTATTATATAAATGGGAAGACTCGATGCACCAAACGAGTGAATACAGCACAACTATTTTGCAATATTTCTTTTGTATTTTATGCATTTAGTATCTCTTCACTTAAAAATAAATTTATTTTCATTTCTGTGAATTGTCAAATGATGAAAAATAAACTATTTAAGACAATGAGAGAGAAGTTTAATTGATTTTCAATTAAGTTGAGGAGGAAATGTAACATTTAAAGGAGAAATTAACTGTCTTTTTTACTGTTTTACATCGTTAGGTTAGGACTTAGGAGTGGTAGATTTTGAGCTCACAGAAAATATGGATGTGTTCTTTCGCTATTTAAGTGTGCATTCAACCGGTATCTATTAGTGAAATGCGGCGAAAGTACTGGGATTCCAAGTCTTTAGTACTTAAGCGGCCCATACTTTGGGATCAAATGTCTCAGTTATTTTTGCTTTCCACACGCTGGAACCAATATTATATTACATAAAACATCGAAATCTGTCGATTGAAAGAAAAAATCAACGTAATTTTCGAAGGGGGTACAAAAACAAAACAAACCAGCAAAACGATAGATGACAAGTCACTTTTTATGTTTAAAATATGAGGTCTTTCAAAACGACTTACTTGCTGGTATGCACAAGTTATAACTGCTATTTCGGTTTCCTTCGATGTGACCATTGCGAACAACTTCTGTTGATAACGCCTATGAAGTGAGGGATTCCTTAGCTAACAGATTGCTTAAACAGGGTTATCAGATCGCTGTAAGGGAAATGTAGGAAATGCTGTCCCAAAATGTAGGACATTAAGTAAAAATGTAGAACTCACCACATTCTCAATAAATAATACATATTTCTATAGAACACGTTAGAAAGTATTTGAAAAATGACACTTTTCAGTTTTAAAGAATTTATTCTCAATGAATGTTTAATTGCAAAATTTCAAAACTTGTAATCATACTAATCAATGCACCTCTAACTACTTGATTTAAGTGACACTTCTCAGGGGAGACAATTTTTATCAAAATAGCAGGTTTAGTCAAACTATATATTGATGTTAGAGTGGACAGTTAAACTCTTTGAAATTATAAGGACCCATACCAAACATTTTACAGACTTTATGAAAATATAATTTCTCTCGTGAGTCTGTTGTGCTGATGGTAATGAAAGTACTCTCTCAACATTTGAATTATGACCTGTAATGGCAAACAAATATTCAGCAATTACCATAATTTAAAATGGTGCCACAAGTTTCATCTTAGGTAGTATTTAGTTCAATAACAGGGTGTCTACCAAAATAATACATCCAGAAATCTTGACTCTTTCTGGATTTTTCTAGACCCCTACTTAGGTAAAGTTGGAAATTAGTAATTAAGAAAATAAATATTATTTTTATATATGAAAATCCCTACCACAGGGCCAGTTAAGATGAAAACTGAAGCTGAATTAAAGAAGAGAATTAGATCTGCTATTTTGTCTTAATGCATCCTGAACTGTGTCTGGCAGACAAGGGAGACTTTGGCGTCTGGACTCACAGCCAGTATAATCTTATGTAAGGCTTGTGTCGGTTGTCTGTTTAGGAATATCCATTCATTCATCTTATCTTACCACCATTCATCCTCACCTTCGCGATTAGCCGAAGGGACAGAAAAAGTGAAGTAAATTAAAGTAAATCAACCAATCAAAAAAAAAAAAATTTGACCACAAGAATAATTTATTGCCATTTTATTGACATCTTGAACTACTTGTTGATTTTTTTTCTTTTTTTCTTGACTTCCATGACTTTCTTGACTGGCAGATACCCTGAATGACATTGTTCTCTATTCCCCTGCTGTACATTAAAATTATATTGAATATTAAAAATGAATGTGCAACATCTTGTTCCATCAGTATAAACACTAAGGCAAGAAATTCTGCTCAGGCATTGAACATCGACGTTATCAGAAAATGGTCCAAAAACTTTGTTCATTATTGCTTCCGTTTTCCCGTTTGTTTAATAGCAGGACAAACTTTATTCTTTTTGTGCAATGACTGAATCAAAATAAATTTCACTATTGGGTTTGGAAGCGCATGATTTTTTTTTTGTTACGTATTTTCCTAATTAATATTATGTGACGCTTAAAATGTAGGACATTTATGATATTTTCCAAATTCCTCGCGGACGCCGGACATAAGGTTAAAATGTAGGACATGCCTGAAAAAAAAAAAAGGACGTCTGGGTCGCATAAAGCCAGTCGTTTAAAGGTAGTAGTGGCTTTCAGTATCGAACAGGTCGCATAAATCCAGTCTAGTCTTTGAGCGAACTGTTCTCGCAAAACGCGTCGTGTCTTTAGGTAACCTGTGTAAAGCTCAGTGATGCCAACCCTAGCATAATGTCGCTAAGCCTAATACTGTTAGAAATGATTTGACGCCAGCAATCTGCAGAGATTCAAAGCAATGATGTACTTAGAAGAGGGCTGAATGGGATACAGCCCCTCGACATTTTTTAAATAAAAAAAAATATATGAAAGCAGTCAAGAAGTGGCGAAAACTCAAAATGGTAAGTGATTACCACCCTTAAAAATAAATGACCCTCAATAACCATATTTGTCTTGAATAACTTGTAAAAACGAATATTTGAAATGTTTATTGAGTATGAAAGTGGTACGCGTTGTAAGTGCCAAAAGCTAAAGTGTTGGGAAATCGCATCCTTCGGTTCTGCACATCAGCCCATAAGAACGATCACATTAGTGCATCTTTACACGCCCTTTGAACTACTTAGAGGGCTACCAGCCACATTTCACGTTTGCCAAGAAAGCATGGCACATTTCGCAGTTTAACGTGGAAAACGGTGTTTGAATTATTGTGGCACTTACAGCGTTTACCAATTTTAGTCTTCAATTGGAGCTCATATCTCATGAAGAAAATATTTTCTTCTTAATATTAAAAGGATAAGCTTCATTGCTGATGCTTACAACACGGTAGCTAAAAAGAGAACGTACTTTTCCTCTTTGGCGAGAGAGAGGACTTAAAATTTGTTGCTTCAATGCAACACGTATGGGCGTAAGTGGGGACCTAACTTTTGGGGAGAGATAGAATTTAAACAAAAATCCCGTAAATATAGAATCCCCAGGATAATTTGTTAAGTAACTGTTACATTAGCGATATCTAGCAAACAATTATTTCAAGAACTACAGATATTGCCAGTTCCATGCATATACCTATATGAGATCCTAAGAGACATGAACATTTGTCAAAATACATACGCAGCAACACCAGAGAAAATAATCACTTACATATATAATTACCATGGGCGTCGCCAGAAATTTGTGCAAGGGGTCGGAGTTTGGCAAGTGATAAAAGTTGAATTGTAGAAAAATAATAAGTATTATTACCAAGGTTATAAATGTTATTATACAATAACAAATATTATAAAGTCTGTGAATTGTCAAATGTTAAAAAATAAATTATTTAAGACAAAGAGAGAGAAGGTAATTGAGTTTTAATGAATTTGAGGGGAAAATGTAACATTTAAAGGTGAAATTAACCGTTTCTTTTTTTACTGTCTTACATCGTTAGGTTAGGACTTATGAGTGCTAGATATTGGGCTCACAGAAATTTTGGATGCGTTCTCTCCGTATTTATGTGTGCATACAGCTGGTTTCTTTTAATGAAATGCGGCGAAAGTACTGGGATTGCAAGTTTTTAGTACTGAAGCGGACCATACTTTGGGATCAAAGATCTCCGTGTTTTCTTGTTTTCCTCGAGGTGGAACCAATTTCATATTTCGTAACACATCAAAATCTGTCGATTAAAAAAAAAATCAACGTAATTCTCGAACGGGTACAGTGGGTAAACGGCCCCCCAAAACAAACCAGCAAAACCTTAGATGACAAGTCACTTTTTTATGTTTAACAAAATGAGGTCTTTCAAAACGACTTACTTGCTGGTATGCACAGATTATACGTGCTATTTCGATTTCCTTCGATATGACCAGTACCAATAGCTTCTGCTGGGTGACGCCAACGTGAGGGATTCATTAGCTCACAGATAGCTTATATAGGGTTACCAGATCGTTGTAAGGGAAATGTAGGACATGCTGCTGTCCCAAAATGTAGGAAATTAAATCAAATTATAGGAGACAACTCATTCTCAATAAATAATATTAGAAAGTATTTGAAAAATGACACTTTTCAGTTTTTTTAAAAATGAATTCTCAATGAATTTTTAAAAGCAAAATTTCAATAATTTCTTTCATACTAATCAAAGCACCACTTACTACTTGATTTAAGTGGCACTTCTCAGAGGGGACAATTTTTATCAATATTTCAGGTTTAGTCAAACTATATATTGATGTTAGAGTGGACAGTCAAACTCTTTGAAATTATAGGGACCCATACCAAACATTTTACTGACTTTATGAAAATATAATTTCTCTCGTGAGTCTGTTGTGCTGATGGTAATGAAAGTACTCTCTCAAAATTTTGAATTATGACCTGTAATGGCAAACAAATATTCAGCAATTACCGTAAATTAAAATGGTTCCACAAGTTTCATCTTGGGTAGTTTTTAGTTCAATAACAGGGTGTCTACCAATATAATACATCCAGAAATCTTGACTTTTTCTGGACTTTTCTAGATCCCTACTTAGGTAAAGTTGGAAATTAGTAATTAAGAAAATAAATATCTATTTAATGAAAATCCCTACCAAAGGGCCAGTTAAGATGAAAACTGAAGCTGAATTTAAGAAGGGAATTAGATCTGTTATTTCGTATTAATGCATCCTGAACTGTATTTGGCAGACAAGCGAGACTTTGGCGTCTGGACTCACAGCCAGTATAATCTTATGAGGGGCTTGTGTCGGTTGTCTGTTTATGACTATCCATTCATCCATCTTATCTTACCACCATTCATCCTCATCTTCACGATTAGCATAAGGGACAGAAAAAGTGAAGTAAAATAAACGAAATCAACCAATCAATAACAAAAATTTTTGTCTACAAGAATAATTTATTGCCATTTTATTGACTACTTGTTGATTTTTACTTTTTCTTGACTTCCATGACTTTCTTGACTGGCAGACACCCTGAATGACATTGTTCTCTATACCCCTGCTTTAGAATCAAATTACATTGAATATTGAATAAGAATGGCCAACACCTTGTCCCATCAGTATAAACCCTAAGGCAAGAAATTCTGCTCAGGCATTGAACAGTGACGTTATCAGAAAATGGTCCAAAAACTTTGTTCATTATTGCTTCCATTTTCCCGTTTGTTTAATAGCAGGGCAAACCTTTTTTCGATTTTGTGCAATGACTGACTCAAAATAAATTTCACTATTGAGTTTGGAAGCGCAGTCCATAGACATGTAACTTGCATCAATTTTTTCTGTTACGTATTTTCCTAATTAATATTATGTGACGCTCAAAATGTAGGGGAATTATGGTATTTTCCAAATTCTTCGCGGACGCCGGACATAAGGCTAAACTGTAGAACATGTCCTGAAAAAAAAAAGGACGTCTGCTAACCCTATATATATATTTGTACGGCTGTGGGTCGCATAAAGCCAGTCGCTTAAGAATTGAAGTGGCTTTCAGTATCGAACATGTTGCATAAATCCAGTCGAGTCTTTGAGCGAACCGTTCTCGCAAAACGCGTCATGTCTTTACGTAACTTTGTGTATAGCTCAGTGATGCCAACCCTAGCATAATGTCGCTAATCCTAGTACTGTTTGAATTGATTTGGGGCCAGCAATCTGCAGAGATTCAAAGCATTGATGTACGTAGAAGAGGGCTGAATGGGGTACAACCGCTCGACATTTCTTAAATAAAGAAATCAAATGAAAGCAGTAAAGATGTCGCGAAAACCGAAAATGGTAAGTGATTACAACCCTTAAATATAAAAGAGCCTCAATAACCATATTTGTCTTGAATAACTTTTAAAAGCGAAGGATTAAAATGGTAATTGGGTTGAGTTGGTGTTTTTAAGTCCACTTTATGCACAGTAAGGCTAATCGGGACTGGACATACAGCTTAAAGTGGGATCCGAACCACTTGTGCTTCCACTGGGTATCGAACCCGGGACCCTTGATTACAAGGCGATGACGCTACCACTGCGCCATGGGGGAGGCCAAAATGGTAATTGGAGCTGATATCTCATGATGAAAATATTTTCTTCCTAATATTAAAAGGATAAGCTTCATTGCTGATGCTTAAAACACGGCAGATAAAATGAGAACGTACTTTTCCTCTTTGGAGAGAGAGAGTACCTAAAATTTGTTTCTTCAGTGCATAGCGTATGGGCGTAAGCTGGGACATAACTTTTGGGGGGAGGGTAGAATGTAAATAAAAATCCCGTAAATATAGCGTCCCCAGGATAATTTGCTAAGTAGCTGTTACATTAGCGATATCTAGCAAACCATTATTTCAAGAACTACAGATATTGCCAGTTCCATGCATATAGTTACCTATATTAAATCATAAGAGACATGAACATTTCTCAAAATACATACACAGCAACACCAGGGAAAAGAATCACTTATATATATAATTACCATGGGCGCCGCCAGACTTTTTTGCAAGGGGCAGGGTCGGGCAAGTGATAAAATTTGAGTTGTAGAAAAATAATAAGTATCATTACCACGGTTATAAATGTTATTATACAATAATATATATTATAAAGTAACAAAAATAAATGTTATTTGAAATAATAATAATTATTATTATTATTATATAAATGGGAAGACTCGATGCACCAAACGAGTGAATACAGCACAACTATTTTGCAATATTTCTTTTGTATTTTATGCATTTAGTATCTCTTCACTTAAAAATAAATTTATTTTCATTTCTGTGAATTGTCAAATGATGAAAAATAAATTATTTAAGACAATGAGAGAGAAGGTTAATTGATTTTCAATCAAGTTGAGGAGGAAATGTAACATTTAAAGGAGAAATTAACTGTTTTTTTTACTGTTTTACATCGTTAGGTTAGGACTTAGGAGTGGTAGATTTTGAGCTCACAGAAAATATGGATGTGTTCTTTCGCTATTTAAGTGTGCATTCAACCGGTATCTATTAGTGAAATGCGGCGAAAGTACTGGGATTCCAAGTCTTTAGTACTTAAGCGGCCCATACTTTGGGATCAAATGTCTCAGTTATTTTTGCTTTCCACACGCTGGAACCAATGTTATATTACATAAAACATCGAAATCTGTCGATTGAAAGAAAAAATCAACGTAATTTTCGAGGGGGGTACAAAAATAAAACAAACCAGCAAAACGTTAGATGACAAGTCACTTTTTATGTTTAAAATATGAGGTCTTTCAAAACGACTTACTTGCTGGTATGCACAAGTTATAACTGCTATTTCGGTTTCCTTCGATGTGACCATTGCGAACAACTTCTGTTGATAACGCCTATGAAGTGAGGGATTCCTTAGCTAACAGATTGCTTAAACAGGGTTATCAGATCGCTGTAAGGGAAATGTAGGAAATGCTGTCCCAAAATGTAGGACATTAAGTAAAAATGTAGAACTCACCACATTCTCAATAAATAATACATATTTCTTTAGAACACGTTAGAAAGTATTTGAAAAATGACACTTTTCAGTTTTAAAGAATTTATTCTCAATGAATGTTTAATTGCAAAATTTCAAAACTTGTAATCATACTAATCAATGCACCTCTAACTACTTGATTTAAGTGACACTTCTCAGGGGAGACAATTTTTATCAAAATAGCAGGTTTAGTCAAACTATATATTGATGTTAGAGTGGACAGTTAAACTCTTTGAAATTATAAGGACCCATACCAAACATTTTACAGACTTTATGAAAATATAATTTCTCTCGTGAGTCTGTTGTGCTGATGGTAATGAAAGTACTCTCTCAACATTTGAATTATGACCTGTAATGGCAAACAAATATTCAGCAATTACCGTAATTTAAAATGGTGCCACAAGTTTCATCTTGGGTAGTATTTAGTTCAATAACAGGGTGTCTACCAAAATAATACATCCAGAAATCTTGACTCTTTCTGGATTTTTCTAGACCCCTACTTAGGTAAAGTTGAAAATTAGTAATTAAGAAAATAAATATTATTTTTATATATGAAAATCCCTACCACAGGGCCAGTTAAGATGAAAACTGAAGCTGAATTTAAGAAGAGAATTAGATCTGCTATTTTGTATTAATGCATCCTGAACTGTGTCTGGCAGACAAGGGAGACTTTGGCGTCTGGACTCACAGCCAGTATAATCTTATGTAGGGCTTGTGTCGGTTGTCTGTTTAGGAATATCCATTCATTCATCTTATCTTACCACCATTCATCCTCACCTTCGCGATTAGCCGAAGGGACAGAAAAAGTGAAGTAAATTAAAGTAAATCAACCAATCAAAAAAAAAAAATTGACCACAAGAATAATTTATTGCCATTTTATTGACATGTTAAACTACTTGTTGATTTTTTTTCTTTTTTTCTTGACTTCCATGACTTTCTTGACTGGCAGATACCCTGAATGACATTGTTCTCTATTCCCCTGCTGTACATTAAAATTATATTGAATATTAAAAATGAATGTGCAACATCTTGTTCCATCAGTATAAACACTAAGGCAAGAAATTCTGCTCAGGCATTGAACATCGACGTTATCAGAAAATGGTCCAAAAACTTTGTTCATTATTGCTTCCGTTTTCCCGTTTGTTTAATAGCAGGACAAACTTTATTCTTTTTGTGCAATGACTGAATCAAAATAAATTTCACTATTGGGTTTGGAAGCGCAGTCCATAGACTTGTAACTTGCATGATTTTTTTTTGTTACGTATTTTCCTAATTAATATTATGTGACGCTTAAAATGTAGGACATTTATGATATTTTCCAAATTCCTCGCGGACGCCGGACATAAGGTTAAAATGTAGGACATGCCTGAAAAAAAAAAAAAAATTACGTCTGGGTCGCATAAAGCCAGTCGTTTAAAGGTAGTAGTGGCTTTCAGTATCGAACAGGTCGCATAAATCCAGTCTAGTCTTTGAGCGAACTGTTCTCGCAAAACGCGTCGTGTCTTTAGGTAACCTGTGTAAAGCTCAGTGATGCCAACCCTAGCATAATGTCGCTAAGCCTAATACTGTTAGAAATGATTTGACGCCAGCAATCTGCAGAGATTCAAAGCAATGATGTACTTAGAAGAGGGCTGAATGGGATACAGCCCCTCGACATTTTTTAAATAAAAAAAATTATATGAAAGCAGTCAAGAAGTGGCGAAAACTCAAAATGGTAAGTGATTACCACCCTTAAAAATAAATGACCCTCAATAACCATATTTGTCTTGAATAACTTGTAAAAACGAAGATTTGAAATGTTTATTGAGTATGAAAGTGGTAAGCGTTGTAAGTGCCAAAAGCTAAAGTGTTGGGAAATCGCATCCTTCGGTTCTGCACATCAGCCCATAAGAACGATCACATTAGTGCATCTTTACACGCCCTTTGAACTACTTAGAGGGCTACCAGCCACATTTCACGTTTGCCAAGAAAGCATGGCACATTTCGCAGTTTAACGTGGAAAACGGTGTTTGAATTATTGTGGCACTTACAGCGTTTACCAATTTTAGTCTTCAATTGGAGCTCATATCTCATGAAGAAAATATTTTCTTCTTAATATTAAAAGGATAAGCTTCATTGCTGATGCTTACAACACGGTAGCTAAAAAGAGAACGTACTTTTCCTCTTTGGCGAGAGAGAGGACTTAAAATTTGTTGCTTCAATGCAACACGTATGGGCGTAAGTGGGGACCTAACTTTTGGGTAGAGATAGAATTTAAACAAAAATCCCGTAAATATAGAATCCCCAGGATAATTTGCTAAGTAACTGTTACATTAGCGATATCTAGCAAACAATTATTTCAAGAACTACAGATATTGCCAGTTCCATGCATATACCTATATGAGATCCTAAGAGACATGAACATTTGTCAAAATACATACGCAGCAACACCAGAGAAAATAATCACTTACATATATAATTACCATGGGCGTCGCCAGAAATTTGTGCAAGGGGTCGGAGTTTGGCAAGTGATAAAAGTTGAATTGTAGAAAAATAATAAGTATTATTACCAAGGTTATAAATGTTATTATACAATAACAAATATTATAAAGTCTGTGAATTGTCAAATGTTAAAAAATAAATTATTTAAGACAAAGAGAGGGAAGGTAATTGAGTTTTAATGAATTTGAGGGGAAAATGTAACATTTAAAGGTGAAATTAACCGTTTCTTTTTTTACTGTCTTACATCGTTAGGTTAGGACTTATGAGTGCTAGATATTGGGCTCACAGAAATTTTGGATGCGTTCTCTCCGTATTTATGTGTGCATACAGCTGGTTTCTTTTAATGAAATGCGGCGAAAGTACTGGGATTGCAAGTTTTTAGTACTGAAGCGGACCATACTTTGGGATCAAAGATCTCCGTGTTTTCTTGTTTTCCTCGAGGTGGAACCAATTTCATATTTCGTAACACATCAAAATCTGTCGATTAAAAAAAAAATCAACGTAATTCTCGAACGGGTACAGTGGGTAAACGGCCCCCCAAAACAAACCAGCAAAACCTTAGATAAGTCACTTTTTTATATTTAACAAAATGAGGTCTTTCAAAACGACTTACTTGCTGGTATGCACAGATTATACGTGCTATTTCGATTTCCTTCGATATGACCAGTACCAATAGCTTCTGCTGGGTGACGCCAACGTGAGGGATTCATTAGCTCACAGATAGCTTATATAGGGTTACCAGATCGTTGTAAGGGAAATGTAGGACATGCTGCTGTCCCAAAATGTAGGAAATTAAATCAAATTATAGGAGACAACTCATTCTCAATAAATAATATTAGAAAGTATTTGAAAAATGACACTTTTCAGTTTTTTTAAAAATGAATTCTCAATGAATTTTTAAAAGCAAAATTTCAATAATTTCTTTCATACTAATCAAAGCACCACTTACTACTTGATTTAAGTGGCACTTCTCAGAGGGGACAATTTTTATCAATATTTCAGGTTTAGTCAAACTATATATTGATGTTAGAGTGGACAGTCAAACTCTTTGAAATTATAGGGACCCATACCAAACATTTTACTGACTTTATGAAAATATAATTTCTCTCGTGAGTCTGTTGTGCTGATGGTAATGAAAGTACTCTCTCAAAATTTTGAATTATGACCTGTAATGGCAAACAAATATTCAGCAATTACCGTAAATTAAAATGGTTCCACAAGTTTCATCTTGGGTAGTTTTTAGTTCAATAACAGGGTGTCTACCAATATAATACATCCAGAAATCTTGACTTTTTCTGGACTTTTCTAGATCCCTACTTAGGTAAAGTTGGAAATTAGTAATTAAGAAAATAAATATCTATTTAATGAAAATCCCTACCAAAGGGCCAGTTAAGATGAAAACTGAAGCTGAATTTAAGAAGGGAATTAGATCTGTTATTTCGTATTAATGCATCCTGAACTGTATTTGGCAGACAAGCGAGACTTTGGCGTCTGGACTCACAGCCAGTATAATCTTATGAGGGGCTTGTGTCGGTTGTCTGTTTATGACTATCCATTCATCCATCTTATCTTACCACCATTCATCCTCATCTTCACGATTAGCATAAGGGACAGAAAAAGTGAAGTAAAATAAACGAAATCAACCAATCAATAACAAAAATTTTTGTCTACAAGAATAATTTATTGCCATTTTATTGACTACTTGTTGATTTTTTACTTTTTCTTGACTTCCATGACTTTCTTGACTGGCAGACACCCTGAATGACATTGTTCTCTATACCCCTGCTTTAGAATCAAATTACATTGAATATTGAATAAGAATGGCCAACACCTTGTCCCATCAGTATAAACCCTAAGGCAAGAAATTCTGCTCAGGCATTGAACAGTGACGTTATCAGAAAATGGTCCAAAAACTTTGTTCATTATTGCTTCCATTTTCCCGTTTGTTTAATAGCAGGGCAAACCTTTTTTCGATTTTGTGCAATGACTGACTCAAAATAAATTTCACTATTGAGTTTGGAAGCGCAGTCCATAGACATGTAACTTGCATCAATTTTTTCTGTTACGTATTTTCCTAATTAATATTATGTGACGCTCAAAATGTAGGGGAATTATGGTATTTTCCAAATTCTTCGCGGACGCCGGACATAAGGCTAAACTGTAGAACATGTCCTGAAAAAAAAAAGGACGTCTGCTAACCCTATATATATATTTGTACGGCTGTGGGTCGCATAAAGCCAGTCGCTTAAGAATTGAAGTGGCTTTCAGTATCGAACATGTTGCATAAATCCAGTCGAGTCTTTGAGCGAACCGTTCTCGCAAAACGCGTCATGTCTTTACGTAACTTTGTGTATAGCTCAGTGATGCCAACCCTAGCATAATGTCGCTAATCCTAGTACTGTTTGAATTGATTTGGGGCCAGCAATCTGCAGAGATTCAAAGCATTGATGTACGTAGAAGAGGGCTGAATTGGGTACAACCGCTCGACATTTCTTAAATAAAGAAATCAAATATAAGCAGTAAAGATGTCGCGAAAACCGAAAATGGTAAGTGATTACAACCCTTAAATATAAAAGAGCCTCAATAACCATATTTGTCTTGAATAACTTTTAAAAGCGAAGGATGAAAATGGTAATTGGGTTGAGTTGGTGTTTTTAAGTCCACTTTATGCACAGTAAGGCTAATCGGGACTGGACATACAGCTTAAAGTGGGATCCGAACCACTTGTGCTTCCACTGGGTATCGAACCCGGGACCCCTTGATTACAAGGCGATGACGCTACCACTGCGCCATGGGGGAGGCCAAAATGGTAATTGGAGCTGATATCTCATGATGAAAATATTTTCTTCCTAATATTAAAAGGATAAGCTTCATTGCTGATGCTTAAAACACGGCAGATAAAATGAGAACGTACTTTTCCTCTTTGGAGAGAGAGAGTACTTAAAATTTGTTTCTTCAGTGCATAGCGTATGGGCGTAAGCTGGGACATAACTTTTGGGGGGAGGGTAGAATGTAAATAAAAATCCCGTAAATATAGCGTCCCCAGGATAATTTGCTAAGTAGCTGTTACATTAGCGATATCTAGCAAACCATTATTTCAAGAACTACAGATATTGCCAGTTCCATGCATATAGTTACCTATATTAAATCATAAGAGACATGAACATTTCTCAAAATACATACACAGCAACACCAGGGAAAAGAATCACTTATATATATAATTACCATGGGCGCCGCCAGACTTTTTTGCAAGGGGCAGGGTCGGGCAAGTGATAAAATTTGAGTTGTAGAAAAATAATAAGTATCATTACCACGGTTATAAATGTTATTATACAATAATATATATTATAAAGTAACAAAAATAAATGTTATTTGAAATAATAATAATTATTATTATTATTATATAAATGGGAAGACTCGATGCACCAAACGAGTGAATACAGCACAACTATTTTGCAATATTTCTTTTGTATTTTATGCATTTAGTATCTCTTCACTTAAAAATAAATTTATTTTCATTTCTGTGAATTGTCAAATGATGAAAAATAAATTATTTAAGACAATGAGAGAGAAGTTTAATTGATTTTCAATTAAGTTGAGGAGGAAATGTAACATTTAAAGGAGAAATTAACTGTCTTTTTTACTGTTTTACATCGTTAGGTTAGGACTTAGGAGTGGTAGATTTTGAGCTCACAGAAAATATGGATGTGTTCTTTCGCTATTTAAGTGTGCATTCAACCGGTATCTATTAGTGAAATGCGGCGAAAGTACTGGGATTCCAAGTCTTTAGTACTTAAGCGGCCCATACTTTGGGATCAAATGTCTCAGTTATTTTTGCTTTCCACACGCTGGAACCAATATTATATTACATAAAACATCGAAATCTGTCGATTGAAAGAAAAAATCAACGTAATTTTCGAAGGGGGTACAAAAACAAAACAAACCAGCAAAACGATAGATGACAAGTCACTTTTTATGTTTAAAATATGAGGTCTTTCAAAACGACTTACTTGCTGGTATGCACAAGTTATAACTGCTATTTCGGTTTCCTTCGATGTGACCATTGCGAACAACTTCTGTTGATAACGCCTATGAAGTGAGGGATTCCTTAGCTAACAGATTGCTTAAACAGGGTTATCAGATCGCTGTAAGGGAAATGTAGGAAATGCTGTCCCAAAATGTAGGACATTAAGTAAAAATGTAGAACTCACCACATTCTCAATAAATAATACATATTTCTATAGAACACGTTAGAAAGTATTTGAAAAATGACACTTTTCAGTTTTAAAGAATTTATTCTCAATGAATGTTTAATTGCAAAATTTCAAAACTTGTAATCATACTAATCAATGCACCTCTAACTACTTGATTTAAGTGACACTTCTCAGGGGAGACAATTTTTATCAAAATAGCAGGTTTAGTCAAACTATATATTGATGTTAGAGTGGACAGTTAAACTCTTTGAAATTATAAGGACCCATACCAAACATTTTACAGACTTTATGAAAATATAATTTCTCTCGTGAGTCTGTTGTGCTGATGGTAATGAAAGTACTCTCTCAACATTTGAATTATGACCTGTAATGGCAAACAAATATTCAGCAATTACCATAATTTAAAATGGTGCCACAAGTTTCATCTTAGGTAGTATTTAGTTCAATAACAGGGTGTCTACCAAAATAATACATCCAGAAATCTTGACTCTTTCTGGATTTTTCTAGACCCCTACTTAGGTAAAGTTGGAAATTAGTAATTAAGAAAATAAATATTATTTTTATATATGAAAATCCCTACCACAGGGCCAGTTAAGATGAAAACTGAAGCTGAATTAAAGAAGAGAATTAGATCTGCTATTTTGTCTTAATGCATCCTGAACTGTGTCTGGCAGACAAGGGAGACTTTGGCGTCTGGACTCACAGCCAGTATAATCTTATGTAAGGCTTGTGTCGGTTGTCTGTTTAGGAATATCCATTCATTCATCTTATCTTACCACCATTCATCCTCACCTTCGCGATTAGCCGAAGGGACAGAAAAAGTGAAGTAAATTAAAGTAAATCAACCAATCAAAAAAAAAAAAAATTGACCACAAGAATAATTTATTGCCATTTTATTGACATCTTGAACTACTTGTTGATTTTTTTTCTTTTTTTCTTGACTTCCATGACTTTCTTGACTGGCAGATACCCTGAATGACATTGTTCTCTATTCCCCTGCTGTACATTAAAATTATATTGAATATTAAAAATGAATGTGCAACATCTTGTTCCATCAGTATAAACACTAAGGCAAGAAATTCTGCTCAGGCATTGAACAGCGACGTTATCAGTAAATGGTCCAAAAACTTTGTTCATTATTGCTTCCGTTTTCCCGTTTGTTTAATAGCAGGACAAACTTTATTCTTTTTGTGCAATGACTGAATCAAAATAAATTTCACTATTGGGTTTGGAACAAACCAGCAAAACGTTAGATGACAAGTCACTTTTTATGTTTAAAATATGAGGTCTTTCAAAACGACTTACTTGCTGGTATGCACAAGTTATAACTGCTATTTCGGTTTCCTTCGATGTGACCATTGCGAACAACTTCTGTTGATAACGCCTATGAAGTGAGGGATTCCTTAGCTAACAGATTGCTTAAACAGGGTTATCAGATCGCTGTAAGGGAAATGTAGGAAATGCTGTCCCAAAATGTAGGACATTAAGTAAAAATGTAGAACTCACCACATTCTCAATAAGTAATATATATTTCTTTAGAACACGTTAGAAAGTATTTGAAAAATGACACTTTTCAGTTTTAAAGAATTTATTCTCAATGAATGTTTAATTGCAAAATTTCAAAACTTGTAATCATACTAATCAATGCACCTCTAACTACTTGATTTAAGTGACACTTCTCAGGGGAGACAATTTTTATCAAAATAGCAGGTTTAGTCAAACTATATATTGATGTTAGAGTGGACAGTTAAACTCTTTGAAATTATAAGGACCCATACCAAACATTTTACAGACTTTATGAAAATATAATTTCTCTCGTGAGTCTGTTGTGCTGATGGTAATGAAAGTACTCTCTCAACATTTGAATTATGACCTGTAATGGCAAACAAATATTCAGCAATTACCGTAATTTAAAATGGTGCCACAAGTTTCATCTTGGGTAGTATTTAGTTCAATAACAGGGTGTCTACCAAAATAATACATCCAGAAATCTTGACTCTTTCTGGATTTTTCTAGACCCCTACTTAGGTAAAGTTGAAAATTAGTAATTAAGAAAATAAATATTATTTTTATATATGAAAATCCCTACCACAGGGCCAGTTAAGATGAAAACTGAAGCTGAATTTAAGAAGAGAATTAGATCTGCTATTTTGTATTAATGCATCCTGAACTGTGTCTGGCAGACAAGGGAGACTTTGGCGTCTGGACTCACAGCCAGTATAATCTTATGTAGGGCTTGTGTCGGTTGTCTGTTTAGGAATATCCATTCATTCATCTTATCTTACCACCATTCATCCTCACCTTCGCGATTAGCCGAAGGGACAGAAAAAGTGAAGTAAATTAAAGTAAATCAACCAATCAAAAAAAAAAAATTGACCACAAGAATAATTTATTGCCATTTTATTGACATGTTAAACTACTTGTTGATTTTTTTTCTTTTTTTCTTGACTTCCATGACTTTCTTGACTGGCAGATACCCTGAATGACATTGTTCTCTATTCCCCTGCTGTACATTAAAATTATATTGAATATTAAAAATGAATGTGCAACATCTTGTTCCATCAGTATAAACACTAAGGCAAGAAATTCTGCTCAGGCATTGAACATCGACGTTATCAGAAAATGGTCCAAAAACTTTGTTCATTATTGCTTCCGTTTTCCCGTTTGTTTAATAGCAGGACAAACTTTATTCTTTTTGTGCAATGACTGAATCAAAATAAATTTCACTATTGGGTTTGGAAGCGCAGTCCATAGACTTGTAACTTGCATGATTTTTTTTTGTTACGTATTTTCCTAATTAATATTATGTGACGCTTAAAATGTAGGACATTTATGATATTTTCCAAATTCCTCGCGGACGCCGGACATAAGGTTAAAATGTAGGACATGCCTGAAAAAAAAAAAAAAAGGACGTCTGGGTCGCATAAAGCCAGTCGTTTAAAGGTAGTAGTGGCTTTCAGTATCGAACAGGTCGCATAAATCCAGTCTAGTCTTTGAGCGAACTGTTCTCGCAAAACGCGTCGTGTCTTTAGGTAACCTGTGTAAAGCTCAGTGATGCCAACCCTAGCATAATGTCGCTAAGCCTAATACTGTTAGAAATGATTTGACGCCAGCAATCTGCAGAGATTCAAAGCAATGATGTACTTAGAAGAGGGCTGAATGGGATACAGCCCCTCGACATTTTTTAAATAAAAAAAATTATATGAAAGCAGTCAAGAAGTGGCGAAAACTCAAAATGGTAAGTGATTACCACCCTTAAAAATAAATGACCCTCAATAACCATATTTGTCTTGAATAACTTGTAAAAACGAAGATTTGAAATGTTTATTGAGTATGAAAGTGGTAAGCGTTGTAAGTGCCAAAAGCTAAAGTGTTGGGAAATCGCATCCTTCGGTTCTGCACATCAGCCCATAAGAACGATCACATTAGTGCATCTTTACACGCCCTTTGAACTACTTAGAGGGCTACCAGCCACATTTCACGTTTGCCAAGAAAGCATGGCACATTTCGCAGTTTAACGTGGAAAACGGTGTTTGAATTATTGTGGCACTTACAGCGTTTACCAATTTTAGTCTTCAATTGGAGCTCATATCTCATGAAGAAAATATTTTCTTCTTAATATTAAAAGGATAAGCTTCATTGCTGATGCTTACAACACGGTAGCTAAAAAGAGAACGTACTTTTCCTCTTTGGCGAGAGAGAGGACTTAAAATTTGTTGCTTCAATGCAACACGTATGGGCGTAAGTGGGGACCTAACTTTTGGGTAGAGATAGAATTTAAACAAAAATCCCGTAAATATAGAATCCCCAGGATAATTTGCTAAGTAACTGTTACATTAGCGATATCTAGCAAACAATTATTTCAAGAACTACAGATATTGCCAGTTCCATGCATATACCTATATGAGATCCTAAGAGACATGAACATTTGTCAAAATACATACGCAGCAACACCAGAGAAAATAATCACTTACATATATAATTACCATGGGCGTCGCCAGAAATTTGTGCAAGGGGTCGGAGTTTGGCAAGTGATAAAAGTTGAATTGTAGAAAAATAATAAGTATTATTACCAAGGTTATAAATGTTATTATACAATAACAAATATTATAAAGTCTGTGAATTGTCAAATGTTAAAAAATAAATTATTTAAGACAAAGAGAGAGAAGGTAATTGAGTTTTAATGAATTTGAGGGGAAAATGTAACATTTAAAGGTGAAATTAACCGTTTCTTTTTTTACTGTCTTACATCGTTAGGTTAGGACTTATGAGTGCTAGATATTGGGCTCACAGAAATTTTGGATGCGTTCTCTCCGTATTTATGTGTGCATACAGCTGGTTTCTTTTAATGAAATGCGGCGAAAGTACTGGGATTGCAAGTTTTTAGTACTGAAGCGGACCATACTTTGGGATCAAAGATCTCCGTGTTTTCTTGTTTTCCTCGAGGTGGAACCAATTTCATATTTCGTAACACATCAAAATCTGTCGATTAAAAAAAAAATCAACGTAATTCTCGAACGGGTACAGTGGGTAAACGGCCCCCCAAAACAAACCAGCAAAACCTTAGATAAGTCACTTTTTTATATTTAACAAAATGAGGTCTTTCAAAACGACTTACTTGCTGGTATGCACAGATTATACGTGCTATTTCGATTTCCTTCGATATGACCAGTACCAATAGCTTCTGCTGGGTGACGCCAACGTGAGGGATTCATTAGCTCACAGATAGCTTATATAGGGTTACCAGATCGTTGTAAGGGAAATGTAGGACATGCTGCTGTCCCAAAATGTAGGAAATTAAATCAAATTATAGGAGACAACTCATTCTCAATAAATAATATTAGAAAGTATTTGAAAAATGACACTTTTCAGTTTTTTTAAAAATGAATTCTCAATGAATTTTTAAAAGCAAAATTTCAATAATTTCTTTCATACTAATCAAAGCACCACTTACTACTTGATTTAAGTGGCACTTCTCAGAGGGGACAATTTTTATCAATATTTCAGGTTTAGTCAAACTATATATTGATGTTAGAGTGGACAGTCAAACTCTTTGAAATTATAGGGACCCATACCAAACATTTTACTGACTTTATGAAAATATAATTTCTCTCGTGAGTCTGTTGTGCTGATGGTAATGAAAGTACTCTCTCAAAATTTTGAATTATGACCTGTAATGGCAAACAAATATTCAGCAATTACCGTAAATTAAAATGGTTCCACAAGTTTCATCTTGGGTAGTTTTTAGTTCAATAACAGGGTGTCTACCAATATAATACATCCAGAAATCTTGACTTTTTCTGGACTTTTCTAGATCCCTACTTAGGTAAAGTTGGAAATTAGTAATTAAGAAAATAAATATCTATTTAATGAAAATCCCTACCAAAGGGCCAGTTAAGATGAAAACTGAAGCTGAATTTAAGAAGGGAATTAGATCTGTTATTTCGTATTAATGCATCCTGAACTGTATTTGGCAGACAAGCGAGACTTTGGCGTCTGGACTCACAGCCAGTATAATCTTATGAGGGGCTTGTGTCGGTTGTCTGTTTATGACTATCCATTCATCCATCTTATCTTACCACCATTCATCCTCATCTTCACGATTAGCATAAGGGACAGAAAAAGTGAAGTAAAATAAACGAAATCAACCAATCAATAACAAAAATTTTTGTCTACAAGAATAATTTATTGCCATTTTATTGACTACTTGTTGATTTTTTACTTTTTCTTGACTTCCATGACTTTCTTGACTGGCAGACACCCTGAATGACATTGTTCTCTATACCCCTGCTTTAGAATCAAATTACATTGAATATTGAATAAGAATGGCCAACACCTTGTCCCATCAGTATAAACCCTAAGGCAAGAAATTCTGCTCAGGCATTGAACAGTGACGTTATCAGAAAATGGTCCAAAAACTTTGTTCATTATTGCTTCCATTTTCCCGTTTGTTTAATAGCAGGGCAAACCTTTTTTCGATTTTGTGCAATGACTGACTCAAAATAAATTTCACTATTGAGTTTGGAAGCGCAGTCCATAGACATGTAACTTGCATCAATTTTTTCTGTTACGTATTTTCCTAATTAATATTATGTGACGCTCAAAATGTAGGGGAATTATGGTATTTTCCAAATTCTTCGCGGACGCCGGACATAAGGCTAAACTGTAGAACATGTCCTGAAAAAAAAAGGACGTCTGCTAACCCTATATATATATTTGTACGGCTGTGGGTCGCATAAAGCCAGTCGCTTAAGAATTGAAGTGGCTTTCAGTATCGAACATGTTGCATAAATCCAGTCGAGTCTTTGAGCGAACCGTTCTCGCAAAACGCGTCATGTCTTTACGTAACTTTGTGTATAGCTCAGTGATGCCAACCCTAGCATAATGTCGCTAATCCTAGTACTGTTTGAATTGATTTGGGGCCAGCAATCTGCAGAGATTCAAAGCATTGATGTACGTAGAAGAGGGCTGAATGGGGTACAACCGCTCGACATTTCTTAAATAAACAAATCAAATATAAGCAGTAAAGATGTCGCGAAAACCGAAAATGGTAAGTGATTACAACCCTTAAATATAAAAGAGCCTCAATAACCATATTTGTCTTGAATAACTTTTAAAAGCGAAGGATGAAAATGGTAATTGGGTTGAGTTGGTGTTTTTAAGTCCACTTTATGCACAGTAAGGCTAATCGGGACTGGACATACAGCTTAAAGTGGGATCCGAACCACTTGTGCTTCCACTGGGTATCGAACCCGGGACCCCTTGATTACAAGGCGATGACGCTACCACTGCGCCATGGGGGAGGCCAAAATGGTAATTGGAGCTGATATCTCATGATGAAAATATTTTCTTCCTAATATTAAAAGGATAAGCTTCATTGCTGATGCTTAAAACACGGCAGATAAAATGAGAACGTACTTTTCCTCTTTGGAGAGAGAGAGTACTTAAAATTTGTTTCTTCAGTGCATAGCGTATGGGCGTAAGCTGGGACATAACTTTTGGGGGGAGGGTAGAATGTAAATAAAAATCCCGTAAATATAGCGTCCCCAGGATGATTTGCTAAGTAGCTGTTACATTAGCGATATCTAGCAAACCATTATTTCAAGAACTACAGATATTGCCAGTTCCATGCATATAGTTACCTATATTAAATCATAAGAGACATGAACATTTCTCAAAATACATACACAGCAACACCAGGGAAAAGAATCACTTATATATATAATTACCATGGGCGCCGCCAGACTTTTTTGCAAGGGGCAGGGTCGGGCAAGTGATAAAATTTGAGTTGTAGAAAAATAATAAGTATCATTACCACGGTTATAAATGTTATTATACAATAATATATATTATAAAGTAACAAAAATAAATGTTATTTGAAATAATAATAATAATTATTATTATTATATAAATGGGAAGACTCGATGCACCAAACGAGTGAATACAGCACAACTATTTTGCAATATTTCTTTTGTATTTTATGCATTTAGTATCTCTTCACTTAAAAATAAATTTATTTTCATTTCTGTGAATTGTCAAATGATGAAAAATAAATTATTTAAGACAATGAGAGAGAAGTTTAATTGATTTTCAATTAAGTTGAGGAGGAAATGTAACATTTAAAGGAGAAATTAACTGTCTTTTTTACTGTTTTACATCGTTAGGTTAGGACTTAGGAGTGGTAGATTTTGAGCTCACAGAAAATATGGATGTGTTCTTTCGCTATTTAAGTGTGCATTCAACCGGTATCTATTAGTGAAATGCGGCGAAAGTACTGGGATTCCAAGTCTTTAGTACTTAAGCGGCCCATACTTTGGGATCAAATGTCTCAGTTATTTTTGCTTTCCACACGCTGGAACCAATATTATATTACATAAAACATCGAAATCTGTCGATTGAAAGAAAAAATCAACGTAATTTTCGAAGGGGGTACAAAAACAAAACAAACCAGCAAAACGATAGATGACAAGTCACTTTTTATGTTTAAAATATGAGGTCTTTCAAAACGACTTACTTGCTGGTATGCACAAGTTATAACTGCTATTTCGGTTTCCTTCGATGTGACCATTGCGAACAACTTCTGTTGATAACGCCTATGAAGTGAGGGATTCCTTAGCTAACAGATTGCTTAAACAGGGTTATCAGATCGCTGTAAGGGAAATGTAGGAAATGCTGTCCCAAAATGTAGGACATTAAGTAAAAATGTAGAACTCACCACATTCTCAATAAGTAATACATATTTCTATAGAACACGTTAGAAAGTATTTGAAAAATGACACTTTTCAGTTTTAAAGAATTTATTCTCAATGAATGTTTAATTGCAAAATTTCAAAACTTGTAATCATACTAATCAATGCACCTCTAACTACTTGATTTAAGTGACACTTCTCAGGGGAGACAATTTTTATCAAAATAGCAGGTTTAGTCAAACTATATATTGATGTTAGAGTGGACAGTTAAACTCTTTGAAATTATAAGGACCCATACCAAACATTTTACAGACTTTATGAAAATATAATTTCTCTCGTGAGTCTGTTGTGCTGATGGTAATGAAAGTACTCTCTCAACATTTGAATTATGACCTGTAATGGCAAACAAATATTCAGCAATTACCATAATTTAAAATGGTGCCACAAGTTTCATCTTAGGTAGTATTTAGTTCAATAACAGGGTGTCTACCAAAATAATACATCCAGAAATCTTGACTCTTTCTGGATTTTTCTAGACCCCTACTTAGGTAAAGTTGGAAATTAGTAATTAAGAAAATAAATATTATTTTTATATATGAAAATCCCTACCACAGGGCCAGTTAAGATGAAAACTGAAGCTGAATTAAAGAAGAGAATTAGATCTGCTATTTTGTCTTAATGCATCCTGAACTGTGTCTGGCAGACAAGGGAGACTTTGGCGTCTGGACTCACAGCCAGTATAATGTTATGTAGGGCTTGTGTCGGTTGTCTGTTTAGGAATATCCATTCATTCATCTTATCTTACCACCATTCATCCTCACCTTCGCGATTAGCCGAAGGGACAGAAAAAGTGAAGTAAATTAAAGTAAATCAACCAATCAAAAAAAAAAAAAAATTGACCACAAGAATAATTTATTGCCATTTTATTGACATCTTGAACTACTTGTTGATTTTTTTCTTTTTTTCTTGACTTCCATGACTTTCTTGACTGGCAGATACCCTGAATGACATTGTTCTCTATTCCCCTGCTGTACATTAAAATTATATTGAATATTAAAAATGAATGTGCAACATCTTGTTCCATCAGTATAAACACTAAGGCAAGAAATTCTGCTCAGGCATTGAACAGCGACGTTATCAGAAAATGGTCCAAAAACTTTGTTCATTATTGCTTCCGTTTTCCCGTTTGTTTAATAGCAGGACAAACTTTATTCTTTTTGTGCAATGACTGAATCAAAATAAATTTCACTATTGGGTTTGGAAGCGCATGATTTTTTTTTGTTACGTATTTTCCTAATTAATATTATGTGACGCTTAAAATGTAGGACATTTATGATATTTTCCAAATTCCTCGCGGACGCCGGACATAAGGTTAAAATGTAGGACATGCCTGAAAAGAAAAAGGACGTCTGGGTCGCATAAAGCCAGTCGTTTAAAGGTAGTAGTGGCTTTCAGTATCGAACAGGTCGCATAAATCCAGTCTAGTCTTTGAGCGAACTGTTCTCGCAAAACGCGTCGTGTCTTTAGGTAACCTGTGTAAAGCTCAGTGATGCCAACCCTAGCATAATGTTGCTAAGCCTAATACTGTTAGAAATGATTTGACGCCAGCAATCTGCAGAGATTCAAAGCAATGATGTACTTAGAAGAGGGCTGAATGGGATACAGCCCCTCGACGTTTTTTAAATAAAAAAAAAAATATATGAAAGCATTCAAGAAGTGGCGAAAACTCAAAATGGTAAGTGATTACCACCCTTAAAAATAAATGACCCTCAATAACCATATTTGTCTTGAATAACTTGTAAAAACGAATATTTGAAATGTTTATTGAGTATGAAAGTGATACGCGTTGTAAGTGCCAAAAGCTAAAGTGTTGGGAAATCGCATCCATCGGTTCTGCACATCAGCCCATAAGAACGATCACATTAGTGCATCTTTACACGCCCTTTGAACTACTTAGAGGGCTACCAGCCACATTTCACGTTTGCCAAGAAAGCATGGCACATTTCGCAGTTTAACGTGGAAAACGGTGTTTGAATTATTGTGGCACTTACAGCGTTTACCAATTTTAGTCTTCAATTGGAGCTCATATCTCATGAAGAAAATATTTTCTTCTTAATATTAAAAGGATAAGCTTCATTGCTGATGCTTACAACACGGTAGCTAAAAAGAGAACGTACTTTTCCTCTTTGGCGAGAGAGAGGACTTAAAATTTGTTGCTTCAATGCAACACGTATGGGCGTAAGTGGGGACCTAACTTTTGGGGAGAGATAGAATTTAAACAAAAATCCCGTAAATATAGAATCCCCAGGATAATTTGCTAAGTAACTGTTACATTAGCGATATCTAGCAAACAATTATTTCAAGAACTACAGATATTGCCAGTTCCATGCATATACCTATATGAGATCCTAAGAGACATGAACATTTGTCAAAATACATACGCAGCAACACCAGAGAAAATAATCACTTACATATATAATTACCATGGGCGTCGCCAGAAATTTGTGCAAGGGGTCGGAGTTTGGCAAGTGATAAAAGTTGAATTGTAGAAAAATAATAAGTATTATTACCAAGGTTATAAATGTTATTATACAATAACAAATATTATAAAGTCTGTGAATTGTCAAATGTTAAAAAATAAATTATTTAAGACAAAGAGAGAGAAGGTAATTGAGTTTTAATGAATTTGAGGGGAAAATGTAACATTTAAAGGTGAAATTAACCGTTTCTTTTTTTACTGTCTTACATCGTTAGGTTAGGACTTATGAGTGCTAGATATTGGGCTCACAGAAATTTTGGATGCGTTCTCTCCGTATTTATGTGTGCATACAGCTGGTTTCTTTTAATGAAATGCGGCGAAAGTACTGGGATTGCAAGTTTTTAGTACTGAAGCGGACCATACTTTGGGATCAAAGATCTCCGTGTTTTCTTGTTTTCCTCGAGCTGGAACCAATTTCATATTTCGTAACACATCAAAATCTGTCGATTAAAAAAAAAAATCAACGTAATTCTCGAACGGGTACAGTGGGTAAACGGCCCCCCAAAACAAACCAGCAAAACCTTAGATGACAAGTCACTTTTTTATGTTTAACAAAATGAGGTCTTTCAAAACGACTTACTTGCTGGTATGCACAGATTATACGTGCTATTTCGATTTCCTTCGATATGACCAGTACCAATAGCTTCTGCTGGGTGACGACAACGTGAGGGATTCATTAGCTCACAGATAGCTTATATAGGGTTACCAGATCGTTGTAAGGGAAATGTAGGACATGCTGCTGTCCCAAAATGTAGGAAATTAAATCAAATTATAGGAGACAACTCATTCTCAATAAATAATATTAGAAAGTATTTGAAAAATGACACTTTTCAGTTTTTTAAAAATGAATTCTCAATGAATTTTTAAAAGCAAAATTTCAATAATTTCTTTCATACTAATCAAAGCACCACTTACTACTTGATTTAAGTGGCACTTCTCAGAGGGGACAATTTTTATCAATATTTCAGGTTTAGTCAAACTATATATTGATGTTAGAGTGGACAGTCAAACTCTTTGAAATTATAGGGACCCATACCAAACATTTTACAGACTTTATGAAAATATAATTTCTCTCGTGAGTCTGTTGTGCTGATGGTAATGAAAGTACTCTCTCAAAATTTTGAATTATGACCTGTAATGGCAAACAAATATTCAGCAATTACCGTAAATTAAAATGGTTCCACAAGTTTCATCTTGGGTAGTTTTTAGTTCAATAACAGGGTGTCTACCAATATAATACATCCAGAAATCTTGACTTTTTCTGGACTTTTCTAGATCCCTACTTAGGTAAAGTTGGAAATTAGTAATTAAGAAAATAAATATCTATTTAATGAAAATCCCTACCAAAGGGCCAGTTAAGATGAAAACTGAAGCTGAATTTAAGAAGGGAATTAGATCTGTTATTTCGTATTAATGCATCCTGAACTTGTGACGTGGTCGCGTCCTTTAGTATAATGGTATAAATTTGGAAGCTCAAAAATAATGTAAAATAGATTTTGTTATACCAACAAGTCACACGACCACTTCACATCAGCACTGGCCAAAAAAAAAATAGAGCCACATCTGTATAAACGTTAAAGGAAACCACAATCCTTTTCTCTCTTTGCTCTATTCCCCTATTTATTACTACCGTGGAAAAATCACCATTTAGTCCAAAACGATGACCACAGAGATAATTGGCCCTCTTGCGCTGACTCAAAATTTAACGTGGATCTTCGAGCACCAATCCCCACCATATCATATATTGCCCAGCTTATCTAATCGTCGAGATTTAATATTGGTTTCCGTGTTCGTGGTCGTCTAGCCACGAAAACGGAAACACTCTCGACATATATATTTATATACCAAAGCAAGATGGAACGCTAGTGAATATAAAAATAATAACCATTGCATACGTCAAACTTCAATTTTAGTGTCCATTTATTGTAACAAAATTAGCATCCGGACAAAAAGAAACATCTCCCCAACAATTTGACAAAATCTCTCCCAATATATATATATATTCAACTGTCTGTACCATATAATAAAACCCACGTGGCAAAAATAAATACTGCCGTTTTTTGTTTTCTACAGGTCGTTAAAAGTTATAACAAGGAACACCCGTTAAAATGAACACAAGGTCATATCTATGGTTTCGGTGATCGGGATCCTATATCGACGAATTTCTCAACAATCACGGTGGCGAGTTTTTAACTGTATTACGTCGGTCATGGAATAAATGCATTAAGTTTTAAATTACAAAACGGATAATTCCAAAAAAACTATTCCTGCAAATCATTACGAAACAAAAATGACCGGTCACGTAATTTTAACATAAACTAAAATAAATTGAATTATAATACCCCGTTATTCCATGCCGAGACATCAATCCAATGCCACAGTCAAATTTGTATGTCGATGCGGATCCGATCACCGTCGCCCGTGACCAAAGAAGGAGAAGGAAGCTCCTTACTCTACCTGTGCCTTAGCTGCAACGTTCTGTTCTCTCTCGGGAGAAAACTTCGCCCGCAGCCGAAGCTTTCCCCCTTTAGTTACAAAGTTCTCCGCTAGGGGAAACAGAGTTGCCAAATTTACTCTGCTCGACGTGCAGAGCCGAGCGTCAAGAACATAATGACGCAAAAACTCCTTGTTAGAATAACGAGGAGGATGTGGTGGAGCTTTTAAAATATATAAGATATAAGCAAACACCACAACCTCCCCCTACATCGAGAAAAATCAACACAGGCACCTTACAAAACAGTCATAAAAAAAACCAAGGCAACAATCCCAATAATTTACAAGCATAACCGCAATGACGAATAAAGAGTGAAAATACTAACATCAAAAGTTGCCCATAAATACCATGACTAGATATAATTTGTAAGCAGATAATATATTTCACATTTCCCATAATTTTCCTGTTTTTGTCCTTTGTTTATATTATCATTTTTTTTTTTACATTGAATTTTTGTTTTTAAACCCAATAATAATTCCCATCCAAATATGCGATATATGATATATGCAAGCTTTCATCCCCACACAATATGAACACGAAAGCTCCATTATATTAAAGAAGCCCACAAAGATATATGAAATCTCACTCAAGCAATAAACATACAAATATATATACATACATATATGATAAAAACATGACATGAATATACCTTTCCCTGAATGAAAAGATGAAAATAGCGAACCAGCGCTTTTAAGATAAATACAAATCCATGCCTATGATGGATACCTATTTTCTTTAAATACTGGAGATTCAAAGTTCCAAAAATATGGAAATATTTGGGTATGCAAACAAGGCAAATAACCACTCAATCACACTTGACACCTTTTGAGGATGGAACCTGTAAAAATAAAGGCTGTCCTGCCAAAGAAAGTTTCTGCTCAGTAACATCCTAATGTCAGAATCCTCTTCTAGCCAGGGTACAACCATAACCTCCAATCCAACAAACGCATTCCGTTTCATTCCATAAAGTTCTCATATCCACTTGGGGTCCAGATTCATTTTGTTTTTGAAACACACCACTTCTCCAAGGACATCAGAGTGCATCCCGCACAATGGACTCAGGAGAATACATTCACCATAGAAAGTACAGCCAATCCATATTTGCAGCCAATCCATTTCCACACAATCTTGGCGAAAAAAATCCATTTCTCGAATGTTAAGGAGCCTACGTCAAAATGCATCCCGCACAATGAACTCCATGAAAGAGAATCTTCTGAAATCTTGCTATGAAGATTAAATATACAAGGTATTTATACATCCTTGAAAACGTTTCACTTTAAACACTCACATGTTAAGGTACAAAAAGCATTTGTGAGATAAGCACATTGCACTCGAACAAAAACAAACACCTCGAACGAACTTCACTAAGCTAACACATCCTTGGGTATCCTTGCATGAGAAAAATACAGTACCAAACATACCGGAAATCCATCGGTGTGAGCCCGTCTACACCGTCACAGAGATCCAAATTCCATTTTCCAGATTAGCCATCGACGAAACGACGAAAATGTCCAATCCTGGCTGCGACGAAAAAAAGTCCAGGCAGTGGCAACCATTGAAGAGCAGGTGCATGCGAACCAAGCAGAATCTGTAGTGGCAGGTCAGCAGGTGGCAAGCCTACAGCAATCGTGCATATATTGCGGAACATATCTCCATCGAAGTAAAAAAACATGAAACAAAAAATAACCCAAGCATTAATAAGAAGAAAGAATAGAATAGAAGAAACAAGAAGGTATAGAAAAGAATAATGAAAATCTTCACGCAACAATTATTAATCTGCCAATTTTACTACAATTTTGATTACGAACAATACAAGCTAAGCTTTACATATTATGCCCCTGTTGAGGGGTATTCGGTAACCTAACTCTACAGAATTTTTGAAAATGCCCCCATCGTAAACAGCGACGGCATTGCACATTTCTTACATTCTTTGACCTTTGAATGGTGCCTGTTAAATTCACATTAGAAGAAGACGTCGCGGTTAACCTTTGTATCGAAGTTTCATCTTTCGTATCATCATTTGCCGGAGCCACGTCAAATTCGTGCTCCATAGAAGAAGTTTCTTGAGCCAGACTTAATAATTCAGCCAACGTTTTAGGTTTATTCTGAAACAATAGGAAACCCCGAGTCTGAGGGCGCAACTTATGCAAAATTTCGGCCACTAGGACGTCCTCTTCCCATACCAGATTAAGAGTATTGGCACAATCAATTATGTTAGAGACAAAGGCGGACATAGATTCAGATCGTGTTTGACGGCGGCATATCTTTAAATTAATCAAATTCGCCACTGACGAGGCCGGTGCCATATTTTTCCACACTTGACACTTAAGTGCAAACCAAGACGCCTTAGCGGCTAGAGCTTCACGCCAAAGGATTTTTAAGTTACCAGCAGTTTTACGTAAACAATTTTGAAGCACCAAGGTATCTGGATAAATATGAAAACTTACTATTAATTGGACGTTAAGCATAAATGTAAATAGTTGTTCCAAAGAAGTACCGGTACAAATTGATAAGGCATCAATTTCAGCGTCCATATTACGTAACATGATTTTATCGGACAACGAGGAAGACACCTTAGAAGGAACATCATTATCCTTATCAGGAGTACTGGAATCCCCTTCCCCCGATGAACTAAACAGAATCTTAGGAACTTTGACGTAATCAACCCGTTTAGGTGTCGTGGAGGGATCTAACTGCATATAACCCTTTAATTGGGACATCGTAAAATGGAAAAATATACCAAAAATCCTACAAAAAAATATATATATCAAGTCAAAAGCAAGACGCAACTCTCGAAACAGTAGTGGGGGGGGGGGGGTACTCGTTTGCTCTGCTACCATTGAATGTTGTGACGTGGTCGCGTCCTTTAGTATAATGGTATAAATTTGGAAGCTCAAAAATAATGTAAAATAGATTTTGTTATACCAACAAGTCACACGACCACTTCACATCAGCACTGGCCAAAAAAAAAATAGAGCCACATCTGTATAAACGTTAAAGGAAACCACAATCCTTTTCTCTCTTTGCTCTATTCCCCTATTTATTACTACCGTGGAAAAATCACCATTTAGTCCAAAACGATGACCACAGAGATAATTGGCCCTCTTGCGCTGACTCAAAATTTAACGTGGATCTTCGAGCACCAATCCCCACCATATCATATATTGCCCAGCTTATCTAATCGTCGAGATTTAATATTGGTTTCCGTGTTCGTGGTCGTCTAGCCACGAAAACGGAAACACTCTCGACATATATATTTATATACCAAAGCAAGATGGAACGCTAGTGAATATAAAAATAATAACCATTGCATACGTCAAACTTCAATTTTAGTGTCCATTTATTGTAACAAAATTAGCATCCGGACAAAAAGAAACATCTCCCCAACAATTTGACAAAATCTCTCCCAATATATATATATATTCAACTGTCTGTACCATATAATAAAACCCACGTGGCAAAAATAAATACTGCCGTTTTTTGTTTTCTACAGGTCGTTAAAAGTTATAACAAGGAACACCCGTTAAAATGAACACAAGGTCATATCTATGGTTTCGGTGATCGGGATCCTATATCGACGAATTTCTCAACAATCACGGTGGCGAGTTTTTAACTGTATTACGTCGGTCATGGAATAAATGCATTAAGTTTTAAATTACAAAACGGATAATTCCAAAAAAACTATTCCTGCAAATCATTACGAAACAAAAATGACCGGTCACGTAATTTTAACATAAACTAAAATAAATTGAATTATAATACCCCGTTATTCCATGCCGAGACATCAATCCAATGCCACAGTCAAATTTGTATGTCGATGCGGATCCGATCACCGTCGCCCGTGACCAAAGAAGGAGAAGGAAGCTCCTTACTCTACCTGTGCCTTAGCTGCAACGTTCTGTTCTCTCTCGGGAGAAAACTTCGCCCGCAGCCGAAGCTTTCCCCCTTTAGTTACAAAGTTCTCCGCTAGGGGAAACAGAGTTGCCAAATTTACTCTGCTCGACGTGCAGAGCCGAGCGTCAAGAACATAATGACGCAAAAACTCCTTGTTAGAATAACGAGGAGGATGTGGTGGAGCTTTTAAAATATATAAGATATAAGCAAACACCACAACCTCCCCCTACATCGAGAAAAATCAACACAGGCACCTTACAAAACAGTCATAAAAAAAACCAAGGCAACAATCCCAATAATTTACAAGCATAACCGCAATGACGAATAAAGAGTGAAAATACTAACATCAAAAGTTGCCCATAAATACCATGACTAGATATAATTTGTAAGCAGATAATATATTTCACATTTCCCATAATTTTCCTGTTTTTGTCCTTTGTTTATATTATCATTTTTTTTTTTACATTGAATTTTTGTTTTTAAACCCAATAATAATTCCCATCCAAATATGCGATATATGATATATGCAAGCTTTCATCCCCACACAATATGAACACGAAAGCTCCATTATATTAAAGAAGCCCACAAAGATATATGAAATCTCACTCAAGCAATAAACATACAAATATATATACATACATATATGATAAAAACATGACATGAATATACCTTTCCCTGAATGAAAAGATGAAAATAGCGAACCAGCGCTTTTAAGATAAATACAAATCCATGCCTATGATGGATACCTATTTTCTTTAAATACTGGAGATTCAAAGTTCCAAAAATATGGAAATATTTGGGTATGCAAACAAGGCAAATAACCACTCAATCACACTTGACACCTTTTGAGGATGGAACCTGTAAAAATAAAGGCTGTCCTGCCAAAGAAAGTTTCTGCTCAGTAACATCCTAATGTCAGAATCCTCTTCTAGCCAGGGTACAACCATAACCTCCAATCCAACAAACGCATTCCGTTTCATTCCATAAAGTTCTCATATCCACTTGGGGTCCAGATTCATTTTGTTTTTGAAACACACCACTTCTCCAAGGACATCAGAGTGCATCCCGCACAATGGACTCAGGAGAATACATTCACCATAGAAAGTACAGCCAATCCATATTTGCAGCCAATCCATTTCCACACAATCTTGGCGAAAAAAATCCATTTCTCGAATGTTAAGGAGCCTACGTCAAAATGCATCCCGCACAATGAACTCCATGAAAGAGAATCTTCTGAAATCTTGCTATGAAGATTAAATATACAAGGTATTTATACATCCTTGAAAACGTTTCACTTTAAACACTCACATGTTAAGGTACAAAAAGCATTTGTGAGATAAGCACATTGCACTCGAACAAAAACAAACACCTCGAACGAACTTCACTAAGCTAACACATCCTTGGGTATCCTTGCATGAGAAAAATACAGTACCAAACATACCGGAAATCCATCGGTGTGAGCCCGTCTACACCGTCACAGAGATCCAAATTCCATTTTCCAGATTAGCCATCGACGAAACGACGAAAATGTCCAATCCTGGCTGCGACGAAAAAAAGTCCAGGCAGTGGCAACCATTGAAGAGCAGGTGCATGCGAACCAAGCAGAATCTGTAGTGGCAGGTCAGCAGGTGGCAAGCCTACAGCAATCGTGCATATATTGCGGAACATATCTCCATCGAAGTAAAAAAACATGAAACAAAAAATAACCCAAGCATTAATAAGAAGAAAGAATAGAATAGAAGAAACAAGAAGGTATAGAAAAGAATAATGAAAATCTTCACGCAACAATTATTAATCTGCCAATTTTACTACAATTTTGATTACGAACAATACAAGCTAAGCTTTACATATTATGCCCCTGTTGAGGGGTATTCGGTAACCTAACTCTACAGAATTTTTGAAAATGCCCCCATCGTAAACAGCGACGGCATTGCACATTTCTTACATTCTTTGACCTTTGAATGGTGCCTGTTAAATTCACATTAGAAGAAGACGTCGCGGTTAACCTTTGTATCGAAGTTTCATCTTTCGTATCATCATTTGCCGGAGCCACGTCAAATTCGTGCTCCATAGAAGAAGTTTCTTGAGCCAGACTTAATAATTCAGCCAACGTTTTAGGTTTATTCTGAAACAATAGGAAACCCCGAGTCTGAGGGCGCAACTTATGCAAAATTTCGGCCACTAGGACGTCCTCTTCCCATACCAGATTAAGAGTATTGGCACAATCAATTATGTTAGAGACAAAGGCGGACATAGATTCAGATCGTGTTTGACGGCGGCATATCTTTAAATTAATCAAATTCGCCACTGACGAGGCCGGTGCCATATTTTTCCACACTTGACACTTAAGTGCAAACCAAGACGCCTTAGCGGCTAGAGCTTCACGCCAAAGGATTTTTAAGTTACCAGCAGTTTTACGTAAACAATTTTGAAGCACCAAGGTATCTGGATAAATATGAAAACTTACTATTAATTGGACGTTAAGCATAAATGTAAATAGTTGTTCCAAAGAAGTACCGGTACAAATTGATAAGGCATCAATTTCAGCGTCCATATTACGTAACATGATTTTATCGGACAACGAGGAAGACACCTTAGAAGGAACATCATTATCCTTATCAGGAGTACTGGAATCCCCTTCCCCCGATGAACTAAACAGAATCTTAGGAACTTTGACGTAATCAACCCGTTTAGGTGTCGTGGAGGGATCTAACTGCATATAACCCTTTAATTGGGACATCGTAAAATGGAAAAATATACCAAAAATCCTACAAAAAAATATATATATCAAGTCAAAAGCAAGACGCAACTCTCGAAACAGTAGTGGGGGGGGGGGGTACTCGTTTGCTCTGCTACCATTGAATGTTGTGACGTGGTCGCGTCCTTTAGTATAATGGTATAAATTTGGAAGCTCAAAAATAATGTAAAATAGATTTTGTTATACCAACAAGTCACACGACCACTTCACATCAGCACTGGCCAAAAAAAAAATAGAGCCACATCTGTATAAACGTTAAAGGAAACCACAATCCTTTTCTCTCTTTGCTCTATTCCCCTATTTATTACTACCGTGGAAAAATCACCATTTAGTCCAAAACGATGACCACAGAGATAATTGGCCCTCTTGCGCTGACTCAAAATTTAACGTGGATCTTCGAGCACCAATCCCCACCATATCATATATTGCCCAGCTTATCTAATCGTCGAGATTTAATATTGGTTTCCGTGTTCGTGGTCGTCTAGCCACGAAAACGGAAACACTCTCGACATATATATTTATATACCAAAGCAAGATGGAACGCTAGTGAATATAAAAATAATAACCATTGCATACGTCAAACTTCAATTTTAGTGTCCATTTATTGTAACAAAATTAGCATCCGGACAAAAAGAAACATCTCCCCAACAATTTGACAAAATCTCTCCCAATATATATATATATTCAACTGTCTGTACCATATAATAAAACCCACGTGGCAAAAATAAATACTGCCGTTTTTTGTTTTCTACAGGTCGTTAAAAGTTATAACAAGGAACACCCGTTAAAATGAACACAAGGTCATATCTATGGTTTCGGTGATCGGGATCCTATATCGACGAATTTCTCAACAATCACGGTGGCGAGTTTTTAACTGTATTACGTCGGTCATGGAATAAATGCATTAAGTTTTAAATTACAAAACGGATAATTCCAAAAAAACTATTCCTGCAAATCATTACGAAACAAAAATGACCGGTCACGTAATTTTAACATAAACTAAAATAAATTGAATTATAATACCCCGTTATTCCATGCCGAGACATCAATCCAATGCCACAGTCAAATTTGTATGTCGATGCGGATCCGATCACCGTCGCCCGTGACCAAAGAAGGAGAAGGAAGCTCCTTACTCTACCTGTGCCTTAGCTGCAACGTTCTGTTCTCTCTCGGGAGAAAACTTCGCCCGCAGCCGAAGCTTTCCCCCTTTAGTTACAAAGTTCTCCGCTAGGGGAAACAGAGTTGCCAAATTTACTCTGCTCGACGTGCAGAGCCGAGCGTCAAGAACATAATGACGCAAAAACTCCTTGTTAGAATAACGAGGAGGATGTGGTGGAGCTTTTAAAATATATAAGATATAAGCAAACACCACAAACTGTATTTGGCAGACAAGCGAGACTTTGGCGTCTGGACTCACAGCCAGTATAATCTTATGAGGGGCTTGTGTCGGTTGTCTGTTTATGACTATCCATTCATCCATCTTATCTTACCACCATTCATCCTCATCTTCACGACTAGCAAAAGGGACAGAAAAAGTGAAGTAAAATAAACGAAATCAACCAATCAATATCAAAAATTTTTGACTACAAGAATAATTTATTGCCATTTTATTGACTACTTGTTGATTTTTTACTTTTTCTTGACTTCCATGACTTTCTTGACTGGCAGACACCCTGAATGACATTGTTCTCTATACCCCTGCTTTAGAATCAAATTACATTGAATATTGAATAAGAATGGCCAACACCTTGTCCCATCAGTATAAACCCTAAGGCAAGAAATTCTGCTCAGGCATTGAACAGTGACGTTATCAGAAAATGGTCCAAAAACTTTGTTCATTATTGCTTCCATTTTCCCGTTTGTTTAATAGCAGGGCAAACCTTTTTTCGATTTTGTGCAATGACTGACTCAAAATAAATTTCACTATTGAGTTTGGAAGCGCAGTCCATAGACATGTAACTTGCATCAATTTTTTCTGTTACGTATTTTCCTAATTAATATTATGTGACGCTCAAAATGTAGGGGAATTATGGTATTTTCCAAATTCTTCGCGGACGCCGGACATAAGGCTAAACTGTAGAACATGTCCTGAAAAAAAAAGGACGTCTGCTAACCCTATATATATATTTGTACGGCTGTGGGTCGCATAAAGCCAGTCGCTTAAGAATTGAAGTGGCTTTCAGTATCGAACATGTTGCATAAATCCAGTCGAGTCTTTGAGCGAACCGTTCTCGCAAAACGCGTCATGTCTTTACGTAACTTTGTGTATAGCTCAGTGATGCCAACCCTAGCATAATGTCGCTAATCCTAGTACTGTTTGAATTGATTTGGGGCCAGCAATCTGCAGAGATTCAAAGCATTGATGTACGTAGAAGAGGGCTGAATGGGGTACAACCGCTCGACATTTCTTAAATAAAGAAATCAAATGAAAGCAGTAAAGATGTCGCGAAAACCGAAAATGGTAAGTGATTACAACCCTTAAATATAAAAGAGCCTCAATAACCATATTTGTCTTGAATAACTTTTAAAACCGAAGGATTAAAATGGTAATTGGGTTGAGTTGGTGTTTTTAAGTCCACTTTATGCACAGTAAGGCTAATCGGGACTGGACATACAGCTTAAAGTGGGATCCGAACCACTTGTGCTTCCACTGGGTATCGATCCCGGGACCCCTTGATTACAAGGCGATGACGCTACCACTGCGCCATGGGGGAGGCCAAAATGGTAATTGGAGCTGATATCTCATGATGAAAATATTTTCTTCCTAATATTAAAAGGATAAGCTTCATTGCTGATGCTTAAAACACGGCAGATAAAATGAGAACGTACTTTTCCTCTTTGGAGAGAGAGAGTACTTAAAATTTGTCTCTTCACTGCATAGCGTATGGGCGTAAGCTGGGACATAACTTTTGGGGGGAGGGTAGAATGTAAATAAAAATCCCGTAAATATAGCGTCCCCAGGATAATTTGCTAAGTAGCTGTTACATTAGCGATATCTAGCAAACCATTATTTCAAGAACTACAGATATTGCCAGTTCCATGCATATAGTTACCTATATTAAATCATAAGAGACATGAACATTTCTCAAAATACATACACAGCAACACCAGGGAAAAGAATCACTTATATATATAATTACCATGGGCGCCGCCATACTTTTTTGCAAGGGGCAGGGTCGGGCAAGTGATAAAATTTGAGTTGTAGAAAAATAATAAGTATCATTACCACGGTTATAAATGTTATTATACAATAATATATATTATAAAGTAACAAAAATAAATGTTATTTGAAATAATAATAATTATTATTATTATTATATAAATGGGAAGACTCGATGCACCAAACGAGTGAATACAGCACGACTATTTTGCAATATTTCTTTTGTATTTTATGCATTTAGTATCTCTTCACTTAAAAATAAATTTATTTTCATTTCTGTGAATTGTCAAATGATGAAAAATAAATTATTTAAGACAATGAGAGAGAAGGTTAATTGATTTTCAATCAAGTTGAGGAGGAAATGTAACATTTAAAGGAGAAATTAACTGTTTTTTTTACTGTTTTACATCGTTAGGTTAGGACTTAGGAGTGGTAGATTTTGAGCTCACAGAAAATATGGATGTGTTCTTTCGCTATTTAAGTGTGCATTCAACCGGTATCTATTAGTGAAATGCGGCGAAAGTACTGGGATTCCAAGTCTTTAGTACTTAAGCGGCCCATACTTTGGGATCAAATGTCTCAGTTATTTTTGCTTTCCACACGCTGGAACCAATATTATATTACATAAAACATCGAAATCTGTCGATTGAAAGAAAAAATCAACGTAATTTTCGAGGGGGGTACAAAAACAAAACAAACCAGCAAAACGTTAGATGACAAGTCACTTTTTATGTTTAAAATATGAGGTCTTTCAAAACGACTTACTTGCTGGTATGCACAAGTTATAACTGCTATTTCGGTTTCCTTCGATGTGACCATTGCGAACAACTTCTGTTGATAACGCCTATGAAGTGAGGGATTCCTTAGCTAACAGATTGCTTAAACAGGGTTATCAGATCGCTGTAAGGGAAATGTAGGAAATGCTGTCCCAAAATGTAGGACATTAAGTAAAAATGTAGAACTCACCACATTCTCAATAAATAATACATATTTCTATAGAACACGTTAGAAAGTATTTGAAAAATGACACTTTTCAGTTTTAAAGAATTTATTCTCAATGAATGTTTAATTGCAAAATTTCAAAACTTGTAATCATACTAATCAATGCACCTCTAACTACTTGATTTAAGTGACACTTCTCAGGGGAGACAATTTTTATCAAAATAGCAGGTTTAGTCAAACTATATATTGATGTTAGAGTGGACAGTTAAACTCTTTGAAATTATAAGGACCCATACCAAACATTTTACAGACTTTATGAAAATATAATTTCTCTCGTGAGTCTGTTGTGCTGATGGTAATGAAAGTACTCTCTCAACATTTGAATTATGACCTGTAATGGCAAACAAATATTCAGCAATTACCGTAATTTAAAATGGTGCCACAAGTTTCATCTTGGGTAGTATTTAGTTCAATAACAGGGTGTCTACCAAAATAATACATCCAGAAATCTTGACTCTTTCTGGATTTTTCTAGACCCCTACTTAGGTAAAGTTGGAAATTAGTAATTAAGAAAATAAATATTATTTTTATATATGAAAATCCCTACCACAGGGCCAGTTAAGATGAAAACTGAAGCTGAATTTAAGAAGAGAATTAGATCTACTATTTTGTATTAATGCATCCTGAACTGTGTCTGGCAGACAAGGGAGACTTTGGCGTCTGGACTCACAGCCAGTATAATCTTATGTAGGGCTTGTGTCGGTTGCCTGTTTAGGAATATCCATTCATTCATCTTATCTTACCACCATTCATCCTCACCTTCGCGATTAGCCGAAGGGACAGAAAAAGTGAAGTAAATTAAAGTAAATCAACCAATCAAAAAAAAAAAAAAATTGACCACAAGAATAATTTATTGCCATTTTATTGACATCTTGAACTACTTGTTGATTTTTTTCTTTTTTTCTTGACTTCCATGACTTTCTTGACTGGCAGATACCCTGAATGACATTGTTCTCTATTCCCCTGCTGTACATTAAAATTATATTGAATATTAAAAATGAATGTGCAACATCTTGTTCCATCAGTATAAACACTAAGGCAAGAAATTCTGCTCAGGCATTGAACAGCGACGTTATCAGAAAATGGTCCAAAAACTTTGTTCATTATTGCTTCCGTTTTCCCGTTTGTTTAATAGCAGGACAAACTTTATTCTTTTTGTGCAATGACTGAATCAAAATAAATTTCACTATTGGGTTTGGAAGCGCATGATTTTTTTTTGTTACGTATTTTCCTAATTAATATTATGTGACGCTTAAAATGTAGGACATTTATGATATTTTCCAAATTCCTCGCGGACGCCGGACATAAGGTTAAAATGTAGGACATGCCTGAAAAGAAAAAGGACGTCTGGGTCGCATAAAGCCAGTCGTTTAAAGGTAGTAGTGGCTTTCAGTATCGAACAGGTCGCATAAATCCAGTCTAGTCTTTGAGCGAACTGTTCTCGCAAAACGCGTCGTGTCTTTAGGTAACCTGTGTAAAGCTCAGTGATGCCAACCCTAGCATAATGTCGCTAAGCCTAATACTGTTAGAAATGATTTGACGCCAGCAATCTGCAGAGATTCAAAGCAATGATGTACTTAGAAGAGGGCTGAATGGGATACAGCCCCTCGACATTTTTTAAATAAAAAAAATTATATGAAAGCAGTCAAGAAGTGGCGAAAACTCAAAATGGTAAGTGATTACCACCCTTAAAAATAAATGACCCTCAATAACCATATTTGTCTTGAATAACTTGTAAAAACGAAGATTTGAAATGTTTATTGAGTATGAAAGTGGTAAGCGTTGTAAGTGCCAAAAGCTAAAGTGTTGGGAAATCGAATCCTTCGGTTCTGCACATCAGCCCATAAGAACGATCACATTAGTGCATCTTTACACGCCCTTTGAACTACTTAGAGGGCTACCAGCCACATTTCACGTTTGCCAAGAAAGCATGGCACATTTCGCAGTTTAACGTGGAAAACGGTGTTTGAATTATTGTGGCACTTACAGCGTTTACCAATTTTAGTCTTCAATTGGAGCTCATATCTCATGAAGAAAATATTTTCTTCTTAATATTAAAAGGATAAGCTTCATTGCTGATGCTTACAACACGGTAGCTAAAAAGAGAACGTACTTTTCCTCTTTGGCGAGAGAGAGGACTTAAAATTTGTTGCTTCAATGCAACACGTATGGGCGTAAGTGGGGACCTAACTTTTGGGGAGAGATAGAATTTAAACAAAAATCCCGTAAATATAGAATCCCCAGGATAATTTGTTAAGTAACTGTTACATTAGCGATATCTAGCAAACAATTATTTCAAGAACTACAGATATTGCCAGTTCCATGCATATACCTATATGAGATCCTAAGAGACATGAACATTTGTCAAAATACATACGCAGCAACACCAGAGAAAATAATCACTTACATATATAATTACCATGGGCGTCGCCAGAAATTTGTGCAAGGGGTCGGAGTTTGGCAAGTGATAAAAGTTGAATTGTAGAAAAATAATAAGTATTATTACCAAGGTTATAAATGTTATTATACAATAACAAATATTATAAAGTCTGTGAATTGTCAAATGTTAAAAAATAAATTATTTAAGACAAAGAGAGATAAGGTAATTGAGTTTTAATGAATTTGAGGGGAAAATGTAACATTTAAAAGTTAAATTAACCGTTTCTTTTTTTACTGTCTTACATCGTTAGGTTAGGACTTATGAGTGCTAGATATTGGGCTCACAGAAATTTTGGATGCGTTCTCTCCGTATTTATGTGTGCATACAGCTGGTTTCTTTTAATGAAATGCGGCGAAAGTACTGGGATTGCATGTTTTTAGTACTGAAGCGGACCATACTTTGGGATCAAAGATCTCCGTGTTTTCTTGTTTTCCTCGAGGTGGAACCAATTTCATATTTCGTAACACATCAAAATCTGTCGATTAAAAAAAAAATCAACGTAATTCTCGAACGGGTACAGTGGGTAAACGGCCCCCCAAAACAAACCAGCAAAACATTAGATGACAAGTCACTTTTTTATGTTTAACAAAATGAGGTCTTTCAAAACGACTTACTTGCTGGTATGCACAGATTATACGTGCTATTTCGATTTCCTTCGATATGACCAGTACCAATAGCTTCTGCTGGGTGACGCCAACGTGAGGGATTCATTAGCTCACAGATAGCTTATATAGGGTTACCAGATCGTTGTAAGGGAAATGTAGGACATGCTGCTGTCCCAAAATGTAGGAAATTAAATCAAATTATAGGAGACAACTCATTCTCAATAAATAATATTAGAAAGTATTTGAAAAATGACACTTTTCAGTTTTTTAAAAATGAATTCTCAATGAATTTTTAAAAGCAAAATTTCAATAATTTCTTTCATACTAATCAAAGCACCACTTACTACTTGATTTAAGTGGCACTTCTCAGAGGGGACAATTTTTATCAATATTTCAGGTTTAGTCAAACTATATATTGATGTTAGAGTGGACAGTCAAACTCTTTGAAATTATAGGGACCCATACCAAACATTTTACTGACTTTATGAAAATATAATTTCTCTCGTGAGTCTGTTGTGCTGATGGTAATGAAAGTACTCTCTCAAAATTTTTAATTATGACCTGTAATGGCAAACAAATATTCAGCAATTACCGTAAATTAAAATGGTTCCACAAGTTTCATCTTGGGTAGTTTTTAGTTCAATAACAGGGTGTCTACCAATATAATACATCCAGAAATCTTGACTTTTTCTGGACTTTTCTAGATCCCTACTTAGGTAAAGTTGGAAATTAGTAATTAAGAAAATAAATATCTATTTAATGAAAATCCCTACCAAAGGGCCAGTTAAGATGAAAACTGAAGCTGAATTTAAGAAGGGAATTAGATCTGTTATTTCGTATTAATGCATCCTGAACTGTGTCTGGCAGACAAGGGAGACTTTGGCGTCTGGACTCACAGCCAGTATAATCTTATGTAGGGCTTGTGTCGGTTGTCTGTTTAGGAATATCCATTCATTCATCTTATCTTACCACCATTCATCCTCACCTTCGCGATTAGCCGAAGGGACAGAAAAAGTGAAGTAAATTAAAGTAAATCAACCAATCAAAAAAAAAAAAATTGACCACAAGAATAATTTATTGCCATTTTATTGACATCTTGAACTACTTGTTGATTTTTTTTCTTTTTTTCTTGACTTCCATGACTTTCTTGACTGGCAGATACCCTGAATGACATTGTTCTCTATTCCCCTGCTGTACATTAAAATTATATTGAATATTAAAAATGAATGTGCAACATCTTGTTCCATCAGTATAAACACTAAGGCAAGAAATTCTGCTCAGGCATTGAACATCGACGTTATCAGAAAATGGTCCAAAAACTTTGTTCATTATTGCTTCCGTTTTCCCGTTTGTTTAATAGCAGGACAAACTTTATTCTTTTTGTGCAATGACTGAATCAAAATAAATTTCACTATTGGGTTTGGAAGCGCAGTCCATAGACTTGTAACTTGCATGATTTTTTTTTGTTACGTATTTTCCTAATAAATATTATGTGACGCTTAAAATGTAGGACATTTATGATATTTTCCAAATTCCTCGCGGACGCCGGACATAAGGTTAAAATGTAGGACATGCCTGAAAAAAAAAAAAGGACGTCTGGGTCGCATAAAGCCAGTCGTTTAAAGGTAGTAGTGGCTTTCAGTATCGAACAGGTCGCATAAATCCAGTCTAGTCTTTGAGCGAACTGTTCTCGCAAAACGCGTCGTGTCTTTAGGTAACCTGTGTAAAGCTCAGTGATGCCAACCCTAGCATAATGTCGCTAAGCCTAATACTGTTAGAAATGATTTGACGCCAGCAATCTGCAGAGATTCAAAGCAATGATGTACTTAGAAGAGGGCTGAATGGGATACAGCCCCTCGACATTTTTTAAATAAAAAAAATTATATGAAAGCAGTCAAGAAGTGGCGAAAACTCAAAATGGTAAGTGATTACCACCCTTAAAAATAAATGACCCTCAATAACCATATTTGTCTTGAATAACTTGTAAAAACGAAGATTTGAAATGTTTATTGAGTATGAAAGTGGTAAGCGTTGTAAGTGCCAAAAGCTAAAGTGTTGGGAAATCGCATCCTTCGGTTCTGCACATCAGCCCATAAGAACGATCACATTAGTGCATCTTTACACGCCCTTTGAACTACTTAGAGGGCTACCAGCCACATTTCACGTTTGCCAAGAAAGCATGGCACATTTCGCAGTTTAACGTAGAAAACGGTGTTTGAATTATTGTGGCACTTACAGCGTTTACCAATTTTAGTCTTCAATTGGAGCTCATATCTCATGAAGAAAATATTTTCTTCTTAATATTAAAAGGATAAGCTTCATTGCTGATGCTTACAACACGGTAGCTAAAAAGAGAACGTACTTTTCCTCTTTGGCGAGAGAGAGGACTTAAAATTTGTTGCTTCAATGCAACACGTATGGGCGTAAGTGGGGACCTAACTTTTGGGGAGAGATAGAATTTAAACAAAAATCCCGTAAATATAGAATCCCCAGGATAATTTGCTAAGTAACTGTTACATTAGCGATATCTAGCAAACAATTATTTCAAGAACTACAGATATTGCCAGTTCCATGCATATACCTATATGAGATCCTAAGAGACATGAACATTTGTCAAAATACATACGCAGCAACACCAGAGAAAATAATCACTTACATATATAATTACCATGGGCGTCGCCAGAAATTTGTGCAAGGGGTCGGAGTTTGGCAAGTGATAAAAGTTGAATTGTAGAAAAATAATAAGTATTATTACCAAGGTTATAAATGTTATTATACAATAACAAATATTATAAAGTCTGTGAATTGTCAAATGTTAAAAAATAAATTATTTAAGACAAAGAGAGAGAAGGTAATTGAGTTTTAATGAATTTGAGGGGAAAATGTAACATTTAAAGGTGAAATTAACCGTTTCTTTTTTTACTGTCTTACATCGTTAGGTTAGGACTTATGAGTGCTAGATATTGGGCTCACAGAAATTTTGGATGCGTTCTCTCCGTATTTATGTGTGCATACAGCTGGTTTCTTTTAATGAAATGCGGCGAAAGTACTGGGATTGCAAGTTTTTAGTACTGAAGCGGACCATACTTTGGGATCAAAGATCTCCGTGTTTTCTTGTTTTCCTCGAGGTGGAACCAATTTCATATTTCGTAACACATCAAAATCTGTCGATTAAAAAAAAAATCAACGTAATTCTCGAACGGGTACAGTGGGTAAACGGCCCCCCAAAACAAACCAGCAAAACCTTAGATGACAAGTCACTTTTTTATGTTTAACAAAATGAGGTCTTTCAAAACGACTTACTTGCTGGTATGCACAGATTATACGTGCTATTTCGATTTCCTTCGATATGACCAGTACCAATAGCTTCTGCTGGGTGACGCCAACGTGAGGGATTCATTAGCTCACAGATAGCTTATATAGGGTTACCAGATCGTTGTAAGGGAAATGTAGGACATGCTGCTGTCCCAAAATGTAGGAAATTAAATCAAATTATAGGAGACAACTCATTCTCAATAAATAAAATTAGAAAGTATTTGAAAAATGACACTTTTCAGTTTTTTAAAAATGAATTCTCAATGAATTTTTATAAGCAAAATTTCAATAATTTCTTTCATACTAATCAAAGCACCACTTACTACTTGATTTAAGTGGCACTTCTCAGAGGGCACAATTTTTATCAATATTTCAGGTTTAGTCAAACTATATATTGATGTTAGAGTGGACAGTCAAACTCTTTGAAATTATAGGGACCCATACCAAACATTTTACTGACTTTATGAAAATATAATTTCTCTCGTGAGTCTGTTGTGCTGATGGTAATGAAAGTACTCTCTCAAAATTTTGAATTATGACCTGTAATGGCAAACAAATATTCAGCAATTACCGTAAATTAAAATGGTTCCACAAGTTTCATCTTGGGTAGTTTTTAGTTCAATAACAGGGTGTCTACCAATATAATACATCCAGAAATCTTGACTTTTTCTGGACTTTTCTAGATCCCTACTTAGGTAAAGTTGGAAATTAGTAATTAAGAAAATAAATATCTATTTAATGAAAATCCCTACCAAAGGGCCAGTTAAGATGAAAACTGAAGCTGAATTTAAGAAGGGAATTAGATCTGTTATTTCGTATTAATGCATCCTGAACTGTATTTGGCAGACAAGCGAGACTTTGGCGTCTGGACTCACAGCCAGTATAATCTTATGAGGGGCTTGTGTCGGTTGTCTGTTTATGACTATCCATTCATCCATCTAATCTTACCACCATTCATCCTCATCTTCACGATTAGCATAAGGGACAGAAAAAGTGAAGTAAAATAAACGAAATCAACCAATCAATAACAAAAATTTTTGTCTACAAGAATAATTTATTGCCATTTTATTGACTACTTGTTGATTTTTTACTTTTTCTTGACTTCCATGACTTTCTTGACTGGCAGACACCCTGAATGACATTGTTCTCTATACCCCTGCTTTAGAATCAAATTACATTGAATATTGAATAAGAATGGCCAACACCTTGTCCCATCAGTATAAACCCTAAGGCAAGAAATTCTGCTCAGGCATTGAACAGTGACGTTATCAGAAAATGGTCCAAAAACTTTGTTCATTATTGCTTCCATTTTCCCGTTTGTTTAATAGCAGGGCAAACCTTTTTTCGATTTTGTGCAATGACTGACTCAAAATAAATTTCACTATTGAGTTTGGAAGCGCAGTCCATAGACATGTAACTTGCATCAATTTTTTCTGTTACGTATTTTCCTAATTAATATTATGTGACGCTCAAAATGTAGGGGAATTATGGTATTTTCCAAATTCTTCGCGGACGCCGGACATAAGGCTAAACTGTAGAACATGTCCTGAAAAAAAAAAGGACGTCTGCTAACCCTATATATATATTTGTACGGCTGTGGGTCGCATAAAGCCAGTCGCTTAAGAATTGAAGTGGCTTTCAGTATCGAACATGTTGCATAAATCCAGTCGAGTCTTTGAGCGAACCGTTCTCGCAAAACGCGTCATGTCTTTACGTAACTTTGTGTATAGCTCAGTGATGCCAACCCTAGCATAATGTCGCTAATCCTAGTACTGTTTGAATTGATTTGGGGCCAGCAATCTGCAGAGATTCAAAGCATTGATGTACGTAGAAGAGGGCTGAATGGGGTACAACCGCTCGACATTTCTTAAATAAAGAAATCAAATGAAAGCAGTAAAGATGTCGCGAAAACCGAAAATGGTAAGTGATTACAACCCTTAAATATAAAAGAGCCTCAATAACCATATTTGTCTTGAATAACTTTTAAAAGCGAAGGATTAAAATGGTAATTGGGTTGAGTTGGTGTTTTTAAGTCCACTTTATGCACAGTAAGGCTAATCGGGACTGGACATACAGCTTAAAGTGGGATCCGAACCACTTGTGCTTCCACTGGGTATCGAACCCGGGACCCTTGATTACAAGGCGATGACGCTACCACTGCGCCATGGGGGAGGCCAAAATGGTAATTGGAGCTGATATCTCATGATGAAAATATTTTCTTCCTAATATTAAAAGGATAAGCTTCATTGCTGATGCTTAAAACACGGCAGATAAAATGAGAACGTACTTTTCCTCTTTGGAGAGAGAGAGTACTTAAAATTTGTTTCTTCAGTGCATAGCGTATGGGCGTAAGCTGGGACATAACTTTTGGGGGGAGGGTAGAATGTAAATAAAAATCCCGTAAATATAGCGTCCCCAGGATAATTTGCTAAGTAGCTGTTACATTAGCGATATCTAGCAAACCATTATTTCAAGAACTACAGATATTGCCAGTTCCATGCATATAGTTACCTATATTAAATCATAAGAGACATGAACATTTCTCAAAATACATACACAGCAACACCAGGGAAAAGAATCACTTATATATATAATTACCATGGGCGCCGCCAGACTTTTTTGCAAGGGGCAGGGTCGGGCAAGTGATAAAATTTGAGTTGTAGAAAAATAATAAGTATCATTACCACGGTTATAAATGTTATTATACAATAATATATATTATAAAGTAACAAAAATAAATGTTATTTGAAATAATAATAATTATTATTATTATTATATAAATGGGAAGACTCGATGCACCAAACGAGTGAATACAGCACGACTATTTTGCAATATTTCTTTTGTATTTTATGCATTTAGTATCTCTTCACTTAAAAATAAATTTATTTTCATTTCTGTGAATTGTCAAATGATGAAAAATAAATTATTTAAGACAATGAGAGAGAAGGTTAATTGATTTTCAATTAAGTTGAGGAGGAAATGTAACATTTAAAGGAGAAATTAACTGTTTTTTTTACTGTTTTACATCGTTAGGTTAGGACTTAGGAGTGGTAGATTTTGAGCTCACAGAAAATATGGATGTGTTCTTTCGCTATTTAAGTGTGCATTCAACCGGTATCTATTAGTGAAATGCGGCGAAAGTACTGGGATTCCAAGTCTTTAGTACTTAAGCGGCCCATACTTTGGGATCAAATGTCTCAGTTATTTTTGCTTTCCACACGCTGGAACCAATGTTATATTACATAAAACATCGAAATCTGTCGATTGAAAGAAAAAATCAACGTAATTTTCGAGGGGGGTACAAAAATAAAACAAACCAGCAAAACGTTAGATGACAAGTCACTTTTTATGTTTAAAATATGAGGTCTTTCAAAACGACTTACTTGCTGGTATGCACAAGTTATAACTGCTATTTCGGTTTCCTTCGATGTGACCATTGCGAACAACTTCTGTTGATAACGCCTATGAAGTGAGGGATTCCTTAGCTAACAGATTGCTTAAACAGGGTTATCAGATCGCTGTAAGGGAAATGTAGGAAATGCTGTCCCAAAATGTAGGACATTAAGTAAAAATGTAGAACTCACCACATTCTCAATAAATAATACATATTTCTATAGAACACGTTAGAAAGTATTTGAAAAATGACACTTTTCAGTTTTAAAGAATTTATTCTCAATGAATGTTTAATTGCAAAATTTCAAAACTTGTAATCATACTAATCAATGCACCTCTAACTACTTGATTTAAGTGACACTTCTCAGGGGAGACAATTTTTATCAAAATAGCAGGTTTAGTTAAACTATATATTGATGTTAGAGTGGACAGTTAAACTCTTTGAAATTATAAGGACCCATACCAAACATTTTACAGACTTTATGAAAATATAATTTCTCTCGTGAGTCTGTTGTGCTGATGGTAATGAAAGTACTCTCTCAACATTTGAATTATGACCTGTAATGGCAAACAAATATTCAGCAATTACCGTAATTTAAAATGGTGCCACAAGTTTCATCTTGGGTAGTATTTAGTTCAATAACAGGGTGTCTACCAAAATAATACATCCAGAAATCTTGACTCTTCCTGGATTTTTCTAGACCCCTACTTAGGTAAAGTTGAAAATTAGTAATTAAGAAAATAAATATTATTTTTATATATGAAAATCCCTACCACAGGGCCAGTTAAGATGAAAACTGAAGCTGAATTTAAGAAGAGAATTAGATCTGCTATTTTGTATTAATGCATCCTGAACTGTGTCTGGCAGACAAGGGAGACTTTGGCGTCTGGACTCACAGCCAGTATAATCTTATGTAGGGCTTGTGTCGGTTGTCTGTTTAGGAATATCCATTCATTCATCTTATCTTACCACCATTCATCCTCACCTTCGCGATTAGCCGAAGGGACAGAAAAAGTGAAGTAAATTAAAGTAAATCAACCAATCAAAAAAAAAAATTGACCACAAGAATAATTTATTGCCATTTTATTGACATCTTGAACTACTTGTTGATTTTTTTTCTTTTTTTCTTGACTTCCATGACTTTCTTGACTGGCAGATACCCTGAATGACATTGTTCTCTATTCCCCTGCTGTACATTAAAATTATATTGAATATTAAAAATGAATGTGCAACATCTTGTTCCATCAGTATAAACACTAAGGCAAGAAATTCTGCTCAGGCATTGAACAGCGACGTTATCAGAAAATGGTCCAAAAACTTTGTTCATTATTGCTTCCGTTTTCCCGTTTGTTTAATAGCAGGACAAACTTTATTCTTTTTGTGCAATGACTGAATCAAAATAAATTTCACTATTGGGTTTGGAAGCGCATGATTTTTTTTTGTTACGTATTTTCCTAATTAATATTATGTGACGCTTAAAATGTAGGACATTTATGATATTTTCCAAATTCCTCGCGGACGCCGGACATAAGGTTAAAATGTAGGACATGCCTGAAAAAAAGAAAAAGGACGTCTGGGTCGCATAAAGCCAGTCGTTTAAAGGTAGGAGTGGCTTTCAGTATCGAACAGGTCGCATAAATCCAGTCTAGTCTTTGAGCGAACTGTTCTCGCAAAACGCGTCGTGTCTTTAGGTAACCTGTGTAAAGCTCAGTGATGCCAACCCTAGCATAATGTCGCTAAGCCTAATACTGTTAGAAATGATTTGACGCCAGCAATCTGCAGAGATTCAAAGCAATGATGTACTTAGAAGAGGGCTGAATGGGATACAGCCCCTCGACATTTTTTAAATAAAAAAAATTATATGAAAGCAGTCAAGAAGTGGCGAAAACTCAAAATGGTAAGTGATTACCACCCTTAAAAATAAATGACCCTCAATAACCATATTTGTCTTGAATAACTTGTAAAAACGAAGATTTGAAATGTTTATTGAGTATGAAAGTGGTAAGCGTTGTAAGTGCCAAAAGCTAAAGTGTTGGGAAATCGCATCCTTCGGTTCTGCACATCAGCCCATAAGAACGATCACATTAGTGCATCTTCACACGCCCTTTGAACTACTTAGAGGGCTACCAGCCACATTTCACGTTTGCCAAGAAAGCATGGCACATTTCGCAGTTTAACGTGGAAAACGGTGTTTGAATTATTGTGGCACTTACAGCGTTTACCAATTTTAGTCTTCAATTGGAGCTCATATCTCATGAAGAAAATATTTTCTTCTTAATATTAAAAGGATAAGCTTCATTGCTGATGCTTACAACACGGTAGCTAAAAAGAGAACGTACTTTTCCTCTTTGGCGAGAGAGAGGACTTAAAATTTGTTGCTTCAATGCAACACGTATGGGCGTAAGTGGGGACCTAACTTTTGGGGAGAGATAGAATTTAAACAAAAATCCCGTAAATATAGAATCCCCAGGATAATTTGCTAAGTAACTGTTACATTAGCGATATCTAGCAAACAATTATTTCAAGAACTACAGATATTGCCAGTTCCATGCATATACCTATATGAGATCCTAAGAGACATGAACATTTGTCAAAATACATACGCAGCAACACCAGAGAAAATAATCACTTACATATATAATTACCATGGGCGTCGCCAGAAATTTGTGCAAGGGGTCGGAGTTTGGCAAGTGATAAAAGTTGAATTGTAGAAAAATAATAAGTATTATTACCAAGGTTATAAATGTTATTATACAATAACAAATATTATAAAGTCTGTGAATTGTCAAATGTTAAAAAATAAATTATTTAAGACAAAGAGAGAGAAGGTAATTGAGTTTTAATGAATTTGAGGGGAAAATGTAACATTTAATGGTGAAATTAACCGTTTCTTTTTTTACTGTCTTACATCGTTAGGTTAGGACTTATGAGTGCTAGATATTGGGCTCACAGAAATTTTGGATGCGTTCTCTCCGTATTTATGTGTGCATACAGCTGGTTTCTTTTAATGAAATGCGGCGAAAGTACTGGGATTGCAAGTTTTTAGTACTGAAGCGGACCATACTTTGGGATCAAAGATCTCCGTGTTTTCTTGTTTTCCTCGAGGTGGAACCAATTTCATATTTCGTAACACATCAAAATCTGTCGATTAAAAAAAAAATCAACGTAATTCTCGAACGGGTACAGTGGGTAAACGGCCCCCCAAAACAAACCAGCAAAACCTTAGATGACAAGTCACTTTTTTATGTTTAACAAAATGAGGTCTTTCAAAACGACTTACTTGCTGGTATGCACAGATTATACGTGCTATTTCGATTTCCTTCGATATGACCAGTACCAATAGCTTCTGCTGGGTGACGCCAACGTGAGGGATTCATTAGCTCACAGATAGCTTATATAGGGTTACCAGATCGTTGTAAGGGAAATGTAGGACATGCTGCTGTCCCAAAATGTAGGAAATTAAATCAAATTATAGGAGACAACTCATTCTCAATAAATAATATTAGAAAGTATTTGAAAAATGACACTTTTCAGTTTTTTTAAAAATGAATTCTCAATGAATTTTTAAAAGCAAAATTTCAATAATTTCTTTCATACTAATCAAAGCACCACTTACTACTTGATTTAAGTGGCACTTCTCAGAGGGGACAATTTTTATCAATATTTCAGGTTTAGTCAAACTATATATTGATGTTAGAGTGGACAGTCAAACTCTTTGAAATTATAGGGACCCATACCAAACATTTTACTGACTTTATGAAAATATAATTTCTCTCGTGAGTCTGTTGTGCTGATGGTAATGAAAGTACTCTCTCAAAATTTTTAATTATGACCTGTAATGGCAAACAAATATTCAGCAATTACCGTAAATTAAAATGGTTCCACAAGTTTCATCTTGGGTAGTTTTTAGTTCAATAACAGGGTGTCTACCAATATAATACATCCAGAAATCTTGACTTTTTCTGGACTTTTCTAGATCCCTACTTAGGTAAAGTTGGAAATTAGTAATTAAGAAAATAAATATCTATTTAATGAAAATCCCTACCAAAGGGCCAGTTAAGATGAAAACTGAAGCTGAATTTAAGAAGGGAATTAGATCTGTTATTTCGTATTAATGCATCCTGAACTGTATTTGGCAGACAAGCGAGACTTTGGCGTCTGGACTCACAGCCAGTATAATCTTATGAGGGGCTTGTGTCGGTTGTCTGTTTATGACTATCCATTCATCCATCTAATCTTACCACCATTCATCCTCATCTTCACGATTAGCATAAGGGACAGAAAAAGTGAAGTAAAATAAACGAAATCAACCAATCAATAACAAAAATTTTTGTCTACAAGAATAATTTATTGCCATTTTATTGACTACTTGTTGATTTTTTACTTTTTCTTGACTTCCATGACTTTCTTGACTGGCAGACACCCTGAATGACATTGTTCTCTATACCCCTGCTTTAGAATCAAATTACATTGAATATTGAATAAGAATGGCCAACACCTTGTCCCATCAGTATAAACCCTAAGGCAAGAAATTCTGCTCAGGCATTGAACAGTGACGTTATCAGAAAATGGTCCAAAAACTTTGTTCATTATTGCTTCCATTTTCCCGTTTGTTTAATAGCAGGGCAAACCTTTTTTCGATTTTGTGCAATGACTGACTCAAAATAAATTTCACTATTGAGTTTGGAAGCGCAGTCCATAGACATGTAACTTGCATCAATTTTTTCTGTTACGTATTTTCCTAATTAATATTATGTGACGCTCAAAATGTAGGGGAATTATGGTATTTTCCAAATTCTTCGCGGACGCCGGACATAAGGCTAAACTGTAGAACATGTCCTGAAAAAAAAAAGGACGTCTGCTAACCCTATATATATATTTGTACGGCTGTGGGTCGCATAAAGCCAGTCGCTTAAGAATTGAAGTGGCTTTCAGTATCGAACATGTTGCATAAATCCAGTCGAGTCTTTGAGCGAACCGTTCTCGCAAAACGCGTCATGTCTTTACGTAACTTTGTGTATAGCTCAGTGATGCCAACCCTAGCATAATGTCGCTAATCCTAGTACTGTTTGAATTGATTTGGGGCCAGCAATCTGCAGAGATTCAAAGCATTGATGTACGTAGAAGAGGGCTGAATGGGGTACAACCGCTCGACATTTCTTAAATAAAGAAATCAAATGAAAGCAGTAAAGATGTCGCGAAAACCGAAAATGGTAAGTGATTACAACCCTTAAATATAAAAGAGCCTCAATAACCATATTTGTCTTGAATAACTTTTAAAAGCGAAGGATGAAAATGGTAATTGGGTTGAGTTGGTGTTTTTAAGTCCACTTTATGCACAGTAAGGCTAATCGGGACTGGACATACAGCTTAAAGTGGGATCCGAACCACTTGTGCTTCCACTGGGTATCGAACCCCGGGACCCCTTGATTACAAGGCGATGACGCTACCACTGCGCCATGGGGGAGGCCAAAATGGTAATTGGAGCTGATATCTCATGATGAAAATATTTTCTTCCTAATATTAAAAGGATAAGCTTCATTGCTGATGCTTAAAACACGGCAGATAAAATGAGAACGTACTTTTCCTCTTTGGAGAGAGAGAGTACTTAAAATTTGTTTCTTCAGTGCATAGCGTATGGGCGTAAGCTGGGACATAACTTTTGGGGGGAGGGTAGAATGTAAATAAAAATCCCGTAAATATAGCGTCCCCAGGATAATTTGCTAAGTAGCTGTTACATTAGCGATATCTAGCAAACCATTATTTCAAGAACTACAGATATTGCCAGTTCCATGCATATAGTTACCTATATTAAATCATAAGAGACATGAACATTTCTCAAAATACATACACAGCAACACCAGGGAAAAGAATCACTTATATATATAATTACCATGGGCGCCGCCAGACTTTTTTGCAAGGGGCAGGGTCGGGCAAGTGATAAAATTTGAGTTGTAGAAAAATAATAAGTATCATTACCACGGTTATAAATGTTATTATACAATAATATATATTATAAAGTAACAAAAATAAATGTTATTTGAAATAATAATAATTATTATTATTATTATATAAATGGGAAGACTCGATGCACCAAACGAGTGAATACAGCACGACTATTTTGCAATATTTCTTTTGTATTTTATGCATTTAGTATCTCTTCACTTAAAAATAAATTTATTTTCATTTCTGTGAATTGTCAAATGATGAAAAATAAATTATTTAAGACAATGAGAGAGAAGGTTAATTGATTTTCAATCAAGTTGAGGAGGAAATGTAACATTTAAAGGAGAAATTAACTGTTTTTTTTACTGTTTTACATCGTTAGGTTAGGACTTAGGAGTGGTAGATTTTGAGCTCACAGAAAATATGGATGTGTTCTTTCGCTATTTAAGTGTGCATTCAACCGGTATCTATTAGTGAAATGCGGCGAAAGTACTGGGATTCCAAGTCTTTAGTACTTAAGCGGTCCATACTTTGGGATCAAATGTCTCAGTTATTTTTGCTTTCCACACGCTGGAACCAATATTATATTACATAAAACATCGAGATCTGTCGATTGAAAGAAAAAATCAACGTAATTTTCGAGGGGGGTACAAAAACAAAACAAACCAGCAAAACGTTAGATGACAAGTCACTTTTTATGTTTAAAATATGAGGTCTTTCAAAACGACTTACTTGCTGGTATGCACAAGTTATAACTGCTATTTCGGTTTCCTTCGATGTGACCATTGCGAACAACTTCTGTTGATAACGCCTATGAAGTGAGGGATTCCTTAGCTAACAGATTGCTTAAACAGGGTTATCAGATCGCTGTAAGGGAAATGTAGGAAATGCTGTCCCAAAATGTAGGACATTAAGTAAAAATGTAGAACTCACCACATTCTCAATAAATAATACATATTTCTATAGAACACGTTAGAAAGTATTTGAAAAATGACACTTTTCAGTTTTAAAGAATTTATTCTCAATGAATGTTTAATTGCAAAATTTCAAAACTTGTAATCATACTAATCAATGCACCTCTAACTACTTGATTTAAGTGACACTTCTCAGGGGAGACAATTTTTATCAAAATAGCAGGTTTAGTCAAACTATATATTGATGTTAGAGTGGACAGTTAAACTCTTTGAAATTATAAGGACCCATACCAAACATTTTACAGACTTTATGAAAATATAATTTCTCTCGTGAGTCTGTTGTGCTGATGGTAATGAAAGTACTCTCTCAACATTTGAATTATGACCTGTAATGGCAAACAAATATTCAGCAATTACCGTAATTTAAAATGGTGCCACAAGTTTCATCTTGGGTAGTATTTAGTTCAATAACAGGGTGTCTACCAAAATAATACATCCAGAAATCTTGACTCTTTCTGGATTTTTCTAGACCCCTACTTAGGTAAAGTTGGAAATTAGTAATTAAGAAAATAAATATTATTTTTATATATGAAAATCCCTACCACAGGGCCAGTTAAGATGAAAACTGAAGCTGAATTTAAGAAGAGAATTAGATCTACTATTTTGTATTAATGCATCCTGAACTGTGTCTGGCAGACAAGGGAGACTTTGGCGTCTGGACTCACAGCCAGTATAATCTTATGTAGGGCTTGTGTCGGTTGCCTGTTTAGGAATATCCATTCATTCATCTTATCTTACCACCATTCATCCTCACCTTCGCGATTAGCCGAAGGGACAGAAAAAGTGAAGTAAATTAAAGTAAATCAACCAATCAAAAAAAAAAAAAATTGACCACAAGAATAATTTATTGCCATTTTATTGACATCTTGAACTACTTGTTGATTTTTTTCTTTTTTTCTTGACTTCCATGACTTTCTTGACTGGCAGATACCCTGAATGACATTGTTCTCTATTCCCCTGCTGTACATTAAAATTATATTGAATATTAAAAATGAATGTGCAACATCTTGTTCCATCAGTATAAACACTAAGGCAAGAAATTCTGCTCAGGCATTGAACAGCGACGTTATCAGAAAATGGTCCAAAAACTTTGTTCATTATTGCTTCCGTTTTCCCGTTTGTTTAATAGCAGGACAAACTTTATTCTTTTTGTGCAATGACTGAATCAAAATAAATTTCACTATTGGGTTTGGAAGCGCAGTCCATAGACTTGTAACTTGCATGATTTTTTTTCTGTTACGTATTTTCCTAATTAATATTATGTGACGCTTAAAATGTAGGACATTTATGATATTTTCCAAATTCCTCGCGGACGCCGGACATAAGGTTAAAATGTAGGACATGCCTGAAAAGAAAAAGGACGTCTGGGTCGCATAAAGCCAGTCGTTTAAAGGTAGTAGTGGCTTTCAGTATCGAACAGGTCGCATAAATCCAGTCTAGTCTTTGAGCGAACTGTTCTCGCAAAACGCGTCGTGTCTTTAGGTAACCTGTGTAAAGCTCAGTGATGCCAACCCTAGCATAATGTCGCTAAGCCTAATACTGTTAGAAATGATTTGACGCCAGCAATCTGCAGAGATTCAAAGCAATGATGTACTTAGAAGAGGGCTGAATGGGATACAGCCCCTCGACATTTTTTAAATAAAAAAAATTATATGAAAGCAGTCAAGAAGTGGCGAAAACTCAAAATGGTAAGTGATTACCACCCTTAAAAATAAATGACCCTCAATAACCATATTTGTCTTGAATAACTTGTAAAAACGAAGATTTGAAATGTTTATTGAGTATGAAAGTGGTAAGCGTTGTAAGTGCCAAAAGCTAAAGTGTTGGGAAATCGAATCCTTCGGTTCTGCACATCAGCCCATAAGAACGATCACATTAGTGCATCTTTACACGCCCTTTGAACTACTTAGAGGGCTACCAGCCACATTTCACGTTTGCCAAGAAAGCATGGCACATTTCGCAGTTTAACGTGGAAAACGGTGTTTGAATTATTGTGGCACTTACAGCGTTTACCAATTTTAGTCTTCAATTGGAGCTCATATCTCATGAAGAAAATATTTTCTTCTTAATATTAAAAGGATAAGCTTCATTGCTGATGCTTACAACACGGTAGCTAAAAGGAGAACGTACTTTTCCTCTTTGGCGAGAGAGAGGACTTAAAATTTGTTGCTTCAATGCAACACGTATGGGCGTAAGTGGGGACCTAACTTTTGGGGAGAGATAGAATTTAAACAAAAATCCCGTAAATATAGAATCCCCAGGATAATTTGTTAAGTAACTGTTACATTAGCGATATCTAGCAAACAATTATTTCAAGAACTACAGATATTGCCAGTTCCATGCATATACCTATATGAGATCCTAAGAGACATGAACATTTGTCAAAATACATACGCAGCAACACCAGAGAAAATAATCACTTACATATATAATTACCATGGGCGTCGCCAGAAATTTGTGCAAGGGGTCGGAGTTTGGCAAGTGATAAAAGTTGAATTGTAGAAAAATAATAAGTATTATTACCAAGGTTATAAATGTTATTATACAATAACAAATATTATAAAGTCTGTGAATTGTCAAATGTTAAAAAATAAATTATTTAAGACAAAGAGAGATAAGGTAATTGAGTTTTAATGAATTTGAGGGGAAAATGTAACATTTAAAGGTGAAATTAACCGTTTCTTTTTTTACTGTCTTACATCGTTAGGTTAGGACTTATGAGTGCTAGATATTGGGCTCACAGAAATTTTGGATGCGTTCTCTCCGTATTTATGTGTGCATACAGCTGGTTTCTTTTAATGAAATGCGGCGAAAGTACTGGGATTGCATGTTTTTAGTACTGAAGCGGACCATACTTTGGGATCAAAGATCTCCGTGTTTTCTTGTTTTCCTCGAGGTGGAACCAATTTCATATTTCGTAACACATCAAAATCTGTCGATTAAAAAAAAAATCAACGTAATTCTCGAACGGGTACAGTGGGTAAACGGCCCCCCAAAACAAACCAGCAAAACATTAGATGACAAGTCACTTTTTTATGTTTAACAAAATGAGGTCTTTCAAAACGACTTACTTGCTGGTATGCACAGATTATACGTGCTATTTCGATTTCCTTCGATATGACCAGTACCAATAGCTTCTGCTGGGTGACGCCAACGTGAGGGATTCATTAGCTCACAGATAGCTTATATAGGGTTACCAGATCGTTGTAAGGGAAATGTAGGACATGCTGCTGTCCCAAAATGTAGGAAATTAAATCAAATTATAGGAGACAACTCATTCTCAATAAATAATATTAGAAAGTATTTGAAAAATGACACTTTTCAGTTTTTTAAAAATGAATTCTCAATGAATTTTTAAAAGCAAAATTTCAATAATTTCTTTCATACTAATCAAAGCACCACTTACTACTTGATTTAAGTGGCACTTCTCAGAGGGGACAATTTTTATCAATATTTCAGGTTTAGTCAAACTATATATTGATGTTAGAGTGGACAGTCAAACTCTTTGAAATTATAGGGACCCATACCAAACATTTTACTGACTTTATGAAAATATAATTTCTCTCGTGAGTCTGTTGTGCTGATGGTAATGAAAGTACTCTCTCAAAATTTTTAATTATGACCTGTAATGGCAAACAAATATTCAGCAATTACCGTAAATTAAAATGGTTCCACAAGTTTCATCTTGGGTAGTTTTTAGTTCAATAACAGGGTGTCTACCAATATAATACATCCAGAAATCTTGACTTTTTCTGGACTTTTCTAGATCCCTACTTAGGTAAAGTTGGAAATTAGTAATTAAGAAAATAAATATCTATTTAATGAAAATCCCTACCAAAGGGCCAGTTAAGATGAAAACTGAAGCTGAATTTAAGAAGGGAATTAGATCTGTTATTTCGTATTAATGCATCCTGAACTGTATTTGGCAGAAAAGCGAGACTTTGGCGTCTGGACTCACAGCCAGTATAATCTTATGAGGGGCTTGTGTCGGTTGTCTGTTTATGACTATCCATTCATCCATCTTATCTTACCACCATTCATCCTCATCTTCACGATTAGCATAAGGGACAGAAAAAGTGAAGTAAAATAAACGAAATCAACCAATCAATAACAAAAATTTTTGTCTACAAGAATAATTTATTGCCATTTTATTGACTACTTGTTGATTTTTTACTTTTTCTTGACTTCCATGACTTTCTTGACTGGCAGACACCCTGAATGACATTGTTCTCTATACCCCTGCTTTAGAATCAAATTACATTGAATATTGAATAAGAATGGCCAACACCTTGTCCCATCAGTATAAACCCTAAGGCAAGAAATTCTGCTCAGGCATTGAACAGTGACGTTATCAGAAAATGGTCCAAAAACTTTGTTCATTATTGCTTCCATTTTCCCGTTTGTTTAATAGCAGGGCAAACCTTTTTTCGATTTTGTGCAATGACTGACTCAAAATAAATTTCACTATTGAGTTTGGAAGCGCAGTCCATAGACATGTAACTTGCATCAATTTTTTCTGTTACGTATTTTCCTAATTAATATTATGTGACGCTCAAAATGTAGGGGAATTATGGTATTTTCCAAATTCTTCGCGGACGCCGGACATAAGGCTAAACTGTAGAACATGTCCTGAAAAAAAAAAGGACGTCTGCTAACCCTATATATATATTTGTACGGCTGTGGGTCGCATAAAGCCAGTCGCTTAAGAATTGAAGTGGCTTTCAGTATCGAACATGTTGCATAAATCCAGTCGAGTCTTTGAGCGAACCGTTCTCGCAAAACGCGTCATGTCTTTACGTAACTTTGTGTATAGCTCAGTGATGCCAACCCTAGCATAATGTCGCTAATCCTAGTACTGTTTGAATTGATTTGGGGCCAGCAATCTGCAGAGATTCAAAGCATTGATGTACGTAGAAGAGGGCTGAATGGGGTACAACCGCTCGACATTTCTTAAATAAAGAAATCAAATGAAAGCAGTAAAGATGTCGCGAAAACCGAAAATGGTAAGTGATTACAACCCTTAAATATAAAAGAGCCTCAATAACCATATTTGTCTTGAATAACTTTTAAAAGCGAAGGATGAAAATGGTAATTGGGTTGAGTTGGTGTTTTTAAGTCCACTTTATGCACAGTAAGGCTAATCGGGACTGGACATACAGCTTAAAGTGGGATCCGAACCACTTGTGCTTCCACTGGGTATCGAACCCCGGGACCCCTTGATTACAAGGCGATGACGCTACCACTGCGCCATGGGGGAGGCCAAAATGGTAATTGGAGCTGATATCTCATGATGAAAATATTTTCTTCCTAATATTAAAAGGATAAGCTTCATTGCTGATGCTTAAAACACGGCAGATAAAATGAGAACGTACTTTTCCTCTTTGGAGAGAGAGAGTACTTAAAATTTGTTTCTTCAGTGCATAGCGTATGGGCGTAAGCTGGGACATAACTTTTGGGGGGAGGGTAGAATGTAAATAAAAATCCCGTAAATATAGCGTCCCCAGGATAATTTGCTAAGTAGCTGTTACATTAGCGATATCTAGCAAACCATTATTTCAAGAACTACAGATATTGCCAGTTCCATGCATATAGTTACCTATATTAAATCATAAGAGACATGAACATTTCTCAAAATACATACACAGCAACACCAGGGAAAAGAATCACTTATATATATAATTACCATGGGCGCCGCCATACTTTTTTGCAAGGGGCAGGGTCGGGCAAGTGATAAAATTTGAGTTGTAGAAAAATAATAAGTATCATTACCACGGTTATAAATGTTATTATACAATAATATATATTATAAAGTAACAAAAATAAATGTTATTTGAAATAATAATAATTATTATTATTATTATATAAATGGGAAGACTCGATGCACCAAACGAGTGAATACAGCACAACTATTTTGCAATATTTCTTTTGTATTTTATGCATTTAGTATCTCTTCACTTAAAAATAAATTTATTTTCATTTCTGTGAATTGTCAAATGATGAAAAATAAATTATTTAAGACAATGAGAGAGAAGGTTAATTGATTTTCAATCAAGTTGAGGAGGAAATGTAACATTTAAAGGAGAAATTAACTGTTTTTTTTACTGTTTTACATCGTTAGGTTAGGACTTAGGAGTGGTAGATTTTGAGCTCACAGAAAATATGGATGTGTTCTTTCGCTATTTAAGTGTGCATTCAACCGGTATCTATTAGTGAAATGCGGCGAAAGTACTGGGATTCCAAGTCTTTAGTACTTAAGCGGCCCATACTTTGGGATCAAATGTCTCAGTTATTTTTGCTTTCCACACGCTGGAACCAATATTATATTACATAAAACATCGAAATCTGTCGATTGAAAGAAAAAATCAACGTAATTTTCGAGGGGGGTACAAAAACAAAACAAACCAGCAAAACGTTAGATGACAAGTCACTTTTTATGTTTAAAATATGAGGTCTTTCAAAACGACTTACTTGCTGGTATGCACAAGTTATAACTGCTATTTCGGTTTCCTTCGATGTGACCATTGCGAACAACTTCTGTTGATAACGCCTATGAAGTGAGGGATTCCTTAGCTAACAGATTGCTTAAACAGGGTTATCAGATCGCTGTAAGGGAAATGTAGGAAATGCTGTCCCAAAATGTAGGACATTAAGTAAAAATGTAGAACTCACCACATTCTCAATAAATAATACATATTTCTATAGAACACGTTAGAAAGTATTTGAAAAATGACACTTTTCAGTTTTAAAGAATTTATTCTCAATGAATGTTTAATTGCAAAATTTCAAAACTTGTAATCATACTAATCAATGCACCTCTAACTACTTGATTTAAGTGACACTTCTCAGGGGAGACAATTTTTATCAAAATAGCAGGTTTAGTCAAACTATATATTGATGTTAGAGTGGACAGTTAAACTCTTTGAAATTATAAGGACCCATACCAAACATTTTACAGACTTTATGAAAATATAATTTCTCTCGTGAGTCTGTTGTGCTGATGGTAATGAAAGTACTCTCTCAACATTTGAATTATGACCTGTAATGGCAAACAAATATTCAGCAATTACCGTAATTTAAAATGGTGCCACAAGTTTCATCTTGGGTAGTATTTAGTTCAATAACAGGGTGTCTACCAAAATAATACATCCAGAAATCTTGACTCTTTCTGGATTTTTCTAGACCCCTACTTAGGTAAAGTTGGAAATTAGTAATTAAGAAAATAAATATTATTTTTATATATGAAAATCCCTACCACAGGGCCAGTTAAGATGAAAACTGAAGCTGAATTTAAGAAGAGAATTAGATCTGCTATTTTGTATTAATGCATCCTGAACTGTGTCTGGCAGACAAGGGAGACTTTGGCGTCTGGACTCACAGCCAGTATAATCTTATGTAGGGCTTGTGTCGGTTGTCTGTTTTGGAATATCCATTAATTCATCTTATCTTACCACCATTCATCCTCACCTTCGCGATTAGCCGAAGGGACAGAAAAAGTGAAGTAAATTAAAGTAAATCAACCAATCAAAAAAAAAAATTGACCACAAGAATAATTTATTGCCATTTTATTGACATCTTGAACTACTTGTTGATTTTTTTTCTTTTTTTCTTGACTTCCATGACTTTCTTGACTGGCAGATACCCTGAATGACATTGTTCTCTATTCCCCTGCTGTACATTAAAATTATATTGAATATTAAAAATGAATGTGCAACATCTTGTTCCATCAGTATAAACACTAAGGCAAGAAATTCTGCTCAGGCATTGAACAGCGACGTTATCAGAAAATGGTCCAAAAACTTTGTTCATTATTGCTTCCGTTTTCCCGTTTGTTTAATAGCAGGACAAACTTTATTCTTTTTGTGCAATGACTGAATCAAAATAAATTTCACTATTGGGTTTGGAAGCGCAGTCCATAGACTTGTAACTTGCATGATTTTTTTTTGTTACGTATTTTCCTAATTAATATTATGTGACGCTTAAAATGTAGGACATTTATGATATTTTCCAAATTCCTCGCGGACGCCGGACATAAGGTTAAAATGTAGGACATGCCTGAAAAGAAAAAAAAGGACGTCTGGGTCGCATAAAGCCAGTCGTTTAAAGGTAGTAGTGGCTTTCAGTATCGAACAGGTCGCATAAATCCAGTCTAGTCTTTGAGCGAACTGTTCTCGCAAAACGCGTCGTGTCTTTAGGTAACCTGTGTAAAGCTCAGTGATGCCAACCCTAGCATAATGTCGCTAAGCCTAATACTGTTAGAAATGATTTGACGCCAGCAATCTGCAGAGATTCAAAGCAATGATGTACTTAGAAGAGGGCTGAATGGGATACAGCTCCTCGACATTTTTTAAATAAAAAAAATTATATGAAAGCAGTCAAGAAGTGGCGAAAACTCAAAATGGTAAGTGATTACCACCCTTAAAAATAAATGACCCTCAATAACCATATTTGTCTTGAATAACTTGTAAAAACGAAGATTTGAAATGTTTATTGAGTATGAAAGTGGTAAGCGTTGTAAGTGCCAAAAGCTAAAGTGTTGGGAAATCGCATCCTTCGGTTCTGCACATCAGCCCATAAGAACGATCACATTAGTGCATCTTTACACGCCCTTTGAACTACTTAGAGGGCTACCAGCCACATTTCACGTTTGCCAAGAAAGCATGGCACATTTCGCAGTTTAACGTGGAAAACTGTGTTTGAATTATTGTGGCACTTACAGCGTTTACCAATTTTAGTCTTCAATTGGAGCTCATATCTCATGAAGAAAATATTTTCTTCTTAATATTAAAAGGATAAGCTTCATTGCTGATGCTTACAACACGGTAGCTAAAAAGAGAACGTACTTTTCCTCTTTGGCGAGAGAGAGGACTTAAAATTTGTTGCTTCAATGCAACACGTATGGGCGTAAGTGGGGACCTAACTTTTGGGGAGAGATAGAATTTAAACAAAAATCCCGTAAATATAGAATCCCCAGGATAATTTGCTAAGTAACTGTTACATTAGCGATATCTAGCGAACAATTATTTCAAGAACTACAGATATTGCCAGTTCCATGCATATACCTATATGAGATCCTAAGAGACATGAACATTTGTCAAAATACATACGCAGCAACACCAGAGAAAATAATCACTTACATATATAATTACCATGGGCGTCGCCAGAAATTTGTGCAAGGGGTCGGAGTTTGGCAAGTGATAAAAGTTGAATTGTAGAAAAATAATAAGTATTATTACCAAGGTTATAAATGTTATTATACAATAACAAATATTATAAAGTCTGTGAATTGTCAAATGTTAAAAAATAAATTATTTAAGACAAAGAGAGAGAAGGTAATTGAGTTTTAATGAATTTGAGGGGAAAATGTAACATTTAAAGGTGAAATTAACCGTTTCTTTTTTTACTGTCTTACATCGTTAGGTTAGGACTTATGAGTGCTAGATATTGGGCTCACAGAAATTTTGGATGCGTTCTCTCCGTATTTATGTGTGCATACAGCTGGTTTCTTTTAATGAAATGCGGCGAAAGTACTGGGATTGCAAGTTTTTAGTACTGAAGCGGACCATACTTTGGGATCAAAGATCTCCGTGTTTTCTTGTTTTCCTCGAGCTGGAACCAATTTCATATTTCGTAACACATCAAAATCTGTCGATTAAAAAATAAATCAACGTAATTCTCGAACGGGTACAGTGGGTAAACGGCCCCCCAAAACAAACCAGCAAAACCTTAGATGACAAGTCACTTTTTTATGTTTAACAAAATGAAGTCTTTCAAAACGACTTACTTGCTGGTATGCACAGATTATACGTGCTATTTCCATTTCCTTCGATATGACCAGTACCAATAGCTTCTGCTGGGTGACGCCAACGTGAGGGATTCATTAGCTCACAGATATAGGGTTACAAAATCGCTGTAAGGTAAATGTACAATAGGACATGCTGCTGTCCCAAAATGTAGGAATTTAAATCAAATTATAGGAGACAACAGATTCTCAACAAATTATATTAGAAAGTAGTTGAGAAATGACACTTATCTGTTTTTTAAAAATGAATTCTCAATGAATTTTTAAATGCAAAATTTCAATAATTTCATTCATACTAATCAAAGCACTACTTACTACTTGATTTAAGTGGCACTTCTCAGAGGAGACAATTTTTATCAAAATTTCAGGTTTAGTCAAACTATATATTGATGTTAGAGCGGACAGTCAAACTCTTTGAATTTATAGGGACCCATACCAAACATTTTACTGACTTTATGAAAATATAATTTCTCTCGTGAGTCTGTTGTGCTGATGGTAATGAAAATACTCTCTCAATATTTTGAATTATAACCTGTAATGGCAAACAAATATTCAGCAATTACCGTAATTTAAAATGGTTCCACAAGTTTCATCTTGGGAAGTTTTTAGTTCAATAACAGGGTGTCTACCAAAATAATACATCCAGAAATCTTGACTTTTTCTGGACTTTTCTCGACCCCTACTTTGGTAAAGTTGGAAATTAGTAATTAAGAAAATAAATATTGATTTATGAAAATCCCTACCAAAGGGCCAGTTAAGATGAAAACTGAAGCTGAATTTAAGAAGAGAATTAGATCTGCTATTTCGTATTAATGCATCCTGAACTGTGTTTGGCAGACAAGCGACACTTTGGCGTCTGGACTCACAGCCAGTATAATCTTATGAGGGGCTTGTGTCGGTTGTCTGTTTATGACTATTCATTCATCCATCTTATCTTACCACCATTCATCCTCATCTTCGCAATTAGCCAAAGGACGGAAAAAGTGAAGTAAAATAAACGAAATCAACCAATCAATAACAAAACTTTTTGACTAAAGTCGCTCCGGCTATAGTTTGGACTTGAGGAACCAGAGACTTTTCTTCTCCACTTGTGCTAGTGTGAAAGGGGAGAAAGCGGTGTTGCCAAACGTCTTTTTTTTTTTTTTTTTTGTCCAGTCGTACAGGACATCTTTTCCTGTCAACATGCACCCTTCGCTCGCTCGCATTTCAGGCAGAGGCAGGGAGGCGGAGACCCACGCCTTCGCTTGCTACACCGCGGCAACCAACTTCGCCGTGCTTGGCCTTTTTGGGGGTGGACTCTCTCGGGGAGGGAGGGGGGGGGGGTGGCGATGAGCCGAAAACTCGGAATTATTGCGGAGGGTTAGAATTCTATCTAGGGTATTGTGGAGACTGTTCGTATGAACATCTGCACTGCAATCAAATTTTAGGGTCCAGTTACTTCTCGTGGCATATTCCGTTTTGCTCGCCAGTTAAAATGGCACGTCGAGTTCCGATTACTCAATATTATCCATCCTTTATAGTTTATATTAATTTCATTGTTGTCTACACAGCGATATCAAATAGTGAATTGTAAATTGATTGGAAGTGCACTTGTTTTTTACCAGTTATGATAAATCAAATGTCAAATATCATATTAATCAACCGTTCCATGTACAAGGTACATTTTCTGAATGACTACAATTTCATCACATAATGAATAACCAAACATAATGTAAAGTCCCGTACTACACATGTATGTTTTATTAAGAAAAAAGCTTAATCCTAAGCTGTTTCTGGTAATGTAGTTTCGTGCATGAACATTGTAAAAGTATGCATATTTGTTTGTAAAACACAGTACCACGCATTCGGAAATTATTCTTTGCACGGTACGTTCGTACAAGTTTTGAGGATACTGTCTAACAGTGTACTTGTCCTTTTTACCATTTATGATAAATCAAATATAAAATATCGTATTGTATTATATATATATTTTTTCTTTGAAAAATATTTGTACGAAACAAAAACACAACCATTCAGAAACGTCAGAAACATATGCATGAACGGTAATCATACTGGTAAACATTTTACGTGCCTTCTTTTTTTGTCAGTGATTATTTGGAAACAGTAGATTTCTTGTTTGCAATGCCCCATTCAAATGTGACTTGCAATATCTACATATTATTTAATTGCCATGGCACAGTAAGTTAAGTTATGCATGGTGTACATTTCGTGAAATGTTCTCTTTTGTTGAGGAAAATTATTATAGCAAACACACGTTCATTTCCACCTTTAGGACTCTTTTGCAATGCCATTTTAATATAATTAAATCAACCTCCCAAATATCATTTTTGTCTTGAAACCACTTTTAACCGTGGTATCAGTATCGGAAGATATCGGTTGGATTATATTTACCGACACCGGCCGATACTTTTCCAACATTTTAATCTTTTGCGAGGCTTGCAAATATGCAGCAAGCACTTTCAGGGTGTCCTTGAATTTATGCATAATTCCAAGTTTCCGTTATTTTGAACCATTGTTGTATGGAAAAGTGTATTTTGTGATTACGTAATAGTATTTTCAGAATTTGATGTTATTCTTACGTTTAAAGCACAACCCTAATAAATTGATACACACAATTGGAAGTATTTACTTACACACTAATATTAGTCAATATTTTGAACAGCTTTTAATTAATACGCGTGATTTTCAAACAAGGGTATCGGTGAGATAGGTAAGAGAATCAGCATGGTTGTGGATATCCGTTCAACTCTAATAATTATGAAATGTTTTATTACTTATTCCGCCCCACGGGGAAAAATGCAACTTTGTAACATCCACATTTACAATTCCAACCCTCCGAAATAAAATCCTGCTTACTCCAGTGGTACTATAGCATGTTATGATGCGTCTGTCTCCATTAAGCGGGACTTTTCCTTCCCGATGGACATCACGGACTTTCTGATAATTCCCAGAGCAGCTGCTGTTCTCCCAATCACTTTTTTTAAACGGAATCAAAGGGCCATTATTATCTCTTTCATTTTCAAAACAAACTCGCACTGCACATACTAATTTCCGAGTCTGGCCACGCAGAGGAATACCACGCCCGACAACTTTTTTTTTCTTCCGATTTCGCCGGTGTATTCGCGTTAGGCTCATCATCTTTCAGTATAAAATCACAGATACGAAAAAAAAAGCACAAACAAACCGCACAATAACGCCGAACTTTTGCTGTCAGGCATACACTTGGCAACGCAGAATACCACGAGAAGTCCCCCTCACCACGGCAACTGGTCAAAGCCGATTGGTTTAGCGGTTCACGTGACCCTCCCTAACTTTCGACAGAAAAGACAAAAATAGAATTTCCAAGTCCAAACTCTGGGCGGACGAATTTTACAAGAATAATTTATTGCCATTTTATTGACTACTTGTTGATTTTTTACTTTTTCTTGACTTCTATGACTTTCTTGACTGGCAGACACTCTGAATGACATTGTTCTCTATACCCCTGCTTTAAAATCAAATTACATTGAATATTGAATAAGAATGGCCAACACCTTGTCCCATCAGTATAAACCCTAAGGCAAGAAATTCTGCTCAGGCATTGAACAGTGACGTTATCAGACATGTCCAAGAACTATGTTCATTATTGCTTCCGTTTTCCCGTTTGTTTAATAGCAGGACAAACCTTTTTTCGATTTTGTGCAATGACTGACTCAAAATAAATTTCACATTGAGTTTGGAAGCGCAGTCCATAGACATGTAACTTGCATGAATTTTTTCTGTTACGTATTTTCCTAATTAATATTATGTGACGCTCAAAATGTAGGGGAATTATGATATTTTCCAAATTCTTCGCGGACGCCGTACATAAGTCTAAAATGTAGGACATGTCCTGACAAAAGAGGACGTCTGGTAACCCTATATATATATATATATATATATATATATATATATATATATATATATATATATATATATATATATATATATATATATATATATATACAGTGGCGGAGCGTGACCTTTCTAACAGTGTAAGCCTAGCATGACGAAGGCTATTTCCCGTTGTGCTTATTTTTGGGCTGACATGGTTAGTGATTTATCCACACACATCGACCCCCCCCCAATTTTTTCAGAACACTTCCCTGGAATTTTTCACCAAATTAAAAATTCTGGATATCTGATAATTAAGTCAGTGTTATTCCTATCACAATGAGTAACGTATCGATAAAAAATATGCAAAGTTAGATAAAATGAATAATAATAAACAAACGAAAACAGAAGGAAACAGAAAAGTGCTGAATACTTTTTACAACCGCATAACCAAATATCAGCTCCGTATCATGAATCGCAAAATCGGCGCACTTTATTTTTCGTTTCTGTTACTATGTCTGCTAGAGAAGGAAGGGGTGGGCCTATATCCACAAGTTTCTTCTTGGCCACAAAATCCTTGATGGACAATGGCGTCTTCAACAAGTTCTCCACCCCACCGCACAATCCAGGCGCGTGCCCAGGATTTTCGTAAGGGGGGGGGTTATGAATCCAATACATTTTCCAGTTCACAGGTCAAATTTCTTGTAATAAATTAGATAATTAATATACTTGGATTTTACCCCAATGAACGCAATCAATGTATTTGCTATGGATGCTTCATGTTTTTATTGCATCATATAAAAGCACCTGCTTGAATATTTCCAAATTATTAATATTTTATATTTAATTGCTCAAATATAATTTTTAAACAAAAAATGTACACTCAACATTGTAACAACATTAAAGAGATTAAGACTACTTGATGTCTTAAAGACAGTAATAAATAAGGTACCACAGTTCAACAATTTAAATTCTGAAATTTAGGCATCGAGGTTTCTGTGCGAGTTCTGACAATATGTCGTCACAAGTAACTTTTATATCCCGGTGAATGTTCAGAGCAGCTAACCCATTTAATCTTTCTTCGCAAATGGTATGTCGAAGATAGGTCTTCAACCGCCTCAAAGTTGAGAATGATTTATCATTTGATGTTGTTGTTACCGGGATTGTACATAATATTTGCGCAAACGTGTGTTTACCCAGGGAAATATTACTTCACTGCACATATCAATTGCTTCAAGAGCATTTACTGGACGTCTTTGCATTGCTGCAAGATGACGATACCACAGTTTAATTTCAGTGTGAGCGTCGTCGCCTTGTAATCAAGGTGTTCCGGGTTCAATAGCCGGTGGAGGCTAATAGTGGTTCGGATCTCACTTTAAACTTTAGGCCCAGTCCCTATTAGCCTTACTGTGCATAAAGTGGATTTAAAACATCAATTCAATCAACATTGTACTTGTTGTGGAGATGGATTTGCTAAATATTGTGTACATTTTTGGCATTGTATTATTATATTATTGGTCAAAACATTTGTTTGACAGTCGATAAACAAATACGAACCCCTTCAGTAATTAACATTTTCTACTACAGTGTCATTAATGTGTCATATTCATTTTCATATTAGGTCTATGGAGAGGAATTGTGTATAATGTTAACGTTATGGAACTGCGAAACCAACTGTTGAAGGGGCCACTCCCCCCTTCCCCTCCGAAGCCCAGTACCGCACCACAGGATCTGTCACTGAGCCCGACAAAATCTTGCCAGACAGTGCTCGAAATAGAAATTCGTAGCCAAAAAGGGAGGGGATATTTGATCGATTTTGGAAATACGATGGGGTACATCCTTGTATGGATCAACATGGAGACAATACAGTAGGTGGAGGATGCTCAATATGAAAATTATTCTATTTGGGGGTATGATTTGTGAAACTTTCTTACCTGGAGGCAGCATCACCTACTTCGACCACTGATGCCAGAAAAGATGCTTTCAGAAAATGAATTTATTACTGCACACGTATATTACTTATTGTATTTGTTGCGTTTGTATAAGAGAAATATTCAGAAGATTTGTAAGGAATATTTACAGTTAATAGGATGCCTATCTAGTCTATCCCGTGTCGTAATACAAATTTTATCCCTTTCCTACAAAATAATAAAACTGATTTTATAATGTGGTTGCATACATATACACTGTATAGTAGCACCAAGCTTTCTGGGACCTCGGAAAATACGTGAACCACAGGCTTCCCCGTGGTTTTAACTAGCGACACTAGTGCCACTGCTCCGACGCCAGGGTTTCAAATGCCTTGGTGGATCTATCGTTTTTCGAGGGTTCGTGAACAAAACAAAAAGTAAATGATTGTAAAGTCCATTTTATATTCAGATACGTTAATCGCGACTGGACTTAAAGTTTAAATCGGGATACGTACCACTGTGCAATGCACCTTCACAGGGGATCAAACCCAGGACCTCTTTGATTACACCACCATCGGTGAGGCCCCTGAAATCATTGAGGGAACTTGTTCATCTTCATGTTCTCTCGCCCTGCGAAAGTTTATTGGTGATATAGGGTGACATCCTACACACGTCTTCCAGACATACACACGCGGGCACCCCCTCCCCTGCACACACACGATTGTATGCTTACATCACATGCTGTGCCCTCCCAGAAAAACAATTCTAAATCCGTCTATGAATATATCTGCTATCAAATAATGAACGTCACTTACCTCGACAGTTCCTTGACATAATGTTGCAACAAGGTTTGCAATATCTTCTGTTATGCCTTCTTGTTGAATATCAAGAGTCTGAAAGTTCGCACGTTTCACTCTCGCAATTCGGATGGAATTCCTCTGAACTTAAATCGACCTTTTCTGACGTTCTATTTGTGGAAGGCGAAGCTTCAACTTCCATTTTTTGTTTCTTTTAGAAATAATCTAATACGTATTTCTCCTCTTTTCTCTATCCATCTTTAGTTCCACGTCAAAAATCTATTACACACGCAGAAACGTAATACACAACACGACCACTTCGACTTGCTACCTTGCAGACTGCAACTCGCTACAACCCCAGAGAACACCAGGACTTGGGACAAAGATACCGGGCGGTCGAATGTCTGAACCATGCATCCAGCTTGGTCCAGCTCAAATTACGTCACCAGTGTTGACAGCAACCAAAAGTGTCAGTGTCAGTAGTGTTGGCAACTGCTAAATTATTTACGCACAAATTCAAGTGAGATCTTTCACACATGTTACAAGAAAATTCAATAAACTGAAGGCTGGAAATTGGTTGAGAAAAAAATATCTAATTTGTAAAGAGCACAAGAGTAAAACGTATAATATTTTGGCATATTAATTGCTTTTATTTTGTTTATGAAACTGACTGGGCCAGTTGGGCTATATAACGCATCCTTCACCCCTCCCTTCCTCCCGGCATGCTATTGTACAAAACATCGCTTGCCTCCTTCGTAAAACCATGCTTCGCAACTGCCTGCAACAATTATTATTATTATAATTATTGATATTTTGAAATAAATATGCATCCATGTGCGAGATGAGATTTTGACTTACTTTGCCAACTAATTGTAGTGATTCAAATCTCACAGAACTTTGCTCTGCTGGCATAAATGGTATAAGAAGGGGAAAGAAAGAAAAGGGAAGTTAGCAGCACTGTCGTAACAGGAAAGGGAGGGTCATTCTCCTAAGAGGGTCATCGTGGGTGAAAGAAAGGGGAGGAGGGATTCCTTCAGTTCGCATTCCAAGGGTTACGGCTCTTTTCTTGACCATACTGAGAAGGAAATTCTCCTTCCTTTTCAGTGACTAAGGAATGAATGAATGCTTGTGCATTGCTGTAACTCAACTCCAATATTATCAAAAGTAATTGAAGAAGCAAATACATTTCTCATTGCCAAATGTAAACATTTTACAATATTGGCGATTTATGAAATAAAATGTATTTCAGCTTTGAATTTTTTTAAATGACGAAACCAATGGGGGGGTTTTAACCCCCACCAACCCCCCCCTGGGCACGCCACTGGCACAATCACACTCATTTTATTCCATAATGCACTTCACTACTGTATCACACCACAGCACAGGGACGACAGTCCGCTTTTCAATAGATGGAATTCGCAAAAGCAATACCTCGAGACTTTAACAAACACACAGCAAGAAGGGGGAAACAAAAAGAAACCAGATCCAAAATCGGTCACTGCTCAAAGTAGTGATCTTTCGGACTGTGAGGGGAATATCCCTTTCGGATATAAATAAATTCCCTCTCTTGCCTTAAAATTCCCTATATTTAGTAAAAAAAATACAATATAAAAGAAATGCTCACAAATTGTAGGGATATATCCAGAAATTTCTATCAAAGGACATGTAAGTGCTTTCTTAGGATAGTGTAAAAGCAAATCTAGCACCTAAAAGATCATAAACAGGCTTTTCGTAGGTTGTTCGAAGAGTGTTTGAATCACGGACTATGTAATTAATAATATTTGGTTCACATTTGACATGGAATTTGTAAAATTGGTTCAATCTTCAGTTTTCATTAACATTTATTTCACTTTTTAGCTCAGTTATTACCAGCTGAGTTCATACATATACGGAAAACAGAGTCTTAATATGTCTAATGTTTATGCTCTCCTACAAGCGAAAAACAGAAACAACAAGAATTTAGCACATCAATGTGTATCAAGTTTTCCCGTATCTCGCTCATTTCTAGGTTTCTCCTTTTTCCCCTTCCTGTTAGTTTTTTGCTTCAGAATTCCCTGTTCCTGGGAAAAAAACCTCCTTGAAGCACCACCGGCTCAAATTTCCTTTGCAGTCAACCATTCATATGCGACAACGCTGGAGCCCCCTCCTCTTGCAGGACCTGTCTCTCGCTAGCGCGTATTCAGTGAAGCCAACCCAAGCATAATGGTGCTAAATCTCGCACAAGTTTAAAAAGTCGTTTGTAAGTTGGAGATATAAATAAAACAACAGGGCCGCTTTTCGTTGTGGTTGAATTTTCTCAAACTTTTCACATAACGTGGAACCCATGCCGCTGGTTGAACCATTCGAATTTATATTTGTTTTTGTTATAAATTAATATTTATAATATGAAAATCCCAGAACAATTTAGTAGTATGTAGCATAATTTCGGAGTTTAAACGACATCATGGATGTCCAGAAGGGGCAAGGGGAAGAGACACTTCCTGAAAAATGAATGTCAACCATTTTCACACATATAATTTCATTTCAGTCACATCAAATTGTTTATTATTGTAAGGGCGTTGCAGAAAAATGTTAACTTCAAATTGAATTAGTATATTTTGAGAAGGGAAATATACCTAGTTTACCCTAACCCCTGAAAAAAAAAATACTTTGCTTAATCCTCCCTGGTGGAAAGAAATACTGCGGACGTCCATGAACAACACTTTTTCTAAACATGAGGTTTGCAACGCTGTTGTAAGCCTCTGCCCGTAGGTTTACACACCTAGGGTTTCAACGCGCTTTTCTCCCTATATTCCTTGATCTTCTCCTTTCAGATACGGTGGGCGACGGTAGGCACTGCTCCTTCGCGGTCAGAAATTTGTAAGGCAACATTCAGACGGCTTACAACTTTCCCCAAGCAAAAGGCGGGAGTTCTCATGTGCAGTCTGGTGCTGAAGTGTTGCAATCTAACAAACAGGATCTCGAAGACTGGTATCGGACCGAGTTGAACTTTGAAGTTTTTAGGAATTTTGCCATATTGTAATGACTGCCTACCGGTAGAAATAGGGAGCCACCACATCATGAAGGCAACAGTGCCTCCGGGAACCAGTTGGGCCACAAAACAAAACAAATCAAAAAATTAAATCCACGGCTAGCTACACATACAACCTCAACTGGCTCCTTGTAACACAACATATGTAGCTGAAACTTAACATGAGGAGGTAAATCGAGATGCAAACACAATCATTATTATTTCCATAATTTTAATTTCTATTAGTTTGGCTAACTATGCAAGGTGACCAAAACTGATCCAAGAATCAAGACCTATAAACATATTGATAAAATTTACACACACTGTCACAAACTAAATTAGCAATAAAGAGTTGAAATTATTTGGCCAATTACATAATGCATGCAGTACGCGTACTACACTACAGTTTGCACATTACCTTGTCTGCCGATGCACATTAGAAAGAAAAATATATATAAGCGCGCACTGAGTTCATCGTTGGGGCCCAGTCTTCTAATATGGTCCCGATGTAACGTTTGACGAGATATGGAAGGGGGAGGGGGGTAATAGATGAAATGATGGCGGTTTTTCAGTAGAGCAGCTACAACCACTGGTGGGTTCCTTGGTCGTCTCTGGTTCAGTCCATTTCAGCGCTTGATTACTGTATAAGCTGTTCGGCAGGCATCTTAACGTTGGACTCGCCGTACTTGACGGTGCTTCAACACTTGCCCGTTCACGCGTCCGAGCGTCAACAAATCAGCACTGCACACATACGTAGTTCGTACTTGGCGCTGTTTTAACACTTGCACGTTCACACGCCCGAGCGTCAACAGATCCGCACTGCTCTCATATGCGTACAAGGCAAAGAATCAAAGAACTTTTCAAGAGCGACCACTTTGCCTCCTTACTTCTTCACCGTTAAAACTTAGACTGTCTGTCCCAGGACTCTCCACACTCCTGGAAACACTATTTTGCACTATTGTGATCCCCTGACCAATCAGGAGCTTGCACTTTCTTCTCCATTATGCACTACTGACTGACAATGAACATGGAATGGAGGATGTGTGACATCGCAAGTTTACAACGTTATATATAACTCACCCTTTTACTAAAGTCGACAGAAACATGCCTAGGTTCGAAATTTATGAAGGTTAATAGTTCTCCATTGAGCTTAATTCTGAAATTTACGCAAGGGATGCTTTCGAAATGGTGACAGGCTTGTAAATATCCGAGAGACAAATATATGATCTCACAGATGGACAGAGAAAAGGCTTGACGTGAGAATGTCTGAAAATATGGTGCGACTCGAATCGGAAGAGACCCCCCTAGAATGGAGGGTGTGGAGCCATCTAGCATGGAAGAAAATCACTAGATTTAGAAAGTTGAAAGAGGAAAAGACAAAGTGATACCTTTACATACTTATGCCGGTGAAATTTTGATATGCCTGGCAACACTGACGTCCAGACGCGCATTTTGTTGGGGAGACCTAGCTCTATTGTTACATTTTTTCAGCTTTCTAGACTGGCTGCTGCATTCTGTCCCTCGGCCGTGAAAGTCGCATGGTGGTAAATTCACGTACTGTGACAGCACCATGCTGTGCGAAGGAGGTGGTCCAAAATAGGGGTGACGTCCATGAGAGTTCCCACGACCCACGCTAACTTTCGAAAATAAGAAAAAAAATAAACCTTGGGGTGGACGCTGGGAAAAGTCCATCACAGAACCCCCCCTTCGGATTAATCAAGATGAAAATCTGAATAATCTGAATATTCTACACAATAAATTATTTGGGGCATGTGCCTGTTCACCCCCTCACAGTACGCCGGAAAAAAAATACAAAAACTTACTGGGATGAACCTACAAGATATAATATCCTTATGAATAGATAATATACAGAAACAAAAATAAACTTATACATGTAACCATAAAAAAAATAGAAATACAAAAAAGTTTAAATATTCAAAAATACGAAGAATAGACAAGTACATAAAAGAAAATAAAGATTCCCTTCTGGATCCGGAAGAGGTCTTTCCACTTTCTTTCCTTTCAAACTGTCCCTGGAAGGGTCGCAAACGACCTGTGGTCATTCATTCATTCGCCGGCGACCTTCAGCCAAGGATTCCTTCCTACAGCTGGTAGACCGTTTCCTTTTCTACAAAAGGACCCCTCTTGTTAGCCGCACAGTCATAAATACCTGACACTTCTTCCTTTTTCCAATATTCCGAAAAAATATATATATTTATAATCTTCTTATCCTCTTCCCTTTTCTTTTCAGCAATTGCTGACGAAACTTTTTCATTATTATTTACAATTGACACTTTAAACATGATGCACAATACCATTATAAAAACACTAATGATGATAATAATAATAATAATAATAATAATAATAATAATGACAATAATACTAATACTAATAATACAATAGAGAAACACTAAAATCACTAAATTACATTTAAATTCCATCATCAGCCTCACTGTGCTATTCCAGTGTTGCAGTGTACCGGCGTAGGTTGGTGGTGTTGTAAACACCAATCTCCTTGTTGCTTCGTGGGTTGGACAAGAGATATGCATTGGGCCCTACTTCCTTCACCACCACGAATGGGCCTTCAAAGAGATGCACGAATTTTCTGTAGATCCCTTTGTCTACATTTGAGGTTGCAAAGGACCTTTTTAGAACATAGTCTCCTTCGTTGAATGTTGTCAAGTGTCCTTTGTCGTGCTGTTTCTTTCTAGCAGCCGCAGCTTTTTCTAGATTTTCCCTGGCTCTCATTAGCTTTACCTCGCGACTGGAATCGTCGTTTAGTCGAGGGATATTGAATATTCTCCTTATTTCCTCCTCCGGGTTTCTGTTGAGAAATAGCTCGTAGGGAGCGTATCCCGTCGAAGTGTGCACGACCAGATTCATGCACTTTGTGATGTCCGGAATGTGTTGCGGCCACTCACGATGTTTGTCCTTTAAGCTAATGCGAAAAAGCCTCCCTATCTCCCTCATGGTTCTCTCCACAGGGTTAGCTCTAGGGTTCTTGGCACTAATGAATCGCACTTCGATTCCCCTCTCATTCAATTCCTGCTTCCATCTCTTCCCCTTAAACTGAGTCCCTTTGTCTGTGAGGAACGTCTTTGCATTCGGACAAAGTACTAAAAAGTCATTCACAATCTTATTTAGGACTGCGTTTGTTGTGGCTTTCTTCAACGGATAAACCATCACAAACTTGGAGAAGACGCACAGAAGTACCAGGCAGTACTGGAGACCGTATCTCGCCTTCGGTAGTGGACCGTATAGATCAGCTGATATAATTTCGCCAACGTTATTTGCCACCACTGGGTGCATCGGTCCTTTCATCTCCTGGTTAGAATATTTCGTTCGCAGGCAGAGATCACATGCATTCACGTGCTTCTTGATGCTTGCTCTCATCTTCTTCCAAGTGAAGAATTCGGAGATTGCAACGTGAGTTTTCTGTTGTCCGTAGTGGCCTCTCTTGTGATAAAAATCCATTATGCCATCCGTTAGGCACTTCGGAATGCAAATCTTGAACACTCCGTTTTCCTTTTTGCACAAGATGTTGTCTTTTATCACATAACGAGAATTTTCTTCTCTCTCCTCTTCTTGGTGTCCCTCTAGGGATCGAACTATTGGCCCTAGCACTTCGTCTTCTCGTTGCAGCTTCGGAAGGTCCTGCATCGACGATCTTGTCTCCTGCCCTTTTGCTTTCTTCTCGTAGGCTCTGGCAACACTGCGATTCTTTTCTCTGGCTTCTACAACTTGTGCCGCTGCGACCATCGCAGCCGGGGGGGTTGGTTGACAGCTGTCCCCCGTCACAACAAACGGATTCGCTACCTGGATGCGAAAACTGCATTCCGGCTCGCGACATCCCTCTCCACATGGTTCCAATTGTTTCACTGGAAGGAGCGGTGCCATTAGATCACCATCGCACCTACAGATGGGCCCTTCGCACTCGTAGCCAACAGTAATGTGGTTCGCTTCTTGTTCAATACTTTCGCACTCGGCGGAGACAAATTTTATTTCTGTGTATAGGCCGCTGCATCTCAATCTCATCGTCTTGTTGCGGAAGTCCAGGTGGGCGTGATTGTCCTCTAAAAAGTCGTTCCCCAGAATTACAGGTTTAACCAGGTTCCTAACAACAAGAAAATTGACGTCTACCGTCACACCTCCAAACGATACAGGCAGATAAGTCTGCGTGACAATCTTTGAGGCCCTGGAACCGAACGCTGAAATGATTTTCAAGCATCCAACGCTTAATTGTGGCAGATTGGCGTTTTCCTCTAATAGGGATAACCATATCTCGTCGCTCAGGCAGCTGTGGCTAGCCCCGGAATCTAATAGCGCTTCACACATTTTTCTCTCTACGAGGGCATTTACAAGAGGCAAGGGGCGGGGCTTGTTAATAGCATCTTGATTATTCTCATCAAACACCTTATCAAATAACGTATTTACGTGTGCATTTTCTTCCACGAAACTCTTCACATGTGTTTCACACTCTCCTTTGTCACTGTAGTCACCTTGGTAATCAAAATTCCTGTTTTCGTTGCATATGTCGTTTTCCCGGGGCCGGGGAGATGACGTCATACTTTCACTCCTTTCTCCCCTTTCCCGTTCTGGCTGTCAATCGCTGCTTCGCCTTCGATCCACGTCGTCTTGCCTTGCTTCCATTATTGAATTGACGTTCATTTGTTGCCTTTCTTCCGCATCATCCCTGGTCGGTCCATCATTGTAAGAGTAATTATAACCTTGCTGCCGTCTGTCACCTCTGTCCCGACGGGGGGCGTTGCCTCGAGGTGGCTGTCGGCCGTGTGGTTGAGGGTCGAACCTGAGTGACCGCGAAGGGTTGTCATCCGATCTGAATCCCCTGCTGCTTGCACCGGCGCGAGAGGACCGACCGCGAGTCTCAAAAGTATTTACTTGCCTGCGGTTGCGATTCTGCACAGAAGCCAAGTTTTGTGTCGACGTGTAAGTTGTTTCCTGCACCTCCCTAAGCACGTTAAGTAGCTCGTTACACGTTGTAATTTTGAGTCCTATAACTGCTCTCCTAACATATGCTGGGTACTGCTTCAGAGCCACTTGCACCAATGTTTGCTCAGAGAGAGGATCCGGCAACACCGCATTTCGCTGCACCAGGTCCATGAAATATTCTGCAAGGGTCTTCCCGTCTCCCGGCGCGTACCTGCTTGTGTAAAGTTCGGCCTTCATTTTTATGAGTTTCTCTTCACCCAAAAACTGTGCCATAAAACGGTCTTTAAAAACCTGAAAATCCGTGAAATTGCGCTTATCGATGTTGAACCACGCGAGCGCACTTCCTCGAAGGGACAACCCGACGACCTTGATCTTCTGGTTCTCCGGAATTTGCGCGAGATCCATATAAGTTTCCATCTCTTGGATATAGGTGCAAGCTTTTAATTCATCCTGATTTTTGGCGTCGAACTTGGGTAGCAACAGGTCCCTCTGCAGATACACATTTGCCGCTGCTATCCCCGTACCACACACTGAAGCGGGGGAAGGGTTGTCGCGTCGGTCGCCGTTGCTTTCCAGCGTATCGACTCTGCGTGTCTCTGACGAGGCTGTGCTTGAGATCTGCGTTCTGAGAGCTTGAATCTCCTCATTGATGGTCTCCCGCACTCTGCTATCTCTTCGTTCGATGGTGGCTTCAAGATGTTGAGACAGGGTGTCTCGCAAGTTCTCGGATATTTCTTGCATCCGGGTCTCCTGGACCTGATCCATGGATTCCGCAAATTCAGCCCTGATATTATGCAGGCTCTCTTCAACAGTTTCCGTCCGCTGCTCTAATGATTCGGTTCTGTCTGACACTTCATCGATCGCCTTCCCTAGCACGGTATTCACCCTTTTGAGGTCCCTCTGCATCTCTCGTTTTAGATCCTCGTTCGACCTCTGCATCTTGCGTTCAAGTTCTTCGAATCTCCGGTCCATTTTTTCATCCTGTCTTCTTTCCAGGTCTCGAATATCCGTCTGAAGGACATCCAGCTTCCCCATGATGGATTGTAGCATCGCAAACATCTGAGCGTTGCCGACCGTTGTCAACTCACCCGCGATGGTTGTCATATTAGCTTCGCTTCTTCCCTGCATCTCTGGAGTCTCAGTGACGTCCCCACGATCGGCGAGGTCTCGCCTTTCACCTTCTCGATCGCCCGACTCTTCAACAGAACCAATGAAGCTAGCCAGCCTAGTATGCTCGCGAAAATTATACCTCGAATTCATGGTCGGTTATGACAAACACGTTCAATTGCTACAACAAAACAAACACTACTACTACTAAATATGGGAGGCCAATATGTGAAAGAGAACGAGGAAAAAAAAATGAACGGCACAAGTATATCAAGATATAACGCTTTGAGAGGGGGTGGGGGGAGAGTGGCGTATCAAAAAGATGTAGAAAAATTACTGCATGAAACGTAAAGCATAATGCAAAAGAAAACAATCGACGCTAACAGGTAACATATCTTAATGGGCAGAAAGAGAAAAGAAATGACAGAGAAACGAGAAAAACGCTGCTAGCGGCTAGCCCTGTCACCATCTCAAAACCAATCTCACGTGCGCAATAATTTCCGTTTTCATAAAGATATTCTACGGGCATGTTTCAAGTCTTTGCATCTCGATTTCCTCTTATTGCTGATATTACTTCAATGATAATTTAAATAATTAGTTGAAAAAATGAATCAATGATTACAATTACTAATATATGACAGATATCCAAATTCAATAAACAGGGTTTCTTAGCTGATTTAACAGATATTGCCCATTAGTTGGGGGCCACGCTGTAATGACTGCCTACCGGTAGAAATAGGGAGCCACCACATCATGAAGGCAACAGTGCCTCCGGGAACCAGTTGGGCCACAAAACAAAACAAATCAAAAAATTAAATCCACGGCTAGCTACACATACAACCTCAACTGGCTCCTTGTAACACAACATATGTAGCTGAAACTTAACATGAGGAGGTAAATCGAGATGCAAACACAATCATTATTATTTCCATAATTTTAATTTCTATTAGTTTGGCTAACTATGCAAGGTGACCAAAACTGATCCAAGAATCAAGACCTATAAACATATTGATAAAATTTACACACACTGTCACAAACTAAATTAGCAATAAAGAGTTGAAATTATTTGGCCAATTACATAATGCATGCAGTACGCGTACTACACTACAGTTTGCACATTACCTTGTCTGCCGATGCACATTAGAAAGAAAAATATATATAAGCGCGCACTGAGTTCATCGTTGGGGCCCAGTCTTCTAATATGGTCCCGATGTAACGTTTGACGAGATATGGAAGGGGGAGGGGGGTAATAGATGAAATGATGGCGGTTTTTCAGTAGAGCAGCTACAACCACTGGTGGGTTCCTTGGTCGTCTCTGGTTCAGTCCATTTCAGCGCTTGATTACTGTATAAGCTGTTCGGCAGGCATCTTAACGTTGGACTCGCCGTACTTGACGGTGCTTCAACACTTGCCCGTTCACGCGTCCGAGCGTCAACAAATCAGCACTGCACACATACGTAGTTCGTACTTGGCGCTGTTTTAACACTTGCACGTTCACACGCCCGAGCGTCAACAGATCCGCACTGCTCTCATATGCGTACAAGGCAAAGAATCAAAGAACTTTTCAAGAGCGACCACTTTGCCTCCTTACTTCTTCACCGTTAAAACTTAGACTGTCTGTCCCAGGACTCTCCACACTCCTGGAAACACTATTTTGCACTATTGTGATCCCCTGACCAATCAGGAGCTTGCACTTTCTTCTCCATTATGCACTACTGACTGACAATGAACATGGAATGGAGGATGTGTGACATCGCAAGTTTACAACGTTATATATAACTCACCCTTTTACTAAAGTCGACAGAAACATGCCTAGGTTCGAAATTTATGAAGGTTAATAGTTCTCCATTGAGCTTAATTCTGAAATTTACGCAAGGGATGCTTTCGAAATGGTGACAGGCTTGTAAATATCCGAGAGACAAATATATGATCTCACAGATGGACAGAGAAAAGGCTTGACGTGAGAATGTCTGAAAATATGGTGCGACTCGAATCGGAAGAGACCCCCCCTAGAATGGAGGGTGTGGAGCCATCTAGCATGGAAGAAAATCACTAGATTTAGAAAGTTGAAAGAGGAAAAGACAAAGTGATACCTTTACATACTTATGCCGGTGAAATTTTGATATGCCTGGCAACACTGACGTCCAGACGCGCATTTTGTTGGGGAGACCTAGCTCTATTGTTACATTTTTTCAGCTTTCTAGACTGGCTGCTGCATTCTGTCCCTCGGCCGTGAAAGTCGCATGGTGGTAAATTCACGTACTGTGACAGCACCATGCTGTGCGAAGGAGGTGGTCCAAAATAGGAGTGACGTCCATGAGAGTTCCCACGACCCACGCTAACTTTCGAAAATAAGAAAAAAAATAAACCTTGGGGTGGACGCTGGGAAAAGTCCATCACAATATAATTACATATATTTTACTAGAACTAATAAAGTGTAAGCCCGGCTTACACGGCTTACATGGACGCTCCGCGCCTGCATATATATATATATATATATATATATATATATATATATACACACACACACACACGGCTCTGGGTCGCATGAAGCTAGTCGTTTAAATATAGTGGTGGCTTTCAGTATCGAAAGGGTCGCATAAATCGAGTCGAGTCTTTGAGCCAACCGTTCTCGCAAAACGTGTCATGTCTTTAGGTAACCTGTGTGAAGCTCAGTCATGCCAACCCTAGCATAATGTCGCTAAGCCTAGTACTGTTTGAATTTATTCGGAGCCAGCCAACTGCAGATATACAAAGCAATGATCTACATAGAAGAGGGCTGAATGGGCTACAGCCCCTCGAAAGTTTTATAAAATCAAATGAAAGCAGTAAAGAAGTCGCGAAAACCCAATAGGCTAACCATATTTGTCTTGAATAACTTTTAAAAGCGAAGGTTTAAAATGGTAATTGGAGCTCATATCTCATAAAGAAAATATTGAAAGGATAAGCTTCATTGCTGATGTTTACAACACGGCAGCTAAAATGAGAACGTACTTTTCCTCTTTGGCGAGAGAAAGGATTTAAAATTTGTTACTTCAGTGTATCGCGTATTGGCGTAAGTTGGGACCTAACTTTTGGGTTAGGTAGAATTTAAACAAAAATCCCATAAAAATAACGTCCCCAGGATAATTTGCTAACTAAATGTTACATTAGCGATATCTAGCAAACAATTATTTCAAGAACTACAGATATTGCCAGTTCTTATTTTACCACCATTCATCCTCATCTTCGCGATTAGTCAAAGGGACAGAGAAAGTGAAGATTTTTCTGTTTTTCTTGACTTCCATGACTTTCTTGACTGGCATATACCCTGAACGACATTGTTCGTTATTTCCCTGCTTTACAATCAAATTACATTGAATATTGAAAAGAACGTGCAACACCTTGTTCGATCAGTATATACACTAAGGCAAGAAATTCTGCTCAGGCATTGAACAGTGACGTTATAAGAAAATGGTCCAAAAACGTTGTTCATTATTGCTTCCGTTTTCCAGTTTGTTTAATAGCAGGACAAAATTTATTCTTTTTGTGCAATGACTGACTCAACATAAATTTCACTATCGGGTTTGGTAGCGCAGTCCATAGACTTGTAACTTGCATGATTTTTTTCAGTCACGTATTTTACAAATTCATATTATGTGACGCTCAAAATGAAGGGTATTTATGGTATTTTCGAAATTCTTCGCGGACGCCGGACATAAGGCTAAAATGTACGGCATATCCTGAAAAAAAAAAAAAAAGGACGGCTCTAGGTCGCATAAAGCCAGTCGTTTAAAGATAGTAGTGGCTTTGAGTATCGAACAGGTCGCATAAATCCAGCCGGGTCTTTGAGCGAACCGTTCTCACAAAACGAGTCATGTCTTTAGGTAATCTGTGTAAAGCTCAGTGATGCCAACCCTAGCATAATATCGCTAAGCCTAGTACTGTTTGAATTGATTTGGAGCCAGCAATCTGCAGAGATTCAAAGCAATGATGTACGTAGAAGAAGGCTGAATGGGCTACAACCCCTCGAAATTTCTTAAATAAAATAATCAAATGAAAGCAGGAAAGATGTCGCGAAAACCGAAAATGGTAAGTGATTACCACCCTTAAAAATAAAAGATCCTCAGTAACAATATTTGTCTTGAATAACTTTTAAAAACGAAGGTTTAAAATTGTAATTGGAGCTCATATCTCATGATGAAAATATTTTCTTCCTAATATTTAAAGGATAAGCTTCATTGCTGATGCTTACAACACGGCAGCTGAAATGAGAACGTACTTTTCCTCTTTGGCGAGAGAAAGGACTTAAAATTTGTTGCTTGAGTGCATAGCGTATTGGCGTAAGTTGGGACCTAACTTTTGGGGGAGGTAGAATTTAAACAAAAATCCCATAAAAATAACGTCCCCAGGATAATTTGCTAAGTAAATATTACATTAGCGATATCTAGCAAACAATTATTTCAAGAACTACAGATATTATCAGTTCCATGCATATACCTATATGAAATCCTAAGAGACATGAACATTTGTCAAAATACATACACAGCAACACCAGGGAAAAGAATCACTTACATACATAATTACCATGGGCGTCGCCAGAAATTTTTGCAAGGGGCAGGGTCAGGCACGTGATAAATGTTGAGTTGTTAAAAAATAATAAATATCATTACCAGGGCTATGAATGTTATTATACAATAATAAATATTATAAAGTAAAAAATAAATGTTATTCGAAATAATAATAATTATTATTATTATATAAATGGGGAGATACGATCCACCAAACGAGTGAATACAGCACAATTATTTTGCATTATTCCTTTTGTATTTTATGCATTTATAACTCTTCACTTAATAATAAATTGATTTTCATTGATGTGAATTGTCAAATGGTAAAAAATAAATTATTTACGACAAAGAGAGAGAAGGTAATTGACTTTCAATGAAGTTGAGGTGGAAATGTAACATTTAAAGGAGAAATTAACTGTTTCTTTTTTACTGTCTTACATCGTTAGGTTAGGAATTATGAGTGCTAGATTTTGGGCTCACAGAAATTTTCGATGCGTTCTTTCGGTATATATTTGTGCAAACAGCGGGTTTCTTTTAATGAAATGCGGCGAAAGTACTGGGATTGCAAGTTTTTAGTAGTGAAGCGGACCATACTTTGGGATCAAATATCTCATGTTATTCGACGCTGGGTGGGCGCCGGGGCCGCTTCCAACTTACAACTGTAATAGAAAAATTAAAAAACCATTGATTTAAGGACTTTACAATCACCGCTAAGCCCACAACTTAATGTTATATTTAAACTACTTAAATAATTAAAAAAAAAAAGAAAAACCATGGGGGAACAAAAAATTGTATGCGCGTATGGTCTTTCCGCGTTCGGTGGTTGGCAACGATGGTCCCTAGGGTTCTTAAAAACGTCTCTGGCTTTACGGTACCTGCAGCTGCTCTGCTACAAACGTCCTGTGGCTTGTCTGTAATGATGACGATGGTTGCCGGTCGCCTAAAGACAATCGTGTCTTTAAGCGACTCTATCCGTATATATAATCGATCTGCGAGCTGAGATATCCATCCCTTTTTGGCGTCACTCAGAGAAGGCATTACTACTTGTATGTGTGCCCTGTCCTGACCTGTGTATATCCGTCAGCAGGTAAGTTAGTTTCAAGCATCTCGTTGGTAAAGTTTCCAAATGTTTAAAGATTTTTTGCAATTTTATAGGAGTATTAAGAAGTGCTTTAGAATTCTGGAAACTATTGTGGAAGGAAGGGGGCCGTTCACCTACTGTACCCCCTCCAGAATTTCGTTGAATTTTGTTTTAATTAATTGACAGTTTTCGATGTTGGTATTCTACCATTTCATCCAAAGAACAAATGATTCCACAGTTTTGAAAATTCTAATAATTACAGTTGTAGGTGAGAGGCCACAGCACACTTTAAAGGAGTACTTGTTTACTATCCGTCGGACAGATTTCTTCAGAAGAAACTACTTACTACTTACCGTAATAAGTTCCTAGTAACATTATAGTATAAAGGAAACGGATTTCTTCAAATTTACAGGAGAAAGTACTTACGGAAATCATTTTCTGTAGCGTTGTGGATGTTCGTGAATGTAGTTTTGATCCATTTTAATGCGAAAACATGTCATTTCTGCAAAACACTCTGTCCGACACGCTGTTTCTGCTGCCGCCATTTGCTTTCTGCATGAGAGTACAATGTTCCGTGTGTTAAGATGACTCAACCCCATAGTCAGTGTTTCAGCCTCGCCGTGTTTTCACTAGAACATGACTTGTCGATTATTTTTAATTTTATTATTTTTTTTAACTATGCTTGCCTAACCTAACCTAACCTTACCTTACGGAAAATGATTTTTGGGGCTAACTTCAATGGTTTGTGGCGTATTAGCATAATTTTAAATCCGGGCACGAAAGTAGGTATTTTCTGGTGAATGAACACTGCATAAATATACAAAACACTCTCACAACGCACCCTGAACCAGTACGCTATCGCCCGCTATAATGTGTTACAAAATCGAAATAACAAGTAACAGTAAGTACTCAGAAATGTAAGAAATAGACATTATCTTAGTTAGAAATGCATTATTTCACCTTAGGAAATGTTCCGCATTCCAAAATAGTACGTTAGCAATGTAAAAAAGCGTGAAATTTATGATTTATAGGCGTTTCCCTTATACTATAATAGTACCACAGGGAGTCTATAGAAAAAGCCAGGGAGCGGAGGCGGGGCCACGTTAGCGGTTGGGAGCAGTAAGTCAATTACCCCAGGTGTGGAGCCCGGAATCTGTGGGAAATTTGAGTCAAAAATTTTGGTAAGAGTCTAGTTTACGTCCTTTTCCTAAGGAATACGTGTCATATATCGTTGGAAAGGTTATTGTATAAGGAATTCAACAAAGTAAATCCCAAGGCGAGGAAAGACCGATGTTGTCCGGATATGCGTGATTGAACGTACTGAGGACATTTTTCAATGATGAAGCACATATTTAGGGGTATACCCGTGAACAGAAAGTGTAAAAAGAAAAACTTTCTTACCCTAAGAGATGCCGGAGCGTCGGCTGTCTGCTAGCACGGTTTTGAACGATGGACTGAATTATCACTGGGGATAAACGTGTTTTACACTATCTAGAAGTTTTTGGAACCTGTTCTTCTTTAACATGCGGAAACAAAAAAGACTAGCATGCAGTGTTGTTAACTCCCTTCGGTTACCATCAAAAGGCAAGAAGGACATAAACTAGACTAGCCAAAATTTCAAACGAAAATATTTTTTTTGTTTAAATTTTGCACCGATTCCCCAAAATCCATTCACGGAATGTTCTACGAAGCAGATAGATACGAATGTCAAAAATTGATGAAACTCAGAAGTTATAGGTGTCCGACGGATAGTAAACTTTTACCAAATACTACTTAATGGATTATGAGCATGTTTCTAAAATATTCATATTAACATGTGTTTAATTCTTCGTGCAATTTATACTGCATTTGGCATGTATGCTTTATCTTAATGATAATACTGAATGATGCATTGATAAATGCAGGAGTAGAGAAATACAGGGCACCAGGTTGCCATGTCACCTGTAAATTTTCACCTGAAATTTGAAATTCAGATCTATTTTTTTTTTTTTTTTAAATTTTGAGTTCACTTATGGAAATTTCAATTACCTTTTTTAAATAACTGGTCCAGTATGTGTTTTTTTAATGTTTGTGTGTTTTCTGTATCATGGAAATAATAAACATGCCATTAAAATTTTTTGCCCAGTTTCTACCTAAATTTGAAAATCTGCTGTGATATGTATTCTTCAGTTATTCATGCTTTTAGAGGCAAAGCCTTCTGTAAGAAGGCCACTCCAGTGCATAATTACTTTGAATTCAATCTTGTATTAATCAATCAGGGTGGCTACTTAGTAGGAATTATGGGGAAGTTTACCCACCATACCCCCTTGAGAATTACGTTCAAATTTGTATTAATCGACTGATTTTGATGTTTTATGTAATATAAAATTAGTTCCAGCATGCAGAAAATACACATAACTGAGATATTCAATCCCACATAAGCAAAGAACCTGCAATTTCGTAGAGCTTTCATTGCTTTTTATTATTAAAACCCTTTTTATGCACACTCAAATAGCGAAAGAACATGTCGATAATAACTATTGGTACCAAACATAACAATCCTAACCTAACTACGTAAAATTATAGTTGCTGTTCTGGAATGTAGTTCACATTTCTGTGAGCAAAAATCAACTGAAAACGTTCATAAACAACAAAATCTTCATATAACAAGCAAAATATTTCACTTTCTCTAGGGGGTACAGAGGGTCAAGGGTACCGGAATTATCAGTAAATTATTGGCTCTGGAAATTATGCATGCATTTTTCTCTGTAGACGTAAACTTTCATTAATCCAAATTCCATTGAATTTATACATATTTATAAATGCCCTGAGGCAAGTTTCACAGTTTAGCTTTAATTTTTATTGAGGAAGGAAAGGAAAGATGTGTGGAAAATAAAGCAGAATACTCTCAACCCATTTACTTTGTTAGTGTTCTTTGCTGAACAATCTATCTGACAGACAGAAATTTATTGCAAGATAAGATATCCTGAGGTTGATTGGTTCAATTTGAGTTTGCAATTGTTGCACAATTAACAATATTCCGTGGATTAGTATATCCTGTAACATTGTGACTTGTGTTTGTTGATGCCGAGTCTGAGTATGTGAATGCCAAATGTAATCTCTGCACCTTAAATTAAATATTTTCTTAGAATTTTGGGATACATTGGAATCACACAGACCCTATATGCGGTCAATATATTTGTGTGTGGGTGCTGATACGAAAGGTTGAAATAGAGAAAACATCTGCTTGTACCCTTGAATTTCTGTAAAGTTTGCCTTGAAAACCAGGAATTATACTTGAATTTTATCATAGTCCTAGAGTGGCCGCCCTGTTAATAAATTAAATGCTTTAAGGTCATTTTTCAAAATTTTAGCTTCATATTAGTTGAATTCATGGGTTTCTTGTTTAGTAGGGAATTATTTAACAGACATTTTATATTGTTGTTAGGGGCTTGTCCCCCATTTTCTTTTAGTTAAGGAGCTTATACCCGTATTGTGTGACGGGCCAAAATAGCCTCCGTGCTGAAGCTCCCATAACATTAAAATTAAAGAATAAGCATAAAAAGTATGACGCTGCTGAATAGTGTTTTTTATACAGCGTATCTGTAGTGAATTTCTTTTCTGGTCTGCTCAATATGGCTGAAATAATGACATATTAAAATAATTTTGGTTTACATTATAATATACAAGAGTGAAATGAGAGTTTCTTGCCAGCCTCCTTGGCAGAGTAGCCAGCTTATTGCACTACGAAACCAGAGGCCACAGGTACAAACCCTGGCTATGACATAGGTGTACTATTGTGTTTGTCCCAACATCATTCATCCTCGTCGTTGCAATTAATCCGAGGGGTAGGAAAGTTACGTAAATTATCTGCAAAAAAAATGGAAAACCTGAAGTGTCTCGGACACTGTGTCTTGGCCTCATCTCCATTTTATGGAGGCCAGTCTCATTGTCTTCTTCACAAGTCCTGCTCTCATGGGCGTCCGGAAGGGGGGGGGGGAAGAGTGGTCATCCCCCCCCCCCCCGGAAAATGAAAGTCGACCAGAAATTATATATTTCACACATATATAATATCGTTTCAGCCACAATAATGTGTGTTAATTATTGCATGAATAAGAAAAATTCAAATTTAAGCAATGTTTTTGAGGGAACAACACTATTATTGGGGAAAGTGTGCCTTGTATGCCCCCCTGGTAAAAAATCCCACGGATGTCCATGCCTGCTCTAGTTTTGGTTTTCAAAAGATTGTTTATGCACCATCCCTATAGTTGCGGTGATTTGCTAGGGGTCCTGTGAATAATAATTAACCCTGCATTATGCATGTTATTTTCTGTTGCATACATAGGCATGTGGGGTAAACCTGTTCCCAACCCTTTAACTGTCTTTAAGGTATGAAATACACGGTGAATTATACTGCACATGTATGCTGAACTTTTTCTTTGTACATTGTAATTCAAAATGAATGGTGCAACTTTTCACAGTTATTATGACGTAACTATTTATGATAGAAAATCAAACAAGGCCCGAAAATAAAGAAAATCTCTGGAAGTTTTCTTCTCACTAAGTGGGCTTATGCTGCTTTGCTGCTGTTCCACCAGGGTCGCCAGTGTTGCAAAATGGTTAGTGACCAGTAGAAGGTGTATTGTGTGTTGTAGCTATCAAGAACTGATTCACTCACTCACAATGGTGGAAAATCATTTCCACATGCGTTTTGGTAGTAATGCATATGTTTCACCCTTCCGAAAGATTTGCCAAAGTTACATCTGTGAATTGGTAGTGTCTTCGAAACCATGGACAATGGCTTGCTGTCTTGTGCATAGCATGTACTTGATTATTGTTTGGACGTTTACTGCATTACACGTGGTTCCCACGTTGAATCTTTGTAATGTGAGTCATGTGAGTAAAACTTCAACAGTTTTTCTTCATGTTGATGCCTTGTCTGATTTTCTATCATAAACAGTAACATCATAATAACTCTGTAAAATTGCACGCACCATTCATTTTGAATAACCCTGTATTTCGTCTTAAGATTAGCTGCAATTTTCTGCTACATTTTTTAAGTGATGTAATTGAATAAAGTAAACGTCAGTTACATTTGTCCCCCCCCCCAACCTCACAACGAATCAGTGCCATGGTCACCTTTGGTCACATGGTCACTTTCATGTACACTTGCCACTAACATATGCCTTTGTGACCTCCCTTTCCCCACTAACCTTCTTACATATAACATCTGAATCTGCTGTGTGCTCGGCTGTTCTTGCTTTGATATTTTTCTTGTTACATATTTAGGCATGTAGGGAAAACTGGCCCTTAAGCGTGAGACTGACGTTAACTTTGTACTATTAGATCACTTAGAAAGAAAGTTCAGCTTCACTGAAGCACTCAAGTGTAGTATATTTCTCAGTGTTGCAATCTCACATTTGAATATCGAAGGGGAGCACTGGTACCCTATGTGCCTAATGGAGGGTTAAGGACACCCACATAGTTTGTCTACTTGTGGTTTTGCAATAAAAAGTTTGAGGTTCAAGGCCTGGCATAGGCATGAGTGCCCCTTCGTTCAATTTAATCTAAATATGTATTCATTCTCATCTTGATCAATCGAAGAACTATTTTTAGTTTGTAAGTCTAGATGCTTGTCTGCACAGTATGTATTAGGTGACAGTGGATGATGAATGCCAGATTACGGTTCTATATTTGCAATGTAAATCAAGTTATTGTCTTACACATGCGTTTGTTCATACTTTAAAACAGCACTTGTAAAACTCATACAAGTAACTTGGGCTCTTCTATTTATCAGTTAGAAATATGTTTACTTGATCATTGGATTCTTTTTTATCTTCTTCTAGTAACACTGGTTCCAGCTCCCATAGATCCTTGCATCATTTGGCAACTTAACACCACACCACAATGGCACCCATCAAGAAGAACTCTCTCTGCTGTTCATGCACTGAGCTACCTCGTAATGCTGAAGCCCTGAGAAGAGCCGGGCACTGCCAGTCTGCGAAATCCTCTAACTGTTATTGTGCAATTGAGGTTGGTTGAATTTTCTTATAAACTTGTAACATCTCCATTGCATGTACATCTAGTGTACAACCATATGTTAGGAAGATTATTGTGGCTACAGGGTAATGGCTGCATCTTTTTTTAAGCATAAGACACGCATTGAGTTGTTACTAACACCAATTCTTGTTTGTCACATTGGTTATCTCAATATCATTGATCTAATAAAAAACAAAGCATTTTTTATTAAATTCAACCTTAGCCAGAAAATAATGCTGATGAGTATCGAAATTAACTCCTTATTTATATATTTATTATATAGTTTCATGTGTTGTTAAGTGAGAAGTGAAACAGTGTAGATACAATTAGAAACTGTATAATTGTTGATGGTACTGTTTTGTTTGCAAGTGTGATTTTTTATGACGACAAAATAAATAAATATAAATCATATCAAACATCCTGGTTTCTGATCTTAGTTCTTGTAAAAAAGAAAAATATAAGAATAATAGCCAAAAATATGCATGTGTTTATATGCTAATCCGTATTTAATTTTCATTCCATGTTTGTTCTTATAAGAATCGTAAAGTTAGTCTGTTAAGCGATCTATTAGCTTTAGCTGCTTCTAGAGATGTTTGACTAAATACCCAACCTCTTTCTTACACTGATTTAGCATAATTATCACAGACCTCACCCGATCATTTGCCTCATTTTAATTTGCCAAGTATTTTTGCAGTATACCTTTCAAGATTGTCCCGAAATATACCAACGTTTCGTGGAGATGAGGAACACCTACGAGAGAGAGTTGTTTCTCGTGGATACACATTCGATTATGTTGAAGAGAGCTTTCGACTTGGAAATGAAGAAGCTCTTTGAGGTGGAGTAGGATCTTCTGTAGGATGAGAGGATTCGGAACCTGAAACAACATTCTCAAAACTAGTAAAGGAGTACTGGATTGTACCGGTGTTGGAGAATTAAGAAAATTCAAGAGAAGAAATATTTGTGATTGGTGTAGGTGGTAGAGTTGTATCTTTATATTTTCCTACCATGTTGAAGTTAAGTTACATTAAAGTAAAGAGATGTAGTTCTTTTCATATCAATAAAAATGAAAAAAATACTTGTAGTTATTCAGCCTTTGTTCTTAATTATCCATGTTGTAAATATGTGTATGTCTGGTAATATTTCCTGATTTTGATAGATTGACATATTGCTGATTTAATGCTATTCTGTCGTATGGCCATTTGCACTAATTCTTCAGGAGAGCTGTTGAAGTTTGATTCATATCGTTTTAAAATATGCTACAGGAATTGCGCAAATATTTTATTAATGTTGGTAATTTACACAATACAGCATGTTGCTTCGGAATGTTATGAATAAATATATACAGAACACAATAATGTGATTAACTCATTTCTGACAAAAATGTGGATACAACAAAACAGTATTCAGAGGGGAGGCGTGATTGTTTAAACAGAAGAATAATAAAAGGTGACATGTGCAGACACACAAATATCAACTTCTCTTTCACATTGTACACCTTGGACCAGTGCTGGAAGAAAGGGAGATGGGTTTCGCAAAGCACCTTCCTCCCTGTCACATCGTTACCATGTCAAAGCATAGGAGCATCTGAAATAATTCATGAAGCTTTCCTGGTGGCGAATGACGAGGTTTTCTCAGGATATCAACCAGGTGATTTCTGGATAGGCTTTCGAGCTTCATTCCCTGAAGAGGAGAGTGACGTTAGCTCTCGAAAGCTTATCCGGAAATCACCTGGCTGACATCTTGAGAAAACCTCTTCATCATAGGAGTATCCATCGAGTTAAATATTCCACATCAGGTACTGCCTGGATTGCATTTTGCAACAAGGCTCTGGCATTAGGACTTACAGCCAGAATATTTCTCGTGTTGTGTGTTGTATATGTTTATGAGGTTTTTCACGAATTGCCTTTCGTCGTTATCTTTGCTATTAGTGGCAGAAAAGTATAATAAAATAATAAAAAAAAGAATAAAGAATTGTTAACTTTTTCAGCTTTGTTATGAATTAACATTATTTCAGTGCATGTAGTAAAGATTTGCAATCACCTGGAATCAGACACTCGAATAACATGCATTATACAGCAAAAGAAAAAAAATGTAGTTTAAAAAAAACAGGGTCCTCTTGATGACACTTTCTCAAAATCAAATTAGTTTTTACTTACGTCACACGAGCATTGGTTCACTTTGAAACTGTTATTAGTTTTAACAAAGTTTTCATTACAGCCAATGGCTTGCACAGAGGAAGTTAGTGTATTCTTAAAAAAGAATGCCAAATGCTATAATGTGTAAACAGAAATTGAGAGCATTGTGATTTAAATATTTTGATAAAAAGAAGTGGGTGATGGATAATTTTTCTTTATGTAGATGGTATCGTAAAATATCATTTTCATTTTCAATTCTCAATGAGATACTATGCCATCCACACCTTTCCAGCTAAGTACGTAATGGGTCATTCCATGTCAGTTCAACCAGCTATGATACCCATGATATCAATTTTGATGCACCTTGGTACATTTAATCGTTCCATGGTGGTGGGAAACCACATTTTCTTTTTGTATCCATCTTTTCTGTTTGCACTTTTCTTCGATTCCCAAAGCCTCCACTGTGAGCTGAACTGTTTTAGAAAAAAATATTCTGTCTCCCTTTCCAATCATTCAATATTTTTGAAATTTTACAAGCAATGTTACCCAAGCAGTATGGATTTGAGAAAAAAAATATGACATATCACATTCATATTTTAGTACATCAATAAATTAATGAAATATTTTGCACCTTTTTTGGGGGGGCCAAAAAATTATTTAACAAAATTTGAATTTGGAATGGAAAGGTGCAAAACCAACACAAGTATTTTTAAATGTATGATCTAACTTACCCGGCAATTAGTTTTTTCATTCCTTCTGAAAATGTAAACTTATTTCTGAAATTTTCATAAATGGCTACCAGATTACATATTTTTCAAATTAACTCCAAATCTAAGAATCTATTTTCAAAATATCATTAATCAAATTTTTAGAGCACAAAATGTTACTTAATGTTTTCATGGATATCAAGGAGAGAGGAAAATGGGGGGGGGGGGATATTCCAAGACCCAATATTTTTGGTTGAACTGACATGGACTGACCCTACTGTCAAATGTTGGTGTCAACTCTCAATGAACTGTGGTTTATGCAACAGTGGAAAATCAAAATAGCAGCAGATTCCCCAACATATATATACAGGGTGGGCCACAGGAAATAGTACAAAAGAAAATTAAATGCCGATAATAAAAAATGTAAAGTATGTACACAATATATATTGATGGCTGTGCAGTATGGACACATTGCCATTATTGATACACCAAACTACTTGTCTACACATCAACACAAAATGAAAACCAATCAACATATCTGTACTTTGAAAATGACTGCATCAGCGTAACCCTATATCCTGGCCATTGCACAAATTGCAATATGTATGAGTGGAACTGTAAATCATCCAGCTATAATGAACATAAATTGGCATCAAATCAAACTTTTAAATATTTTTTCGAGGCTGTTAAACTTTGTGATTAAAGACAGAATATTCTAGTCTTCAAAATTATTAGGCATAATAATGTATGCAAAAGCCTGGCCCTATCTCCCACCTAGCAGACTGCACTTGGTTTGGATATGTATTATAATCAGTTTTCAAATGAATGCTAAACATTTCCATTGATAAATGCTAACGAAAAAATAATAATAAAAAAATAGTTTTGTGGGTTAAGTGGTAGAGCAGCCACAGGCTGAATTTCTACCACGAGGACTTCACCAACTTATTTGACAAAAACTGTGTTGATCTTTTAGTTTTTAATGCACATCGTTGTTCGTGCGATAAATTATACAATGCAGTGGACATTATGAAGTGGTATATTTGAGTTAGGTATAGGAACGTCAGTCAATATTGCATATTGTAGCATCACATAGCACGAGTGGCATGAGCGGAAAGAACCGGGTAGAAATTCTACCGCTGTCCTTTGCTTCAGAAGGCAGGGAGGGTCATGTGAACCAATCACCATAGCCCTCTGCTCCGTACGGTGGGGTACGAGAAAGCATTTGCGCACGTGCTGTCAGAGATCCAAGCTTTCCCTCCAGATAGACAGCAAGTAATATAGAAGAGTCTTTTTCGCCAGGAAAGGCATTGGAAAAAATGAAGGTCAAACATATATGAAATTAGTCAAGTTTTACTTTATATTTACAGCATTTACGCATTTTTGAAATTTTAAATTTGGGAACACTGGGCGTAAGGGCGTACCATAACGCTAAGCCACTGATTATAATATATTTGTAAGTCTGAAATGGTATCATATTCAGTTGCTTGTGAACCCTAAAAGTCCCTTCATGCCCCTGTAAAAAAGGCACCCCCCTCCACTGTATTCACCTGTAAGTAATAATTATAATCAAAGCTATAGAATATTTTAACAATGAACAAGAGCAGCAGTTTAGTAATAAAATTTGTGAGTGTTTATTGACCAATAAGTACACTTTTGGTTGTTGCTGGGGACAGTTGGGTGATGGTTCTACCAAGCTTTCTGAAACCTCGGAAAATATGTGAACTACAGGCTTCCCCGTAACTTTAACTAGCGCCACTGCTCCCATACCAGGGTTTCAGATGCCTTGGTGGATCTATATGATCAGGACACAAAATGTAGAAATATCGTTCGAATGCATGCAGTTTATAGCTGAAGCCGAGAGAATATTCTAAGACACAAATTTGTCTGTGATTCTAATAACTTCCCCCTACTTTGACTTCGGCTTGTAAATCACGAATGTAATATCTGTTTCTCTGTATTCAAGCTGAGCAAAATCATATCTGATGTCTACATTTTCTTTTCTCGTAACAGTTCGTTATACTGGACACATTAAAATCGGATATTTTGTGTTTCGCATGGTTCGTACTTCGTGTACTGCGGAACATAGTTCAAGGTGCCATTATGCTTTTTTCCCTTCTGTAACACACAATATGGCGGGCACATTTTGACTACTATTGTGGGTATTCACTGTTTCCAACCTTCGTCACGTGTAAAAATTTTACATTATGTACGGGTAGCTGACGGATAGCGGTTAGAGTCTAGTTTACGTCCTTCTTGCCCGTTTACAAAACCGTGCTAGCAGACAGCCGGCGCTCCGGCATCTTGTAGGGTAAGTAAGTTTTTCTTTTTACATTTTCTGTTCACGATAGCCCCACTAACCATTCACAGCAACGAGGTATGCCTACGAGGTTAGTTTAGGTTTCATTAGCACTCATTTCACCCCTAAATATGTGCTTCATCATCGAAAAATGTCCTCAGTACGTTCAATCACGCATATTCGGACAACATCGGTTTTTCTCGATTTTCTCCTCCAGGAAATTTTTCCTCGCCTTGGGATTTAGTTTGTTGAATTCATTATACAATAACCTTTCCAACGATATATGACACGTATTCCTTATGAAAGGCCGCGGTGGCTCAGTCGGTAACGCATCTGACTACCATGCTCAAGGTCCCGGGTTCGATCCCCGGCCGGTTCAAATCCGGGAACTTTTCTAACGTTGGAAGCGGGCCCGGCGCCCACCCAGCGTTGAATGACATGGGTACCTTGGGGGGTAAAGGCGGTCAGGGGCGATGCTGATCACATCACCCCCACTCATGACCGGATCAAGTAAGTGTGAGGCGTTACCCCCACCCCCTATACGCCTTCATGGCGTGCTGCTAAGCACAGGGGAACACTTTACTTTTTCCTTATGAAAAGGACGTAAACTAGACTCTCCAGATAGCCCACGAACCATATCCGATAAGGTTAGGTTAGGCAGGCAGGCATAGTGAAAAAAAAGGGGTTGGAAACACTGACAGAGGCTTACGTCATCAAACTCTATGATCAAACGTACGCAGCATGCAGTTTACGTAGCGAAAGCAATAATGACAATTGCGAGTCAGTGATATATTTCTCTTGAAAAATACATGATTTTCCGGTCAAATATATTCCACGATGAAAGAAAATACCTCAACGAACGTTGTAAAGCTGGGAGAAACTCATTTCCGTAAGTAGTTTCTTCTCTAAAAATGAAGAAATGTGTCTCCGATATAACTTACTGTTACCCATTTTCTTTCACTCATCACTGCTAACAAATTTTAGAAAATAGTTTTATAAAAGTTCAGAGGGAGCTGACAGCAAATACTAGGGGGAACAGACCGCCCCTGTACTCGTGAAGTTACTTTGATATGAAGCGTGCATAATATTTTTCGGGTTTCACGATGTGTACATCACTGAGAAATGCACGTTTGTGTGGGAATAATTTACAAGTTGAATTTTATAATTACGTAAAATTATACGGAAATGTTCCGATATGTTCAGTGTAGCAACAAAACAAAAATGCAGGGTTTTTTTTCATCAATGCATTTTTTACTGTTTCGTTGCACGATGTTTGACAATTGCTAATATACCACTGTTTTCTGTCAGCCTGAAGCATGGCTGCTAACGTTTGTGTTGTGAAACAAGTTAGTAGCTTTTTGGACGTTTCTTGTAAGAAGGTAGTGGAAAACGAGAAGAAAGTGATTGAAACTCAACTTGGTGATGGAAAGACTGTGAAAGGTTTCGCCACTGCGGTAACGCAACTGGCGCGGAGGTCGAAGACAAACTTCCTAGGGAAAAGTTTGGAAGATGAGGCCCTAGTAAAGCAATGGATTGAATATGCGGTATTTTATGTGAACTACGTGGATTGTTCACCCACCAAGCACCAAGTTCTAAACGACCTGAACAGTTTTTTAGCAGATAAAACATTTGTAGTTGGATATTGTAAGACTGTTGCAGACGTGACACTGTATTATATGCTGTACAACGTTATGAGGTGTCTTAGTTTCCAAGAAAAAGAGAAGTACATACATTTATCACGCTGGTTTAATTACTTGCAACAGGAAGAAAAGTTACGGCAAGGAAATGAGATGATACACTTCAGCCGAATTCCCTTGTATGATTAACTATAAATCACAAAGCTGGAACTGGTGTTTCATTTCTTAACTGTCTACTTGAGGTCTCTAACCAACTCCACCCAGCTCTGTTTAAATTATGTAGAATTCTTTTCCAATTGATAGATTTCGGTTTCACAGAGCCTCAGTGGCCTGACTGCCATGCAGGAGACGACCCGATTTCGATTCCTGAGCTGGGTGATCTAAGGGAACTTTTCCAGCCTTGTCCCCACATAAAGTGCTCTGTAGCTCACCAAGCCTCATATCAATGGGAACCTGGGAACCCTACCCGGCATGAGTTTACAATACCGGACCACTCTCAAATTTCTATAAAATTTCGCCTGCTTACTAATTTCGGTGTCCTGATGACGTATCTGTAGTTCATATTTGGCGATCACTTGTTATAATTGTGCATTTACGTGTAGAACTTGTAAAATAACCTTGTGATTTACCACGGCAATTGTCCATACACAGCAATTCGGATCCGTCTTTCTTTCGCAATTCCTTAATGGTCTTCCTTTACGAAAGACGAGGAATGCCTACGAGGTTAGGTTAGGCCTGTTAGATTAGGTTCCATTAGCATAAATACAAAGAAAAATTAATATTTTGGCTTAGAGAACTATATAGTGTATAGCACGTTGATTTCTTCATGTTGCGAAAATTGCGTCTCCCGTGGAGCTACTGTGTTATGTTACGTTAAAAAAAAACTAGTTTATTTCATATTTTTTTTCTCGATTTACATACTTGAACGCCAATTATTACATGCAGATTCGTGATTAGGAGTTCACAATTAGTGAGTAGGCGAAATTTCATAGAAATTGGAGAGTGGTCCAGTATTGTAAATTCATTCCCCCTACCCCCACATCCCCTAAATGTGCCTTAATGGCATGGGGAACGTTACCTATGTAATAAAAATGGTTTTGAGGGTGTGGAAACCACAAATAAGATATGTTTAATCGAAGGTGATAACATGTCCTGATTTTCACAGGACAGTCCTTTTTTTGATGGTGATGTCCTGCGATCTGCGATGCTACTCCAAAAAACCAAATGTGTTTTATTTTTCAACAGCATCCTGTGAAATGTCCTGCAAAACATCCAGACGAATTGTTTACCTCTGTGAACTGTTGGTGCCTTTAAATATTGGGTAAAACTGTCAAAGCTGGGAATCGGATTTCTTCAAATTTACAGGAGAAAGTACTTACAGAATTGAGTTTCTGTGGAATTTCGGAAGGTCGTAGAAGTGTTTTCTCACATTTTTCAATGTATTTGGCTGCTAATTCATGTATTTTTGTATAATAATGTTCGTCCGATGCACGAAAGCTGTTGCTTGCATTTCCATGTACTTGAACCGGATGTTGCGAGCATCTGATGACATAATCCCCGGTAAGTGTTTCCAAAACACACCATTTTTCACTATATTGCCCAACCTAAAGCAACCTAACCGTGATTGTGCGTGGGGCTATTGTGAATGGTTTTTGGGGCTATCCGTGAATGGTTTTTGTGGCTACATGGGAATGGTTTTTGGGGCTATTCATGGATGGTCGTTCTATCCTGAATGGTTTTTGGGGCTATGCGGGAATTTTTCTGCGAAAAAGGTTGAAACGCTGCTTTGCCGTTTGAAACACAACGCTAGTCAATATTTGCCCGTCATTACAATAATTACTCGATATGTCGACAATAGATACTAATTTCGTTAAAAAAAAGCAAAATCCCTTGTTAAACAATCTTTTGCAATGCAGAATAAGTAAGTACGAATGTCAACAATTACAGAATAAATGAGTTACAGCCGATTCCTGGCTTTGACAGTTTTACCAAATATTGTTAGTTTGCAAAGAAGTACTTGTACATCTAAAAATTTTGACACTTGCTTTGTTCACATCCTTGGCCTCACTGCAAGCCTTATATTTATTGCTTAGAACAGTGGCTCCCAAAGTGTGCACCTGCAGCGCTGCAAAATGTTCTAGTATTTTCACTGAAATGACACTTGCTTGTAAGTCAATGATATGATTGTTCCACATATGTCCTTATTTGAGTCATTCCATGCCAAATCAACACAGAAATTTGCAATTTCCAACCTCACCATCTCCGATTTTTATGAAATTTGGGGAGTTGAAACTATGCATGGAAATTAGTAACTATGGAAATTTTTAGTTTCGTTTGACTTGTAATTGTTAAATTATTCAAGGTCAAAGTTCGCATAATTTGCCCTTTTTGAGCCCGCTTGGCTGTATTAAACGTACTGTAAGTCCGTCCCTATTTTGCCTAGGAAGCTCAAATAAAGCTTATTGTACAGGGAATTGAACAAGCTTTCCAGTGATATATAACAAGCCTACCTTTGGATAAAAATATAATTTTGTCACGTGACCTTGACCTTTGACCTTGAATATCTCAAAACATGTCATCTCCAAAAAGCGTGAAAAAAATATATTTGGTTCCTCATGCCATACTCTAAAACATATCAAAAAATCATTCTGGGACTGCAATGGGATCAGAAGATACAAAATAATATGTGTAACTATGTGACAGATAAAAGCCTCATTAGATGAACTATGACGAGTCAAATTTCCCTTAACACCCCCAACAAAATGTAAAGGAGTTATCCTGGTCATGATAGAAATAGGTTAAGCACAGGGAGATCCCTGACTGTGTGTGTCAAGCGCAGGTCCGGCATATTATTGACCGCCATATTGAATTCAACGAAAAATTTCAAAGGAAAGGGGGTGATGTGATATATGAAATCAGGCTAGAATTTCACGGGAAATGAAGTGACAAAGATTTTTCCAACGTATCTTTAGCCAGAAGATAGGTATGCGCATATCTTTGACTTACGATATATGCACATTATAATGTTGTCAACGTTCCTGTGAGCACTCTCGTTGACGTCTCTCCCACTCACATAGAACATTTGGCAATGTAGCAGGTGCAACATCATCGCAAGCAGCAACTATGCCTTCTCTCAGATGATCAATATCACGAACTTTTAGTGCATGCACCATTATCTTCAAATGTTTCTGAAGGTAAATGTCCTCCTAAGATGTTAGATCTGGGGAATGTGCAGGCCTTTTACTAGATCTCCGTCTACCCATCAATCTACCTAGAAATTTACCATGAAGAAATTGCCACAATGTCCACATAGTGTGGTCACACTCTGTCCTGTTTCAAAACTCTGGAGGCCGGACCCCGTGGCCGAGTGGTTAGCACATCTCGCTGCGACGCCAGGGGTGCCGGGTTCGAATCCCGCTCGGTCTTGGTTGTTTGTGAATGTCAATTCATCAATTTCATCATTTCACCACTCATCCCCATCCCCATCTTCGCAAATTAGCCAAGAGGCACAAAACGCGAAGTAAAATAAACTAAACCAATGGTCAATGGTCAATGGTGAAAACTCTGGAAAAGTGCCATATCCCGTAAGCAAGGATGAAAAACCTGTTCGCTTAACAAGTCCAAGAAGCCCTCACCATTTAAGGTTACGTTGTTGAATATGGACCAACCATTCCCGTTCTTCATACACTATATACCAGCAACAACCATTCGGCTGGGGTCTGTACTGTAGATTATCAAATCACAGATGTTGCATATTATTTTTATTAACTTCATCGTGAACATAAAAATTAGCCTCGTCACTGAAGATTTTTTTCATTCCAAAAGAAGTGTATGTTTGAGATACTTTTCCCAATATTCTTCACTATTTAACTATTTGGTGAATGTCGCTGATTAAAATCATATGCAATGGTATAGGTATACTCCTTTCTGTCCCGAGATGCAGTGTGATCTCGATAAGTTCCTAGCAAGTTAGGAGCATTTTAATGCTTTGTTTTTAACACCTCGAAAAATATAAAATGGTTACAAGCATGCAGTAATAACTTTTTGCTGGTTAAATATATGTTGGAAAAATCTTCGTCACTTCATTTCTCGTGAAATTCTAGCCTGATTTCATATATCACATCACCCCCTTTCCTTTGAAATTTTTCGTTGAATTCAATATGGCGGTCAATAATATGCCGGACCTGCGCTTGACACACACAGTCAGGGATCTCCCTGTGCTTAACCTATTTCTATCATGACCAGGATAACTCCTTTACATTTTGTTGGGGGTGTTAAGGGAAATTTGACTCGTCATAGTTCATCTAATGAGGCTTTTATCAGTCACATAGTTACACATATTATTTTGTATCTTCTGATCCCATTGCAGTCCCAGAATGATTTTTTGATATGTTTTAGAGTATGGCATGAGGAACCAAATATGTTTTTTTCACGCTTTTTGGAGATGACATGTTTTGAGATATTTAAGGTCAAAGGTCAAGGTCACGTGACAAAATTATATTTTTACCCAAATGTAGACTTGTAATATATCATTGGAAAGCTTGTTCAATTCCCTGTACAATAAACTTTAATTGAGCTTCCTAGGTCAAATAGGGGCGGAGTTACAGCAGATTTAGTATAGCTAAGCGGGCTCAAAAAGGGCAGTTTATGCGAACTTTGACCTTGAATAATTTAACAATTACAAGACGCATGAGACTAAAAATTTTCGTATTTACTAAGTTCCATGCATAGTTTCAACTCCCCAAATTTCATGAAAATCGGAGATGGTCAGGTCAAAGGCTGTGTTGATTTCACATGGAATGACTCATTTAGTACTTTATACATGTAAAATATTTCTGAATTTGAAATGTGTGTTTATTTTTTAACATAAGGCAAACAACCTAACCACACAACTTGAGCGATGGAACATTCTGACTTGGTGCCACGGAAAGAGCTTGAAATGCTAAGGGTGCTGTGAAGTGAAAAGTTTGGGAACACTCTGGCTTAGAAGCATATATATATTGCATGCTGTCTGTTCATGATATGATATGCAAGGTACCGAGTGATCACTGAAAGTATATACAGGGGCACTTTGAAAATTGAAAATAGCCCAATTCTGGATATTTGCATATGTTTCATGCATTGATGAGATGAATTACTACAGCTGCGGCAAGAGATTAACATATTCTTAGTATTGATTAATATTTTAATATTAGATAGTTTACTTTACCATAATATATCTGTCTGAGAAACAACGGAAAATGTGCACAACCAACAAAATTTTCATAAGTCATTCAACAAATTTTCACTTTTTAGTGGGGTACAGATGTAAAAGGCATACAAAATTTCTTTCTGAAGATCTAGTTATTTTACAGAATATAAGCTTTAATTTTAACACAACAAAACCATTGACAACAGAGATTTTATCTGATAGCTATGTACAGATATAAGTTTGATAAATGAAGTCCTTCAAATTTAATTGTTTTAGTTTTCCACATGAAATTTTCTTGTATAGAAAGTGGACAGATATGGAAATGCTAAAGCAACAGAACCTACCTGAAACGTTAATGCCATCCCCATCACTACTGAAGCTAATCTGATCCAAACTGGTATCTGTAAGTTTACGAACACTGGTGAAACTTACCTGGCCAGATCTTCCAAGCCTCGTAAATTTTAGTTTGTGATAAATTGGCTTAATATTACATTAACACATCAAAACATTGTGGTGAAAGGAGCGTCAACATTTTGTTAAATTTAATAGTACATCAAAGTTCTATTAGGAGACTGAACATGCTGCTAGCAACAAGCAATTGGGTGGAGACATGTTAACTTCATTCACATGTTGGAATTTTTATTGAATTTCCAGCCCATAGCAAGGGTAACCATTTTTTTAAAAAAAATATTCAGAATATGTGATGGAGAAATTTACACTTGTTTCCAATGAAGACTTTGGAGTGATGAAGCAGGGTGACTGCTAGTCAAGAAATTATGCTTGTGGTCTAGAATTTTTGGTATTTTTTACAGTACAGTGAATTTACATTGTTACAAGTACCTGCACTGGGATTTGGTAAAATTGAATATTTGGAAATCTAAAATTGTATTGAGTTGTGTTTAAGATTTCATAAACTTTTTCTGTATGGATGGAGAAGATTGGATTGATCTTGCCCAAGAAAGGAATAGATGGAAGGCTTGTTTTACTGCAGCCATAAAGCTTTACGTTTTAAGAAGGCTAGAGCATTTTTTGGTGATAATAGTTAGATATAGTGAAAACACATTTCTTCAAATTTACAGGAGAAATGACTGGAAAGTACTTACGGAATTGAGTTCCTGTGGACTTTTGGAAGCTGGGAATAGTGTTTGTTCCATTCGTGCAACTTATTCGGCCGGTATATAATGTCATTTTCGACAGTAATGTATCTCCGTTGCACAATAGCTCGTGCCACCATTGCCGTCGACTACGTGAATGAAATGTTCCGTGCGTTCGAATATGTAACCCCCTGTAGCAACCATGTGGTAGTTTTACCAGATGACGTGTGAGCGGGTTTTTTTTTTTCAATTTAATTTTCTGTTTGCCTAACCTAACTGAACCTAACCTAACCTTCTGTGAATGGTTTGTGGATCAATTTTCACTTAAAAACCTTTTGTGAATAGTTTGTGCGGCATTTTTAGGTTCATAAGTTTGGAAACACTGCATATCAGCGGACGACACTGCATATCACCTGACGATAGACAACGTGAGTCAAGATTGTGTGTAACGAAAGCAAATTAGCAACGACCAATAAATACTTGTAATGTGAAAAATTACGCTTTTTTTAGTGAAAAAAAACATGATCCCAAGTTGAAAAATGTTCCGCTATGCATATAAAGTACAAATGTAAATAATTCGTAAGTAAACGAGTTAAATGTGTTTTCACTATATCTAACTGGTACCCATTTTTTTTATGTCACTAAACTGCACGTATAAGATTTTGTTGCCTGTGTGCATGATTTTAAATTATTTTGCTTGAGCCAGGTCCAATCGTGGAAAAGATAAGTGATTGGAATCTCAGAAGAATTAATTTGTGAGGCATTCAGTTTTCATTATTCTTTGAAGTAGAAACTTTGTCACCAAAGCATTTTGCGTTGTACTTAACACAAGTGGAACAGGCATAGTGTTCTAACCATTCTGCCACTGAGCTTGGCACATTTACGTTATTAATAGGATTCCCACTGATCTGAAGAATTGGGAAAAGTCAATGAGATCAACTCAGAAGAGGAAATTCAAGATATTTTGTAATCCTGTTAAAAATTATCCTTATGTTTATTTTTCATAATTTATTTTCAATAACAAGATTTGTTTATCATGCAAATGTGGAGACAACACTTGTCACACTTGTATATTATTAGTATGTTAAAACATGATGATATGGTCTGGAAAACTATGTAAAAGCACATGGAAAAGTTGGGGGATTTAGTTTTGCAAAGTGGGTGGGGATCATGATTGTGGTCTCCCTATTTTCCTCATGGTACAAGCAGTTTTGTAATTTATCATGGTTGCTTCAATATTCATAGATCTTGATGGGGTGTGCGAATGCATGGAATGAATGAATGGTAGTCATCAAGATGAAAGCCCATGACACACCCACCTCTCCCCATCATGCCTAAATTATATTTCACACAAATAATTTCATTTTATTCACAATAGTTTCCATGAATTATTATTAAATACTGATAAAACCAGTGGAAAAGCTTTTCGATCATTCTAGGATAAACAGTAGGGGGTAACATTATAGTATAAGGGATACCGATTTCTTCAAATTTACAGGAGAAAGTACTTACGGAAATCATTTTCTGTAGCGTTGTGGAAGTTCGTGAATCTAGTTTTGATCCATTTTAATGCGAAAACATGTCCTGTTCTGCGAAAATTTCTGTCCGACAAGCTGTTTGTGCTGCCGCCATTTGATTTCTGCACGAGAGTACAATGTTCCATGTGTTAAGATGACGCAACCCCATAGTCAGTGTTTCAGCCTCGCCGTGTTTTCACTAGAACATGACGTGTCGAGTATTTTTAATTTTATTTTTTTATTTTTTTTTTAACTATGCTTGCCTAACCTAACTTAACCTAACCTTACGGAAAATGGTTTTTGGTGTTAACATCAATGGTTTGTGAGGCTAACGTCAATGGTTTGCGACGTATTAGCATAATTTCAAATCCAGGCACAAAAGTAGGTATTTTCCGGTGAACGAGGTTGCAACACTGCATAAATCGACAAAACACTCGCACAACGCACCCTGAACCAGTAGGCTATCGCCCGCCATAATGTGTTACAGAATCGAAATAGGAAGTAACAGTAAGTACTCGTAAATGTAAGAAATAGACATTATCTTACTTAGAAATGCATTATTTCACCTTAGGAAATGTTCCACATTCAAAAATTGTACGTTAGCAATGTAAAAAATATGATTTATAGGTGTTTCCCTTATACTATAATAGTACCCAGTACGGAAAGTGCACTATATTTAAGAATAAATTTCAAAGAAATTTGCTAAATTTCATTTTTGTGCACAATGTGTGAGGTACATGGCACAGTGGTTCAGATTCCACTTTAAACTTTAGGGCCAGTACTGATTAGCCTTTCTGTGTATAAAGCAGACTTAAAACAATGTTTCCATCTATGCATGAGATTCAAAATATTAGCAACATTGGGAGAAATACACTCTTATATAGTCTGGTTTCTTTTTAGTAGCAGTACCCACGATATTAAAACAAGTGCACAGCAGGTGTGAAACTGTCACTCTTCACCTCAAAATAATGGGTTTAATTTTAAACACTGGATTTGCATAATGATTTTTCCCAGAAAATGTTTTTTTTATTGATGAATTGAACAATTGACAATACAGAAGCATGAATGCATTGTCTGTAACAGAAGCAACTGTTTTACTTCACATTTTTATTGTGACTTACTGCTACAATTCGAGGATAGCAATGAAAGTTGAATATTGTAAGAAAATACGCAAGAACAGACATGTTTTCGTACTGTGAATTTAGTTCTCAGATATTTCAACGATCTATTGACAGCACATTTGTCGAAAATAAGGTTATGAATAAAACTAGTTTTTATATATTTTTTATAACAACTTTTAAAAACATACAGTTTTAACAATACTTTTTGTCTGTTACATGAAAATATCTCAAATTGAGGAGTTTTGAATAGCTTTCAGATATTGTACCATGTATAGTAAACAGCATGTTATTAGTGTTTACAGAATAATGGCTAATTTGAATGCTGGCCCAAGTTAATAATATTGAATAAGTATGTGAAAATACTTCAATATCTAGTTGTTATTGCAAATAAAAATGTAAATAGCTTTGTCAGAAATATAGTGAGTTGGATATGTTGGGGTGAGAGGAGGCAGTCACACTTATTGTACACATAATTAGCATACCAAAAATGCATATTTGGGTCAGACGTTTGTTAAATTATCAATTTTTCTCATTTCTTGAAAAGGTGGGGGTTGGGGGATTATCTACCAACTCTTCCTACCTCTGGCATATTCACTTATTTACATAGAGCAGAAGTGGGAGTAGATACCTTTATCATAGCCATTTATGTCACATGTGAAATACATATTGGGTGGCAATTTCCAATTTTTCCTGGGGGTTCAACTTTTTGAATAAAGGAGGGTGTGCTGGTATGCTCTGTACAGGGTAGTTTGAAAGTCTTGTAACCCCCCCTCATGCTCTTTGCACAGATGTGTATTTCTCGTCTATATTTCACTTCATATGACTGATATTGACTCACAGATTATGTGCATTCAGTTTGTTTAATTTCAAATGGCAGAGACAAGTTCCTACAGTGTGGAAGTCCATGCACCCACTAATGTCCATACAAAAAATTGTTGCGGAAATGATCAGCTGAACTATGAATCCCCAAAACAACTTGGCTGACACGTATGCAACAAGATTTGCACTTAAAATCGTTTGGGCCTACGTTTGTCAATGAACTGAGTGATGTGGACATGAGAAAATGACTTTCATCTTGTTCAAGGTTACTCGAGGTGTTGTGTTCACACTGATGTGCTGGATGTTTAAACATTAACATAAACTATCAACTAATCTCGGTCATGTGATGTGAAATATAGACAAGAAATACACATCTGTGCAAAGAACATTGGGGGACATGACTTTTGGAGTACCCTGTATCTGGCACATTACATACCATTTTCTTATTATTCAGTAATGTCACATCTAGTTTCATAATTCCAATAGGAAGAAGCAAAATAAATTGTTTATTTACTGTAGGATTCAGTATGTGTGGAATTTGCAGTAATTAATTTACAATTAAATTTAACTCTTGTAAACGAACAACTTATGCCAAAAGCTCAAAAGGAAACTTCTGAGGTGGTTTTATGAATAATTGGTCACACTGAATATGTATATTTAATAATATGCACTGTAAATTTCCCCATTATGCTTTTTTTACATCAAAGGTTGGGCCCTCCTGAGAAAGAATATTGGCTTGTCCACTGATTATGCCCTATGTACAGTGAGATCCATGAGTATTACCATGCAAATTGTCCATGACCATGTTTGTGCACTTTATTTGACCCAATTGGAGCTTCAAGAATTAAAAGAAAACTCAAAGCAAGGTGTTGACAACTGCACCAGCATACATAAAAATCCATCGCTTAAAAACACATAGGACGCAAGAGAAAAGAAAATGAAAGTAGTCATGGACAATTTGCATGGTAATACTCATGGATCCTACTGTACTATGCATTCCGTTTATATATTTCCTTATCTTATTGCCAGGTCATACTGTTTGTATGTAGTACACCAATAACATAGTTTTGTATTTAGGGCTTCCAGCACTTACATAACATTTTGATTGTGGTCATAGATATAGAACCAAATCAGATAACAAAAATATACAATTGGCACTAGAAACTAACATGATCAACAGAAAAAGAGAGCAGTACAGTTCATATTGTATTGTAAATCACACTTTAATAATACTACGTTGATTCACACATCTTGAAGACGTCCATATATTTTAATTCAATACTCCCTCTTATACTTTTTGGTTTTCACAGTAAAAAATATTAAACTTCATCTGTTAAATAACCATTATAAGCACAATTTCTGTTACATTTAAATGAATTCTATGAATGGTAAAAGTAATTTTTATATGTTATCATTTATATTTTTCCTTTTTTTTGTTCAAGACTAATTGTAAAAAAAAAACTTACAAACTTATAGTGATGGAATATAGCCTGCATATGAAATAAGTCAGTCGTGTTGGTTTTAAGAAAGTTATAGTAGTTTTATGACTGTAAGGGTTAAAAGAAATATTGTCAAATCAGAACCAGAGGAACGTTTTCAGTTGTGTTTAAATAAACTCCTCTGAAGAGCTTGCAACATCCTCCGGTTGAACACCAGTCATCACAAAGTTAGACCGCTACTCCTTTTGTCGAGAACGTGAGATTCTTAGTAACTCATCAGGGCTTGCTGGGTAATAACACCAGTATCTAAAATTATACGCTGTTGTAGGTTCACACCTGCATATGCATATGCAACCCGTCGTTAGTTGAAAATATCCAGGTGGGTTCATAAACTTCCTCTGCCGAAATGGAAAAGTGACGTCAACACGAATAAATTATGACGTAATTTGAAAACATACGTACAAGTTTCAATAACAACTTTGCCAGTCTAACTATAGTTGTCTGTGATAATCTGAACATTATTTGAAATAACAAACATTTTTAAAATCTTCACATTTTACCAACATAAAACCTTAAACACTCAGGTTCGTTACAAACTCTATTTGGAGTCAAATCAGCATAACTCCACTTCTAATCGTTAGCAGTAAGGTGGAGTCGCATATCCAATTTACTGACTCTTACTGTTCTTAAGAATACATTATATCCTCTCTCATGTAAATTAGATTCATTTTATGACCTCTGGTTCTCACACGACAATATGCAGGAACATAGGCTTGCTTTTGAGCAGTTTTAAAAAAGTGTTTAATTTATGGTAGTATAATTACAAAAATAGAAAGAAAATGACTTAAGACAGCTTCGTGGAAAACATGAGTACCTGAATTAAAACATCAAGAGTTAAAACTGTATTATGTAATGTTACCTTATGTGTATGATTACAATGTGAATGCAAATGTACCATTTTAACTGAAACTGCCAGAGTAACACAATGTGATGGTGATGCATTCTTTGTACATATTTAATGATTTAATCACTGATTATTTATTTACATATAACAAAATTACATTCGATATGTAATTCTAGTACCAACTTAACAATAACACATAACAAAACATGTAACATATGCCCCCTGTAACTTAGGGAAAGGGATGTGATCCCTTTTTGATTGAACTATCTTGTTCTCCGATGTTAAAAAAAATATATGTATATGAAGCTACCCCCTTTGCATTGCATGGTGCAGTGAAGGCACAAAGGGTTTGGCAGTAGGGCTTCACATGTTCACGATCTCAACCATAGTTGGCGGTGATGTGATTGGCACCATGCCCCCTACCGGGTATCTTATCAAAATCCAAGATGGTTCTTTTTGTCATATTGAAAGTTTATCACTGGTATTGCAGTAATCACATAAAACAATAAACTAGTTCCACACTTGTGAATAGAAGTTCATTGGGTAAGATGAACACATGCTAATCTTGCACAAGATAGGTTGCAAAGCTTTTTGTCATGTGGGTGGTGGAAAATACCACAACTTGAAGCTGACACTTCTATGTCTTTGGTTTACTTTGTGTCTTTGAGTTTGGTTGAAAGTTTAACTCATTCGTAAAAATCATCAAACAAATCATCGTCATCATCATTAACAGCAGGGGGAACGAAAGCACCTCCGAGGAAATTGTCGAGACTCTCTTCAATTCCGAACATGGCAAAGACACCATACACCATCCTCATGAAGAGTATTCGAATAAAATTGAAGATATTGGTCTCGGTTTGTGGTTCCTTGCCTGGATGTCTCTTGTCCTTTTTCTTTGGTTTGCAACTGATTTCTGCCTGAAATGCAAGAAAAAAAAATTCGTTAACATTTTTATTAGTAGGAAATTATTTCTTATGGATCAACATACATGAAGTGTAATATGATATCTGCATACACATATGCATCAGACCTGGATTTATATTTCTGGAGGTGCCACTCGGTGGCTGAGCACATTAAATGGTCAACCACTGAAGTTCCAAGGTTCAAGTTCCATGTATGGGTGTAATTTGTGAATGTCCTTCATCAGCTTCATCTGTTAATCACTCATTAGCCAAAAGTGGCAGAAAGTGATTAACTAAAATAAGAAAAGTATAAAATGCATATTTGTGGAGGTCCAGGGCTATAGTGTGACCACAAGGGAAAGAACCTTTGGACAAAAGTCTCCCCACGCCTTCCCCTCCATAGGTTCAACTCGGGCCATAAGAAAGCCTGCTCTACTGCCTCTCCCCTCATGGGAGTACGGTGCACAGGAGTTGCGGGTCTAAGCACGCTAGTTTGCTTGGAGTTCCACTATAGCATGATTCTTAGTCTCCATAGATTAAAATTTCAGTTATATCTTTTAGTCCCAAGTTATGTCAAATGCCTAGTTACGAGGGTGACTATTTATATTTCGAGCCTAACAATGAAAAAACAGGAATTTGGCATTGAAAACTGCTTTATTGTTTTTCGAAGTATTCTCCTTTATGGTCAATACACTTTTGCATTCGTTCGAACCATTTGTCAAAGCAGTTTTTCCAATCTTCTTGAGACACCTCCATAATATGGTTTTTGAATGCATCAACGGCGTCTTCCGCCGACGAAAATCGTTGTCCACGCAATTTATTCTTTACATTCGGGAACAAGAAGAAGTCATTGGGTGCCAAATCAGGACTGTATGGCGGATGACCCATCAATTCGATTTTTTGACTGTTCATAAAGTCGGTTGTTAGACGAGATGTGTGACAGCTGGCATTGTCTTGATGAAGAATGATCCGACGGCGTTTGTTTGTTTTCCGTATTTGACCGAAGACCTCTGGCAAACAAATTGTTTGCACCAATTGACGCGAGCGTCTTTTTGAGTGTTTGTCAAATTGTGTGGGATCCAACGAGAACATACCTTTCTCACAGCTAAATGATCATGTAATATTTTATATATGCTGGTGGAACTAATGCCTATGGTTGCCTCAATCTCACAGTATGTCACATGACGATCTTGCAGTATTAGGTTTTGCACAGCATCAATGTTTTCTTGAACAACAACTGATTTTGGACGACCTTCGCGAATCTCGTCGGTGAGCGAATGGCGGCCACGATTAAATTCGTTATACCAGCGTTTCACAGTGGCAAAGGATGGGGCTTCATCGCCAAATGTGGAAGTAAATTGATCGATGCACTCTTGTCTTGATAATCCACGTCGAAAATCGTAAAAAATCATCGCACGAAAATGTTCACGAGTTAATTACATTTCATTGTTGTCGCGCAATCTCCAAGGCAACATAAACAACACAAATGAAGCTATTGACAAAACATTTGAAGTACGTTTTGGTCAATAATGCCCGACGATTCCGTGCAAACGTCAAATCGCACCTAACAACAATCAGTGTTGCCAAGGCTCAAAATATAAATAGTGGCCCTCGTATTTACCACATTTCAAATGTCTAGTTTTTTCATTTTGTGGCCCTTTTCAAAGCACTTTATCCCCAGTGGAGACCCCTGTGCAGATGGAGTCCTAGTGCTGGATCTAGTTCTCTCAAGCTTCCCTTAAGTCCGGGCTTAATATTCATACACAGTACTTTTGTGTGTAGAAAAAAAAGACTTCTGTACTTGATTTGCTTTGATGATAAAAGTGATAGTCGCAATTACCATGCTATATTCATCTTTTGAACACACTTTGTATAGTTATGCATACGTATTTTGTCGACATGTATGAAAAGAATGACAGTACTGTAGTCACACAATGCCAGAGGGAGGAGAGAACACTATAAATAAAAAGTAAAGATAAAGGTTGTCCTGCATTGCTCCATGAAGACACACTGGTGGAGTACAAGTAAGGCTACAAATATTTTCAGATTCATGCGAGCAGATTAATCTGTAAATTTGCAGAAAAATTCCCTTGGATAACCCATCACGTAATAATATTATATTCCAGAATTATTTAGCTTTGTGGGTAGAGGTTATGTAGGGCGGAAAGGAATGGTGCTTAGAGTAACTCATTAAGTCTGCTTTATGAAATACAAAAATATAGAAAATCTAACATTTAAGTAATCTGTAATAGTACCCATAGTCACAGCATGCCTTCAAGGAGGTGGCAAAGTTGTGGATATATTCCCCTGTTGGTGTCTGATACTTCGAAAGTTTTGAATGGTAATTGAAAACAGTGTGTACTAACACTAAAGAAGTCATAAAAAGACCTCCCTGATGGCACAGTGTCTATTTCCGCTGTCTTGTTGGCACATTGCACAGTGGTTTGGATACCACTTTAAACTGTAGGTCCGGTCACAATTAGTCTATCTGCATGTAAAGTAGGTTCTCACCCGTGGCCATGCGGTCTAAGGTGCTGTGCTTTGGGCTACAACTGCAGGATGGCATGGGTTCGAGTCCACCTGGGTTCAGTTTCTGGGTTTTCGGTCCTGTGTATAAGACCGGTGGCAACCCACCATCGTGAGAAAATTGAGGAGCTACAAGTGAGTAGCATGACCCGATCATAAAAATCTTCTATAATGGCTGGGGGTTCGACGTGCTGACCTCACGACACCCCATTTGCAACCTCTCTCTGCTTTGCAACCCACCAGAAGTTACTTCTACCGTTATGCCTCTAACAGAACCTACCACCCCCTTTGAAATGAACTCCACTGCTCTAAGGCATGTCCTCCGCCACCCTTGCGCCAATGACAAAAGAACCAGCTGCTCCCTGGGTCTCAAAATAGCAAATGTAAATGTCAGGTCATTATTCCCCAAACTTCAGGAAATATGCATCGAAATTACAGAGAAACAGATTGACATTCTTGTGATAACAGAAACGTGGTTAACTTGCGTCTTGTGATGTAACACATGAAACGAAGGAAGATTCGGGGATCAAACCTGGGCCTTTTAGATAAAAGTAATTATTCTATTGGGGGTTAGCGGTAGCTCGTAAGCTCTCGCTTGGCTGCATCTGCATACTGCAGGAGGTACCTGAATGCACTTAAATTTACATAACACTTTATAGAATGGCAACTCTCTAGATTTGGGTTACAATGACCTTAAGCCTGCATTGGCAAAGGATGGCATTAAAAGTATATTACCTGTCTCTCTCTTTGGAAGCGTGGACCGAAGAGTTTCTAAAATAACTGTCACTCGCTTGCTGAAGTTCAGTTCGCCTCTTAAAATCTCACACAGCTTCGCTGCACTCCTCTCTCCAAAACTCAAAACCCCCTTCTTCTTACTCCAGAACCACTCTCCTGTTCTCTCCCAAAACTCAAGACCAACTCCCCGTCTCTCTCCCGAGCCAGATCCCACCTGCCTCACTCCTCATCAAAACTCCTCCCCTTTTTCTCTCTCATCAATTTTTCCTCTGCAAATATTGGCGAATGCTTTTCGCTGAGCTGGTGCTGAAGTTAACACTTTCCTATACTTCCTGTCAGGCTGCCTAGCTACACGTAACTCGAAAATGAAAATGAGGGATACGTGACGGTATCCAGCTGGGCGAAAAAAATTCCTTTGAATTTTTAAAACGTTGAGACAAGTTGCAGGTACAGTGCCGGTTATGCCAATGCAGTCCCTTAGAAGGTCTATTTATTTAATGAAGAAAAATAAAAATACATTTCACATCAGTGAAAATGAACACCACAGACTAACTCTAAAACTAAAGGGAAGGAGAAAAAAAAAATGCAGTCAAAATTAGATTTGGTTGACAGGTGTCAAGTCGTAATCTAATTTGGACTATCGAATATCAAAACAAAAGCTCTGTGGGAGCAAACTAAAATTTAAAAGCCGAGATGGCAATCAAAAATGAGAAGTCCAATGCCATATTTCGTTTGTCTCTAGCATGAATGAAATGAACACGTGCGTACTACAATGTTTATGCTGAGCACGCATACATTGGCTTCCAAGAAATGTTTATCAACACGAGCTAAGCGGTAATGTCGGCTCGGGTCAGAGAACCAAAGATGTTGATACATCAAACTCACACCAGTGAACTCACTTGTCAGCTGAACTGACGTCAGAAAGGCCAAAGCCATAAGTTGTGGCTCCACCCACTAAGCATGTGGGGGGGCTAACACCAAAGCACTAGGAATATGGGAGCAGCTGCTCACGCCACAATAAATTGCAAGACAATTTGCACTAATATAAGAGGATCCTGGTGAATATATATTGTATCGAAGCACACACAAGTTTCTCCGTCCATTGAATCTCTCTGAGAGAATAATATATGTATAGAAGATATAAGTACCATCTTCCAATAAAAATGAGAGAAAAAAAAGATTGTTGAAAAGATATCATATTATAGTGAATAATGCTATAGTGCATTACGTATTAAAATACCAAAATTGTCCAACACCGTCCATTAAATATGAGTAGATATTTGAATACACACGTGATAAGTAAAGAAAAAAAAACAACTTAGTCCACTACAAATACATAATGAGTGGAATATTAAAATCAAATGTCCATTATATGTGTATATATATTGGTTATTAAAAAAGGTAATCCTACAGTCCTTGCTGTATGGCGTAAAAGTTCCGATGTAAAGTCCGGAATGTTCTGAAGATACGCGAAAGCACTTGCGTGTATTATCCACTGCATTCCATGGAGTCCGTGCAAAAGTGTTTGCAACTGCGAAAACCGGAAAGAGGGTGTCAAAATTTACATCCCAATCATCACGTGAGAATATCGGTCCTTTTGTAGCTTAAGGAACGAGAAGTGTTCATGATTGTACCACTGGATGTAAAATTCTGGGTGAGGGACGTTTGATGAGGGGTGGGGGGTAAATCTTGAAGATCGGCGGGTGAACAGAAGGAAGAAACAGTTGGGTTAATTTGTGCTGCTAACTGTACTGTAAAATTAATCATCCAGGGGAGAATGCTGTTCACCGGACTAGGGAACCTAGTCTCGTAAAGACTGCCTTGCTGTAGAAGTAACAGCTAAAGTATGTGTCCTTGGCGGGTTGCATATGCCTGCACTCGAAGATGGTAACACACTTGTGGTGGGGACCGTACATGAAAGTAAAGCTGGTCTTGCTGCGTTCGGGCGTCTGAATGGTAACCAAATCGAAGGATACTGAAGATGGGGTAAGGTGTCGTGTTTTCTTCTGGCCACTTGAAACTTATAGGCTGGGACCCATGACGGGAAAAGTTTTCATCCGTTGCATCACTTTGAGCTGGAATGTAGTTCTGACTGGAGTTCCAGCGGAAATAAAGACAGTACTTCCGCTGCATCTTGAGGGCCGAAGCGTAGAAATGGGACAAAATTGAAGGTGTGCTCTGGTGGCTAGCACAAATCCCATCGGCCGACGGTCGCTGTGCAGTCCTGAGTTCGAGGAGGTAATGCGAAGTACTCGGCGGGTTTATGTATGCCGGGTGAAAACTGAAATTGTTGACTCCACGAACTGAGAGGCGATGGTAAATGGAGCTGCTCTCTGAAGGTCGCCGGCGCGTAGAATTCCAATGTTGAAGGCGTCTCAGGAAATCTCTGCTATGCGATGTAGACGTCATGGAGATACGAGACATTATTAGGTGAGGATAGGAATGAGGTGGCCAATGAAAAAAAAAGGAACAGGGAAAGGTTTTAAAATACAGTCTTTAAAATCACAATAACCCAGAGTATGCCATTCAAATAAAGGTACAAAATCACTAAAAATGGGGCCTAATGTCAAATAAAATATAATAACTAATAATAAAAAGCAATAAAGAATGTAAATCAATTTTAAATAACTGTTATGCTAAAGATGTGAAGGTTCACGATGTGAGACATTATTTTACCATTACGGGAGTGTAAACGTGGTGAAAATATTGATTGAAGGCTAACAAAATTGCAATAATTGTCCGTAAATCTACAGAGGTTTGGGAAAGCAAAATAGATATGCGAATCGGAACAAAATTTGGAATATAGCCGTGATTGTTAGAAATGTGGTTGTCGGAAGGGTAATTGCAGTGACGTAATAAGTGAAAGTTAAATTCTTATGTACTAGTTGAAGAACGACACTTCATGTAATAATGATATAAGGCATAGCCGGTAAGTGCAAAATTCCAGACGACCAGAAGGAATATGGCGATTGAGTATTTTGAGAAAACGATCTCATGTAACGGGATATCTGTGGCCAAAGATTGATTTAATTTCAGTAAAGCTAAGTTCATATCAGTCCAATCCGGAAGGATGATGTCAGAAAAATTGAGAGACAAATTAAAAGGTAGATTAACATCTGACAGTTTGACTGTCGTGTCCAGCGATTGGCGAGTGTGAATTATTTCATCAGCAAAAATAAGTTGATCGAAGTCATTGTAATGCAAAAACACAGAATTTCCTTCCAATACAGACACCGTGGTTTGACTATTGACGTTGCCATGAAGAATTTGAGACAGTTTAAATTGTCCTTTACCAGAGATCAGAACACCATTCCGTGTTCGAATTCGTTGTAGCTCGGGGCCAGTATGAGATTTTATTTCCATTGCACAGGAAGTTGTAGAGTTATGGTAAACCAAATTCTGAAGACAAATAACGTTTTCCTGGATTGACAATTCGGCGTGTCTACATATATATAAAAATGAAATGAACTGACAACTACTGTCCACAATTTCCACTACACGAGGAGAGCCGTTATGCTGGATTGTATAAGTCAGTTCGGGTACTTTAACTCGTGACCATTTGTCCTGTCGAAGGGTGCCAAGATTGATTGCTCTGAACACTGGAGAAATTGAATTTAATGATAGATAAGGAGTTTCCATTAATAAATGGAAGGAACGTGAAGTCATATCGTAATTAATAAGATATACGTTGGACAAAGTGTAGAACAAACCAACGTCTGTCGTATACAGAGTGTTTTTGAAATCAGGATGTAAATTTATAAAAGTGCGCAGCCAATGGGGAGATATCATATGATATGATAGTTTATTGGTTGCTATTTCGGCTATGAGAAAATCTACACGCTCAAAAATTCCAGCTGTTTGGAGAAGGGACAAAATATGACGCTCCGCTGTGTACAAATCGCAGAACCTGGCCATTAAATTTTTCTGCAAATCCAAAATTGAACGTTTAAGGATCAATAAAATGTTGTTAACTATACCAAAGGTACGCAGTTCATCTTGTTTCATACGTGTGAGTTCTGCAGAGATCTCATGTTGATTTTCGGCGAGTGTTTGTACCGAGGACTGAAGGTGATGGATAGAGAAAGTATTATAAATTGACATACCCGCGCTAAATAGGTTCAGTAAATTTAGGATTAAGGAACGTTTATTCCTAGGCTGAGCGTCAGATGAAATGTTTGGAGTTAAACTACAATGGGGTCTCGTGTCGCCGACTACAAAACGGCAAGGAAAATAATTGGAAATTTCAAGTAAATAAGTGTCAATTTTTGCGTGGGCTTGAGCGGCAATTTGAGACCCATGAGGGCAGTCGGCGGGGTCTTTGATGTCAATGTTCACATCTAGATGCACATTAAGCGTGGTATATATGTTGCGGTGAGTATGGATCAGTAGACTTTGTTTTTCATAGTGCAAGCCAAGTGATTGAATAAACATCGAATCGCGCTCATCTGACGTCGTTAAGGGCAAGGTTGGGGGAATGGTGAGGGATAGAAGGAATATAATCCAACCGAAGTAAGGCATCCGCGCTTCGTGTCTGAAACAAAGGAGAATGAGACTCATCAGTAAATTTGCAAAATTGATGCGGTTGCTAGGTGTAAATTGCATTTCATATGACCAAGAGATGTAGGCGTGGAAAAAAAATGAAACAAACAAAAAAATCAATCAAAAATTTCAATCAAGGCTAATTAAGCCAAAACGGGCTGTTGTGGGGAATCCACAACGGTCCGGACGGTACGCGCCTGGCTGGGACACGGGTAGCGACCGTCACGGTCAAGCCCCGGTATGAAATTCGCGTACCGTCGCAATATGCGTCGTGATGTGCGTAGCAATTAGCCAAAGGTAATAAAACACACGACGGTTTAAGAAATTGATTAAATTTACAGTTACGTCGACTCTTAAAAATGACATTTGAATTTGTAAATGTAAATATGAGCCTAAATCTGCCTGTGGACTTTTGAGTATAATTCTACGAATGTAAAAATAAGATATTTAAATATCTCTGGCAAGTCACTTTCATTTACGCACGAAGGCATTGGAACAGGCCAGCCATCATTATGAGTACTGAAACAGTTCGTTGGAAATAATGATGAATTATAATCGCCAACTAGTAAATAAAATTTCGACCGCAGCTTCAATGCGAGTGATGACTTGAAGTGTAAGAAATTGTGGCGTCAGGATAATTCTCGTAAAAATTCTGGGGTGGGGAAATTCTAAAAGCTAAGCATGCTGGAACATGGTTCGATCTTGTCCGGCTGCGAGAGCAATACAGTCGCCGCTAGGCAACAGATTATGCGAAGTCAGGAAAAGGTAACAAGAGATGCATTGTTCTGATCAGAGTCAGTTCCTTGGAAAAGGAGCGGGGTTAGCTATTGTGCATTGTCATATTGCAATCCTGTCATTGTATCAATTTTCACCTTCGGCCGGAACTGTCCAAGGTTACTGGGTGTATGGGAACGCTGAATCGCAGCCGTCAGAGTTTGCTGGAATTAACTAACGCTGGTAAAACGGAATGGAGGAAATTAACTTGCAAGAAAATGTGAGTTATTGCGTTCTTGCGGTTCTCCGCTGGGTACTAGGAGGGGGGGGGGGGGGTTGAGAGAGGAAAAAAAAAATTGTAAGGAAAAGAGAAACGTGACGACGCTTGCAGAAATGTGTACTTGACCGTGCACCAAGAACTATAGTGCAAATGTGGGGTGTAGACATAATGGAAACTATAAATTTATCACAATGAAAAAAATTAGAAACAATTTATATTGGCACGTAAATCAATTATAAATCATCATACATATCGTGATGGACAAAAGCAATGGGTTGATCCTGAGCTAGGATGGTAACAGAAATTGGTATTAAATAAGGCTCAGTAACACCTTCATCCATTACGTCAGGTAACTGTCTGTCAGGAGCACAGGTGGGAGGAGCAGGGTGCTGTCTACACTCAATCTGAACAAATGGTATTGGAGAAGGGTTTAGTGGTACTATCCCCTGGGTGTTTGTTTCTAGTTCCATGCAAACATTATCATAAACATGATTCATTTCTGAGTTAACTTCGCTAGCTATGTCATGTAGTACCACAATGTCTTGTACTTGAAGCTTCTTTGTTGCAGGCTTAGAGCGATAAAAACGAGAACAGAGTAAAATAATTACTAAAATAAAACATATAACAAAGGTCGCAATGACCAAACTGGTACAGATTACATACGGGAATTGGAACGCTTCTGAAAATATCTCTGTAAATGATAACGCCTGAACTGATGGGAAATTAATATATAATACTATAAGTACTCCCAAACTATTCATAGTAGGATGGTTGCAATCCATTCTTGACCACTTAGTACACTAAATTATCGTTAATTAGGCGTGCTATGAGCTCTATATATATATTTGCAAAAGATACCGTAGCTGTGCGTTTCCTATTCGGTTCTTAAATATAAGTAATCCTATTCTGTTTTTGCACTATAAAATTTATTATTAGAGGCGGGTAAAAGGAAAAAAGTTTGGAAGATGTAAATCCGATGATCTGGAAATAAAAAAAAATCGACTCTAATAAATATGTGAATGCGTTGTTCAGCCATGAAAATTCTCTAACACTAAAATTACAGTGGAACATCTTATGTTCACATTTCATTATTTATATGTGCCTAGCACATTTATGTGAAAATATAACTAAAGTCTTCTGGAGACCTACATCTTATGCCATTTCGTCGATAACGAAAGGTACTTTCACCAGTTAATTGGGATCCTTGGGTAACTGGAGAAAGGATAATCAAAAAGGCGCATTAAATTAATTTCGTACGTATCACTACTATTATAGTATTGTGTAGTTACTAAATAAACTCCTGGTGTCCATGCGCATTACAGAAAATATATATATCGGTGTTGTTGAAAGTCAATGTTGCTTTCATCTGACGATGTAATTTAGTGTGCATGACTGAATATTTCACTTAGTGACAACCGTTTGGTTAGTAACAATTGATTATTCACACATAAAATTTATTAACAAATGAAAAGGTATAGAAATGTTACTCGTATTTTATCTTTAAGTGAAAAGGATGTTGTAAAACCTGTATGACGAGATAACGCGCGTACATGCATTGTTTTTAATCCTCGATTTGCTCCCCTTCTTCCGTTATGGGCAGATCTTCGTCGCCATCTCCATCTGAAGGTGGGTGATAAATCTTCAAGCGTTGGACAGCAATTTCATCGATGACGGTTTTACCCCGCTTGTTCGTGAATTCCACCTTGTATGTGTTGGGATTTATTTTTTCTAAAATTGTAGCAGGACCGCGGAAAATATTACTGAAACATCGCGCCCCGCCAATGCGGTTTGTAGGATCAAATATCAAGACCTGGTCCCCTTGATTGAAGTTCACAGACTTATGCCGTTTGTCGTAGTATTTCTTCGTCTCCTTGAATCGTTTCTGTAGGCATTCGGCGGCTGATAAACGTGCTTTTTCCAGGATGCGTATCTTCGTCTCGTTGGACGGGTGGTCACACGGTGTTGCGTGGAGAGCCGCTTCCGCCGGAGTCCGGGGTTCAAAGCCGTGAAGTAGGAAAAATGGTGAACTCTTCAAATTCTCATTCCTGCTAATATTACAGGAAAAAATAGCAGGTTGCAAGTAATCGCTCCAGTTACAGTGTGAGCTCGAGACAAATCTCTTGAGAATCTGTTGCAAAGTGCCATGTGATTTTTCAATAATCCCGATTCTATTGTGGAATTGAGCGGGCGCAAACTTAAGCTGTATCCCCATTCTAGAGTTTAATTCCTGGAATACTTTGGATGTGAATCCTGTTCCCCTGTCCGTAGTGATGTCTATCGGACAGCCAAATTTAAGTATTACTTCCTCGTAAATAAAATCAGCAGCGGTCGCAGCTGAAACGTCGGATACTGCCTTGCCAATGAGAAAACGGGTCGCAAAATCCGAGCACGCTAAAATATACTTGTGGCGTAACATGCCACTCGCAGGATAGGGGCCGCTAAAATCGACCGCAATTCTCTCAAAAGGTTTTTGTGGGGGGAAGGTTAAAAGCTCGCCATTTGGGAATCCGACAGGTCTCTTATGCTGCTGACAAACAATACATTCCCTGACAATTTTCTGTATGAGATTCTTCATGAAAGGGAAATAGAATCTAGAAAGAGCATTATGATACGTCTTGGTAAAGCCGAAGTGAGCTCCACCTATAGGAGAACAATGAATCGATTCGACAACCGATTTTTGCAAGGATCGGGGTATACATAGTAGTTTACGAGATCCACCTGCCATTTTATGTTGCCTATATAGCAAATTATTTTCCAGTGTGTAGGAGCACGCTTGTCTTTGAAGGGCTGGCGAAATGTCCACATTTCCGTCTTCTGGGCTTTCCAAAACTTTAATAATATCACCAAAAAATGAATCTGCACGCTGGTGTGAGGCGACGTCCACAGTGGTATCCTGCAATAAAAACATGCGTGGTTCTGGCAACTCTGGCTCGTTGTCGGCAGGCAAATTGCCACACTCTCTGCTAAGTGAATCTGCTATATTTTGAGTAGATCTACAGTGTGATACAGTATAATTGTACTCTTCGAGAATGGAAGACCACCTTAAAAGTTTAGCAGAAAGATGACGTGATGTGCGAATATAGGTAATAGCTCGGTTGTCTGTAAATAAATCGAACTCCCTGCCAAGTAAGTAGAATCTAAAGCTTTTAAAAGCATATAGAATTGCAGTAAGTTCCAATTCAATTATTCCTAGCTTCTTTTCATGTTCTTTTAACGTGCGACTACAGTATGCGATAGGTTGGAATTCATTCTGGGCGTTAGGCTGCATTAAAACGCCAGAAATCGCCTTTGTGCTTGCATCGGTATAAAGACGCGTTTCCTTGCCGGGGCTGTATGGTAACAGAACCGGGGCTGTAATTAGTGCATGTTTTAACTTCTCGAAGGCTGCTTGTTGCTCGTCAGTCCATACGAATTTCTTGTTTTTACCGATCAATCTTTGTAGTGGTTCAGCTATTTCTGAAAAGGATTTGATGAATTTTCGGACATAAGAACAAAGTCCTAAAAAACGTCGGACCTGCTTTGTAGTAGTTGGAACTTTATAGTTGGTGATGGAGTCAATTATTTTGTCAGACACGGAAAAGCCATGCTTTCCAATCTTGTGCCCAAGTGCCATAATTTGAAAATATGCAAAATGACATTTGTGTGGGGCCAGGCGTAATCCTGCAGCAATCAGACATTGAAATAGCCGTTCAAGTGTTGTTAACATATCTGAAAATTTGTCGGAATAGCAGAAGAGATCATCCATGTAGGATGAAAAATGATCGTTATTTAAGCCAGAGCAAGCCAATTGAAGGCAGCGGGTTAACGCTGCTGGAGATGTAATATGGCCTTGTACAGCATACTGCATTTCATAGTGACCTTTCCCAGGAATTGTGAATGCTGTGTACTGTTTTGAATTCTCCGATAATGGTATTTGAAAAAATCCGCTGCGGAGATCACACGAAGTATAGTACCGCTTGCCACCCATGTTGTAGAGCGTTTCCTGGAGATTATTTATCGAAAGCGCGTCAAAGACAGTACGTGAATTGAGAAATCTCATATCTTGGAGTAATCTGTAATCACCATCTTTTTTACGAACTAAAAATACAGGAGAATTGAAGGGTGAGGTGCTCGGACGAATTACGCCTTGCCGTAACAAAGTATCAACTTGATCATAAAGCTGCGCACGAAGATGAATCGGCACTTGATAAGGTGGCAAATGAAAATCTGAATCATCCTTTAGCCTGATCTTGTGCACATAATTTGTCGCTTTTCCCATATCGTCTTCGGACCACGAAAAAACCTGTTTATATTTGTGCAGTAATTGTAGCAATTGTTCTTTCTCTTCGGGTTGCAGTTCGGGATTAATGTCAAGTGTAGTGACGTCGGGCTGCACGCCACTGGGTTGTTGTGATTCTGCTGTGATATTAACCTGTGCATTTTTAGTACTTTCTCCAAAACTTTCTTTCTGAACATAGATTTCACTTAAACTTTCCCTACTTGCGTCCGTGCACTGGCTAGAGCTGTCACGAGTGCAAAGAGGATGCCAAAGTTCGGCCTGTCCTAGTCTTGTCCCCTTTTTAATAATAATGTTATGCATAAGTGGATTGGTTACCCAAATCAGGGGTGAATCCGAGTTGAGAAGAGCCCGGGGGATTAGCAAGCCGGATTTAGTCTGAAATTGTTGATCTGGTTCTAAAAGATTCCTAGCCTTATCGTGAGTATTAACTAATTTCACGGGAATGCATAAGTGAGATCTAGGTTTTACTCTAATCTTTTTAGGTGCCACAAATTCTGGTTGTAAAAGGTGTTGTAGCATATTTGAAACTTTCACGGACACAGCAAAAGGTTTACCACTTTCCCTCTGGATACGGTTTCTGGGAGGAGTACCAAAACGTGTTAAAACAAGTTTGTTGGACTCAAAATCAAGATTTGCCTTGTGACTCTTTAAGAAATCATTCCCCAATATAATGCCATGCGAAAATTTTGGAATGTATCTGAATGGGTGTCTGAAAGAATGTCCATTAAAAGAAAAGGTCAAAATTACAATTTCATTGATTTGGAGTTGCCCATTAGTGACGCCTTGAACTATTGTATTAATTTTAAATCTTGGGGTATGGGCGGGCGCTGGTATATCTCCTATAACGCTAATTTGAGATCCGCTATCCAAAAGGAACTTGTGCTGCGTACCACAGACTTTACCATTTACATAAATTAAGTCAGCATTTTGAAAAGTGGAAACTGTCAACGTACGACCTACAACATTTGCTGGGCATATGTTTCCTTTATGCACAGTCCCTAGTCGTTTAAATTGTCTCTATTCTGAAAACAGACAGACGAATCATGATTGGGATAATTGCAAATATCACATCTCTGCCCCTCACGGCGGTCACCGGTCGAACCCCGGTCGCCCCGATCACCGGTCGTGCCCCGGCCCCGCGAAAAATTACGCCAAGAATGAAAGCGCGAATTTCCATTGCGCCACTGGCCGCGATTGGGGGTCTGATAATGTCTGTTCCGACGATAACCATTTTGTTGGAAATTATCATTACCACGGCCAAAATAACCTCTGTTATTTCTATAGTTACCTCTATAGGATTGACCTTCATAATTATTATAACGTGGGAAGTTATTTCGGGTGTCTTGTGTATGCCTGTCCTGCTTATTCTGGGCGTTCACCATTTCATCCATCTTAAGAGATAAACTCTTTAATTGAGCTTCGAGACCTGTCTCCTGAGACGAAGGTCCCGGGGTCGAAGGTCCTGGGTTTGAAGGTACAACGTTGTGTACTCTCAAAGAATCCAGTTCAGCCTGCATGGCGGTGACACGCTTCTCGAGGTCGGGATGGGCCTGAGAACGTGGTGTTTCACAAGGTCTCGCCGGCGTGTTGTGAAAGGGGAGCTGTTGCGCACATGGCAGTTTCAATTCATTCACAGGATAGAACAATGAACCTTTGTGAGCTTCTGACATCAACTCCTGGATTTTTCTCTGTTTGATCAAAAACTGAATTTTTTCGAATTGCTTTAAATCTCGCAAGAGCTCAGGGACCGAAGCATATTCCTTCTTATAAGTTTCGCGAATGTATTCAGGTTGAAGACCCAAACACAAATGTTTTATTTGTTTACTGATGGGCATGTTCGGATCCATTTTACATAAGAGAAGCTGCTTATCTCTTATGTAGTCCGACACTGATTCGTCGTCTCGATGTAGCCTATGCTTAATGCGCTCTTCTAATTGCAGCTTGTCTATGGATCCGGTAAACTCTTCAATCATTTTAGATTTAAAGAGATCATACGTAATGGCCTGATTTCCCATAGTTTGTACCCATGCTTGGTGCCATCTTAAGGCTGGCCCATGTAAAAGAGCCGGCAAAACTTGTAGTTTTTTCGGGGTATCCCAATCATTAAGTAGAGCTAAACTCTCCACTCTATCAAAAAATTTATTTGCATCTTCTCCGGCTGTGCCTTGGAACTGTAAGCCGTCCAACAAGAACGGGTTAATAAAACCTGTGCATGCCATAGTTCTGGGCGGGACTCGAACTGGGGTGCTAACAGGCAAAAGTCTAGCCCGGCTACGGGTAAATACAGGGCTACGCCTTATTGGGGTGGAGGACGCAGATGGTTGAGTATTTACAAAACTGGATTCTCCGCCAACCACATTCTCTGCCAAAGCTTGGATTCTATCTAGTGTGGCATCTAATTCGTCACAATAATCTAAACTGAACATTCCACATCATTAACTATCACGACGTCGCTGTCAAAAATGAAATAATTTGCCGTGGTCACCAATATAAATTTAGAACAATGAATGCAATTTGTGAGAACATTAAGTGGCGTTAAGAGTGCAAAGCACTAAGAAGTGAGATGTGAGAAAAAATGAAGTTCCAGTTAGTAAAATGGGTTGCTGTTAAAGTGTGCGACTAGTTTTCCACAATATCATCACTCTCTTGGGTTGGCAAAGAAATGCCAGTTGCATTTAGTGCAAGATGATATAAATGAAGGCTGATACCACCATTACGTGGAAAATTAACGGTCTATTCTCATCGCATTTCCGGAAAGGGAATGGATGAGAGGCCCAAATCGCACCTCTACCACGTCTTGTGACACATGAAACGAAGGAAGATTCGGGGATCAAACCTGGGCCTTTTAGATAAAAGTAATTATTCTATTGGGGGTTAGCGGTAGCTCGTAAGCTCTCGCTTGGCTGCATCTGCATACTGCAGGAGGTACCTGAATGCACTTAAATTTACATAACACTTTATAGAATGGCAACTCTCTAGATTTGGGTTACAATGACCTTAAGCCTGCATTGGCAAAGGATGGCATTAAAAGTATATTACCTGTCTCTCTCTTTGGAAGCGTGGACCGAAGAGTTTCTAAAATAACTGTCACTCGCTTGCTGAAGTTCAGTTCGCCTCTTAAAATCTCACACAGCTTCGCTGCACTCCTCTCTCCAAAACTCAAAACCCCCTTCTTCTTACTCCAGAACCACTCTCCTGTTCTCTCCCAAAACTCAAGACCAACTCCCCGTCTCTCTCCCGAGCCAGATCCCACCTGCCTCACTCCTCATCAAAACTCCTCCCCTTTTTCTCTCTCATCAATTTTTCCTCTGCAAATATTGGCGAATGCTTTTCGCTGAGCTGGTGCTGAAGTTAACACTTTCCTATACTTCCTGTCAGGCTGCCTAGCTACACGTAACTCGAAAATGAAAATGAGGGATACGTGACGCTTGCAATATAACAGATAATGCATTGAAAATTCCAGGTTATGACTTAATACGCTCTGATCACCATTACAGCATGGGTGGGGGTGTCTGCATATACGCACAGGAGGGATTAAAACTGCATTTGTTGTCTTTCGAAATCGAAGGAGAGAGTGACGTCCCCCAGGCTATGGATAAGAAATTCCTCACTGCATTAATATTATTGGACCTGTCCAAAGCATTTGGTACGGTACAACGTACATTACTGCTCAGTAAACTGAAATATTACAGTTTTTCACAATCTACCCTTAACTGGTATTTTTCATATCTAAGTAATCGAAATCAACGTGTAAAACTGTCGCCTACTTTATTATCTAATAATTTATGTATTTCATCTGGTGTTCCACAAGGATCTATATACTAGGTCCCTTATTATGTAGATTTTCAGCGAAAAATGCAGGCTTGACCAGGACTCGAACCCAGGTTCGAGTCCTGGTTGAGCCTGCCTTTTCGCTGAAAATCTACATAGTACATCTCCTGTGTGTGCCTAATTTAATAGGTCCCCTATTGTTTACGATTTATATTGCAGACCTACCCTCAGTTGTCAAATACTGTAACGTACATTCATATGCTGATGACACCCAACTAACCAAATCATTCAATCCAACAGAAATTGCCATAAGTATTGAATACATAAGTAATAATTTGGGTGCGATAAAAACATGATGTGATACAAATGGCCTTAAAATTAATGCTAATAAGTCATGTTATACATTTATTGGAACTCGAAATGCTATTGGTTCGGTCGAGAACACTAATACAACAATTAAAATATATGATGATATCATACCTAGAGCTCAAGTGGTTAAAAGTCTTGGACTAATATTTGACACTCGTCTATCATGGGATGAGCATATTAGCCACCAAATCAATAAATCATTTGGAATACTTAGATTCTTGTTTAAATTTTAACAAACTATTATCTTCAGAAATTAAGCAGCGATTAGTTGAAACACTTATATATCCATTTCTCGACTAGTGTGACGTAGTGTAGTCTGATAGAATAAATAAAACTTTACAAGCAAAAATTCAAAGATGCCAAAATGCGTGCATGCGGTTCATATTTTGCATCCCGAGGTATGAACATATTTTACCTTTCATAAATAATAACAATATCCTCAATATGTACCATAGGTGACTACTGCATACATATGCCTTATACATAAAATTATTACATCTGGCAAGCAGTCATATCTAGCAGACATGTTGATCCCTCGCACCAGTATTCACAGCCACCATACAAGAATAATTTCAAATTTAACCTTCCACTCTGCAACACACAGGCATATCAGTCATCGTTTTCATATTTTGCTGCAAAAATATGGAGTGCCCTACCTAAGACAATGTCGAGCATATCTAAAATAGAATCTTTCCGAAATGAAGTAAAGAATTTTGTTTTGGCAGAGCAGAGATTGTGTTCAAATACTATGATGTAACTTGTATGTTTATGTTATGTATTTTGTCTACATCTTTTTTTTTAATTGATTTTTTTATTGTATTTTATTTTTATGTTGTCTTTTCACAATTTTTGTATCATTTTATTCATAGATTTATTACAATTGCTTTATCAATAGATTTTGTAACTAAATCATACAGTTTATTGTACACTGTATTAATACTGTAATAACATAAGAAATGTAAATTTAAATGTAATCTATGACACGGGTTAGGTGGCAGAACAGCCTCAGGCTGAACCTCGCCCACGCAAATAAAGAATTTGAATTTGAATAAAGAATTTGAATTACCGGTTGAAGAATTCCACACCTCTAGGTAGGACTGTGGGAGGGATACTGGCCAAGGCCCTTACGAGCTGTAGAGCCACGGGTAAAACACATAGACTTAACAGCTCAATTGAAGAGGCCATAAGTTCTCACCAACTCCTTTATGAATGTGCTTTGAGACAATCTTGCATCATGGTTTTTCGTACTCATCTGCACATGAATGTGTCTGTTATTCTTATGAGTGTTGCATAATCCGCTGAGCCATACACATTGTACAAGTGAAGGAAATTGGCAGAATTGCAAACCTTTGAACAGTTCAAAGCCCTACACTCATGTTTAGTGACTTATTTTTTGTCTCCTTGACTTCACTTTAGGTAAGATGACCATCTGTACCAGTTTATCTGAGAGTGTCCCACTTTTGACAACAAATTAATAAATTACGTGCCCGGGATAGACCCTTACCAGGAGGTCTGAGCTTCAGTTGTTTTCTTGAAGTTAAAGCTGTATTTACTTTCAGCACTTTCATTATGGTTGTATTACTAAATTTGTCAATATTTCAATAGCTGAGAGATGAATTCTCTGTTTTTGTTATTATACATGCAATAACCTGTTCATACATTGAACAAAGCTTCATTATTAAAAATTTCATCAATGTAAATATTAACAATACTTGGCAAACTAATGGATGCTATGCAGTGAACAACTTCCCCCACAATTCAGTGCTCAAAATTATGATCTGCCACAATATTTCAGTCAAACATATCAGATCCTGCATTGGATTGGATTAGATTGATTTGTTGTTTTAAGTCCACTTTATGCACAGTAAGGCTAATCGGGACTGGACCTACAGTTTAAAGTGGGATCCGAACCACTATGTGATTCCACCGGGAATCAAACACGGGACCCCTCGATTACAAGGCGACGACGCTACCACTGCACCATCAGGGAGGCCATAGAAAACCTGCCGGGTAACCATTATGTGTACGATCTTTGTCGAAGTGATTCAAGGTATGATTGTCAGGAACATGGGGAGTATGTACGCAGTGCCTGGAGTGGAAAATGTTAGCAGGGGGATGTTTTGCTGAGCTTTAGGTTAGCTTGGGGTAGGGGGGAGATGCTCCTATGGTTTAACATGGTGACAATGGGACAACTGAGGGGGATGCTTTGCAAAATTTTTACTAGCTGGAATACCATCCCTTCACTTTGAACACTGTGTGTACGTATAAAATATCACAAATTTCGTACTGTAAGAAGGCTTCTTATATGCATTCCTTAACATGTGCGAATCTGTTTGCCAGACTTAACGCTCTTTCTTTCCAAAGTGTGAAGATGTCAAGTTAAATGTCATCCATTGCATGCATTCATTTGTGTGTAGCAGGGAACGGATTTTAAGGTTTCCAAAAATATAGCTGTTTCCATGCCGATCGTATGAAATATGTGTTTTAGGACATGAAATCAAGTAAATATCAACACACTTTGTTGCACTTTTTCATGAGATTAGCACATTTATCACCTCTTTGATGCTTCAGCATCTTTTTCCTTTCTTTCCTTTCATGTTGTGTTAAAAAAAATTGTACAGAACAATAAATTATTTTCACTCTTCAGCAGCTACATAACATCCTATAGTCTCATTTTGTAGAGTAGAATGAGAGCTATAAAATGGTATGATATGTTAATTTGCAGCCCCAATTGTTCCCAAGATAATGTAGCAAAAGCCGCAAGAGGAAACACAAACTTTAACAAAAGCACAGTTCTCTATGCGGTCCATGCGCATTATATACAGAAAGTGCAGAAAGAAAGAGGAGCATTGAATAATTAAACTCTTGTTTCCCTTCAAGCACACAAATCTTTCACCTTTTAAAGTTTAAATATCATCTTTTTTTTTACACCTTTTTGAAGACATTTTCAGAACCTCTTTTTCCCTTTCCCGACCATAATTGTGCACCTTAAGATCCCTTCCCTAGTAATAAGAGAGGGCCTCCCCGATGGCGCAGTGATAGAGTCGTCGCCTTGTAATCAAGGGGTCCCGGGTTCGATACCCGGTGGAGGCACAAGTGGTTCGGATCCCACTTTAAACTGTAGGTCCAGTCCCGATTAGCCTTACTGTGCATAAAGTGGACTTAAAACACCACATCAATCCAATCCTAGTAATAAGAGTAATACATGAGTAAAATGTAATGAAGACATTCATAAGGAAAGGGGGGAAGGATATGAGGTTCCTTAGTGGAAACTAGTTTATCACGAGAGAAGAAAGTGTCTTTGTATGTGTGTGTGGACCAATTGCGCTGTTATAAAATACAGTAAGACTGTTATATTATTGTTGGCTTGCAATTGAATATGCCATGCCAGTTTTCGAATTGGAAATTTCCAAGTGAGGAAATTCTTGGTTGAGTTTGGGATAGGCAGGGGTGATGCTTGTGTGGATCAACCTGAAGGAAATGCAGGTATCTACCAAAATAAGAAATCCAAAATTCTTGACTTTTTCTTTACTATGTTTTACCTTTTTATTAACATTTATTTAATTGCCCTCCACTTAGGTATAGTTGGAAATTAAGAAAACATATCTTTTTAAATGAAAAACCTACCACATGGCCGGTTAAGATGAAAACTGAAGCTGTACTTTAACAGGAGATTTAGATATGATATGATATGATTTATTTGCATCCAAGGACTACAATTTTGTACAAGTAGGTACATCTGTAGTATAGGACATGTGAAGTAGAAGTACATCATAATAAAGTTTGGTAATTTTAACATAAGATACATTGCATATAGAGATATTATACTTGAAAGATTTTAGTTTGATGTGCAACAGCAAGCTCTGCATGTATGGTAACTAACCTAACCGTACCTTTTAACATTTATTCTGGTTACAGATACACAAGACCTTCAAAAGATGAGTGTTGCCTCTGTATATTCTTGTATGCTGTAAAATGAATGTTTAATTAGCATGGTTTTGATTTTATTTTTAAATTTTTCCACTTTTGGTTTGTGTCTTAACTCTCTGGGCAACTTGTTATACAGATCAACTGCTAAGTTTTTAGGTCCCTTCTTGTAGAGATTCATTCGAATTTTATCTTTATTTCTCGTGTTCAGGCTATGGATATCTTCATTGGTTTTGAAAGTACTAATATTTTGTTTGATGCATGTAAAAATTCATGTTTGACTTCATCCTGGATGGGGAATGATCATATTACTGAATTTAATATTTTAACAAAACTTCAAACATACAAGAATGTAATTCTTAAGAAACAAAGTGAACAAAATTTAACCACATCTCAATACAATTTTAGATTTCCAATATTAAATTTTATCAAATCTCAGTTCAGGTATATAACAATACTGTAAAAAATTGCAAAAATTCTTGACCACAAGCATAAGTTCTTGACTATTCCTTGACATTCTTGACTGGTAGACACCCTGCAATGAAGCATGAGGTGGATGCTTGCACAAATTAGTCTAGTTGGGGATGCTTTATGTAAATTTTCTAAACAGGCAAATCCACCCCCTTTACTTCGAACACTGCATACACAGGCCTTAATAAGACATTGACCACTTCACATCCCTTGATACATCACCACTGTGTGAAGGTATATTAACATGATCATAAAGTGGTGCATCAATATTTTTTGAAAGAATAGTTTTTATTAGTACACTCCGCAGCAAAAAAGAATCACCCAAGCATTTTCATCCTTTATGCCAATTTAGTTTCCTTCAAAATATCAACTTTTTTTCTATTGTTTCAAGTACGTTTATGGCAGTTTGTGGGCACCCATCTTTACTTATTCTAAAACAACGAATTGTTGGCACCTTTTAATAATGGATGAATCCCACTTTATCCAAATTTATTCTCCTTCCGAATCTCAACTTTCTGCATTGTTTGAAGTATGTTGAAACCAGTTTCGGAGCATCCATCTTTACTTGTTGAAAATAAATTGTTAAAAGGTACCAACAATGGTGGACCAAGCCTTATTCTTGGAGAATAAGTAAAGATAGACGCCCCCAAACTACCGTAAATGTGGATGAAACTGCAGAAAGTTGAGATTAGGAAGTTCAATAAATTTGGATAAAGTGTGAAAATCCATTGTTATAAGGTGCCAACAATGGAGGAGCAATATTCATTGTTGGTGAACAAGTAAACAAATGGGTTTCAACATATTTCAAACAATGCAGAAAGTTAAGATTCGGAAGGAGAATAAATTTGGATAAAGTGTGAAAATCCATTGTTAAAAGGTGCCAACAATTGAAGAGCTAGCTTCATTGTTTTAGAATAAGTAAAGACGGATGCCCCCAAACTGCCGAAACTTACTTGGCACAATAGAAAGAAAGTTGATATTTTGAAGGAAACTAAACAAAGGTTAATAAACAATAGCAGAAGACAATAAGGGCCATAAAGCTTAACAATTTAATCAACTAACCGCTTTCTTTGTTGATTTATTCATTATTACCTTCATTGTTAGAGTAAGTAAAATATCAGAAAATGTTAAAATTACAAAATAATTACAAAGAAAATAAAACATACTGCTTGAAAGAAAATATTAGATTTTATCACTAGGGGGCGATTCTTTTTTGCCGTGGAGTGTAGTTATTGGGTACTTCATTTTATCATCTTTTTGAATTCGCTATTCCTCTTTTTGGGAAATGCAGGTCAAGGAGGGATTTGACCACAGTTCTTTGTATTTTGAAAAATGTAGGCCACAAAATTGAATATAATAGGGATAGGAACAAAAAAGCCTTGTTATCTACTTATGTATTAAATATATTTTAATTTCGGTTATACACTCTCAAATATGAAAATTAGCATTACTGGCAGAAAGAAAATAGTGTATTTACATTGCATGGCCGTCGTTACTGTTTGAGAACCCTTTATTCAAAATATTATTGAAGAGGGATTTTGGAAAAGGAGATGAATTTCCATGCTCTGTTCCAAAGGCGTCTGTATCAACAGTTGCTCTTCTAGCTAATCACGACGGTTGGGACAAATGATTAAATGATACTAACATGCTCATCCATGCCCTATCCAGGACCATTGTAAATTTTCCAGGGTCACACGTTCATATATCGTTGGAGAGTTGACCCTTTCTCAAATCACTCGGGGGTGTAAGCACCCAAACGTCAATGTCCCTTCCATGTAGTACAACTTGGACTGCATTGTTTCAGACTAACTATGCTCTGGCGACTGGACCATGGCCAATATAATCCTCCGTGGGATCTGTGTTGTGTGCTGTCCCTTTGTGTTTGTCCTTTATCCATGCCATCGCCATTCATCCTTATCTTTGCAATTAGCCACAAGTGTAAGAAAAAGCGAAGTAAAATAAAACAAATCTAATCTAATCAAATTGAATCAATTTTTAGATCAAACCCACATCCTGTATCTATTCAAATCACCAGAATTTTTTTAAACGTTATTTATAATGTTGGTGCTTTTCCATTGACCTGCAATTTACGCCATTAAGATTTCTGGCGGTTCTTGATCATAAACGTCCTCCGTGGAGGGGGGGGAGGGGGAGGCACATTTCTCACCATAAGAGTGTTGTTTTCTCAAAAAATACTACTTCAGTTTGAAGTTATGTTCTTGCAACGCCATCGCAATAATCAACATATTTTACTGTGACTGTATAAAATTATATGTTTGAAATATATAATTTTTTGTTGACTTTCATTTTCCAGGAGGGCCGTGGTCCCCTTGTCCCCCTATCCGGTCGTTAATGTTCGTGATTGATGGTTTACGTTCGTGAAACAAGTCAATCAACCTCTCATTGTTGCACTTTTGTTTGTTGCCTGAGCAACACTATAGTGCGCGTCAAATCTCCTGCATATGGCGATAGCCAATAGCAGCGCACTGCAGCGGTGCCATGTCGAAATCTCACACGGAAAGAGACAGCGTGGTCGAGCGAAACACCTTGTCACGGAGAGCACGGAACATTAGATAATATAACATATAATAAACATAATGGGAGAAAAGAACATGCCTGATTAGGGACTGCATAATTCTTTCAATATTCTCAAGGTGGAAGTTGTAGAGCCTTTGTAAGATATTTTGTCCCGTAAAGAGTACGTTATCTTTTTGGTAGTAGAAAATTCGCCACGATCGTAAATTTCAAAGACTGTTCTACGAACTACGTCTTTTTTCAAAGTCATCTAAATTTGTCGTTCTTTTCGGTATGTTAATGTGCTTTCTAGTCTAGGTTATTGAAACATTGGAGCAGGCCCCGATCCACATTGTTTTGCCCCCGAACATATCCGAGAAACGGTAGCTTGATTCACACCACACGCTTGAGCTGTTAGATCCTGGCACTTCTTAAAGTCAATTTTACTTCTTTGTTCGTCACTCGAACACTTTTTTTTTAAAAAAATTGTACACCTGAAAAATCACCTGTCGTGCCTGGCTTCGTACAACACTGTATTTTCCCCTCTTCTCTCGCCATCACTACCACTTGGTTTACTCAACGACATGCTGCACACACCCACTAAACACATGAAGAAGAAAAAACGAACAATGACGGTATCCTCGTCAACTTCTTCTGCCATCACTGGGAACGAACGTGCCCTGTTCCCTTAGCTAATCGGAAAGTTTCAGAATGCAACAGGAACGAAGGGAGAGCAAAAAGGATACAATGCAAATACGTTTATAATAACATTGCTTCTACAGAGGGAACGGTATAAGCTACAATCACGCTTGTTTTTCGTACATACTCGCAAATTCATTATCTTTCCATCTGTTGAACTACTGACACTTGAAATAATCTATTTATATCCGAGCGCCAGGTACACGATTTAGTAGCGAGGTGAAACAGCCTCTGAACTAGGCAACGCCGCACGTCCGTGATTCGCTGGTGCTGTTCAGTCGTTCAAGGCCATATGCAGGAGATTTGACGCGCACTCTAACAGTCAAGTATAAAGAGCGCGCAGCACTACACTTCTGGCGAATACGGTGTGTGTGTGTTGGGGGGGGGGGGGGGGAGGACGATGATGTGGCTCCATTCGGTGAAACTGTGCCGTCCACGTCCGAGTAGTTAGTCAGTGTGAATGCCAGGGCCGCCATTAGGGGGCTCTCGCGCTTCCAAATCAATTATTTGCTCATTTCTTGTGCACTCGAAGAGAAGGAAGAAAAATATATTGTTGTGAAAAGAAAAATTGCGTCATAACAAAGTTGTATTTCTGGTAACGGACAACTCTGTCCTTCCTTGTCAAGCCACCAGTGAAAATTCGCCGACAAGGAACCAAGAACAATTGTGACTCCAACTTTCCCTGATTTTCTGCCTAATGTTCGACCGAGGACAGGCATCAAAAAATGGTTATTTGTCTGGAAATTGAGGGACAACAAATTTGAGGGTGCTCCGCTCCGCGAAAAGACGAGAACAAGAGTCGATATCAAAACCTTGAAGGTCCCCTGGGCTATTTACTACAACCCCTCGTGTTTACAACCGCAGCTTGTGTCTTTAACGGCAAGATGAAACAGTCTACAGAGTGTCTGATGCTCCATTAGTGCAAAGCACGTAACGCTTTTTTTTTTTTCGAGAATAATGAGTTGGGGTGCGGATTTGTAGTCAGCAAAAACCTCTGAATCAAGTAGGCAAATAGGCACTCAAAGGATATAAAATGCATTTCTCTGTTTTTAGAATGATCGTGCCGACGATGATGAATGGTGGTTAGATTATATTAGGAGAAAGTTATTAAAGAAATAAATTTAAGCGTTGTGAAGAGGGCTCCCGCGAAGTCTACTGGTTAGCACTCTAGAGTTTGGTGCGAGTGGTCCTGCCCAGGTTCGATTCCCAGTACGAACTCTCAAAATTTCTGTGTTAACCCAGCATCGTGAGAACAATTAAGGAGCTACTTGAAAAGAACCAGCAGCGGGCTCCAGTCTCAAAAGCCAGAAAGTAGCGACGATGGGATTCGATCGCTCACCAAGGTCACCCAAAGAAAAGCTGATTGGCAGGCTGTGCCCCTAAGATGGCTCTTGCGCCACGGAGTTGTTTGTAGCAGCATTACTGTGAAGTATTTCGAGATTAAAGATAAGTTCAGTTCGTTTTGCTTGACTCTTATCATCCCATTTTCTAATTCCTACTATTCAAATATCTAATTCTCAAAAAATGCACTAGCTCGAATCCTGACGTGGGCTTGGATGTTCCTTTGTGAATTTCCCTTCTTCAATTCTATATAAGCGTCATTCGTGCTCATCGTTACGATTCAACTAAAGAGGCAGAAAAGTGTGCTGACACAATCAATAATTTACCTGACACTTTTATGCACTGAAATGTGACTGCAGCATTTAAGCAAACCTCAGTTTGCAAGAATTTATTTTCGTTGTGTTTTCATTTGAGCTTTTCTGCATGTATAGTAATTTCCCGATTTTTTAGGCAAGCAATTCGGAACACAGGATTGTCGTCAATCTTAAGTCCTTATTTGGTGATATTCCAAGCACTTCAGGTTGTAAATAGCGCTTGTACAGCACTCTCATAAAAAAATGAACGACAAATTTATAATTTGCTACGCCAAATTCGTCTCCTCAATATTTTTTCACAACTTCTCGTCGGAAGGAAACGTGCAAAACAATATCCGTTCCTTAATATTGGGGTTCACTGTACTTGACAGTATTTATCTCTCAAATATAGATACGAAATGAGAATCCTAGAAAAATAAATCATAAGGAAGACACTAATACAGCAACAAGAATTACACAAGTTTCACTTTCTAATCAGGGGTGTACTGTGTTTTCTTCCCCGCCCTTTCCTCCCTCTGACGTCAAACTTTACAACTCCATCCATTTCCAAAAAGGGGCTTCAGAAGCAGGTCTCTCAAGGCAGGCGGTGTGTAGGTCAAACGTCAAAGGACCTTGGGTCGGCATACGAGTATTGCCCCCACAGATGAAATAGAAGATTTTGCCAGATTTTACAACCAAAGTGTCAACAAATTTCAAGTCATTCTTGTTTGACACAGTAGTGCGTGCGGATGTGAAGAATAGCGGTTATACGTAGGAATGTCTAGGGAACGGGACAAATTTCGTAAATTTGAATCTGGATTCCAAAGGGGGAAAATGGACGCGTTTTTAAAGTCAGAAGGGTGCCTTCCAGAAAATCTTTCTGCCTGTAAATACAGTTTCCATTTCAAATTTCGCCACGATAGACGGAAATAATGTAGATACACTTGACGTCAAGTGTTTTAGTGTTAGTGTTGATGGTGATGATGGTCGTGTTACGGTTTGTGTTCACGATATATTCCAAGTCATGTGTGTGCAAGTGGTGGCGGTGACCTTAAATGTAGCTCGTCTGTGAACCAGGTGCCAAGTGTAGGAACTAATAGCGAGGAGGAGTATGTTTCATGTTCATCTTCTGAGCCAGGTGACAGATCGACTCTGCTCTTAGATCCAGGTGAGTGGCCGTCCGTTTTAAAACAGTTCCGAATTTGATTCAATCATTCAAAAGGGCCCTTATTCGCATCATAAATCATGATTACCCAATTAATGGTGATAATCGATACTTTTCACCTGGACATTATAAGCGTGTTATGTAAAATGGGGAAACGGTCGACAGAAGGTGGTTGGTGTACTCGAGGAGGAAAGATTTTCTGCTTTTGTTGTAAGCTGTTTGGGAAGAAGTGTGAGCAATGGGCATGATGGCAAATGAAGGCTGCGATGATTGGAGGCATTTAAGCTACCGACTACAAAACCATGAAATATCAGAAAGTCAAATTCAATGCCTTAAAAAATGGACCGAATTTGAATTTAGACTACGGAAAAATGTAACTGTTTGTGAGCAACAGGGACTGTTGATTTGGCAGAACATAATCTTGCATTACGGGGCCTGGGGCATAAACTATTCGCGGAACGTATAATATTTTTTTTAAAAAATTTTTGTTCTTTAGTCTGAAGTACAGGTGTCCTACAATCATAATGCAAACACTATTACATTTTCATTTCGTTTTCATTCTGATGTACGCCGTTGCCTTGTAATCAAAAGGTCCCGGGTTCGATACCCGGTGGAGGCACATAGTGGTTTATATCCCACTTTAAACTGTAGATCCGGTACCGATTAGCCCCTCTGGGCATAAAGTGGACTTAAAACAACAAACCAATCACTCAATCAATCTCATGTACCTCTAGTATGACGTTCATTATATTTATTTCCAAAACCGGGAATGTTCAATATCATATTGCTACTTTAACTAATAAGTAAAGTAAAAAGTAAAGTGCTCCCCTGTGCTTTGCACTACGCCATAAAGGCGTATAGGGAGTGTGGAGTTAGGGTCCCACACTTTCTTGATCACGGCCGAAGGTGGGAATGATGTGATCAGCAGCACGCCTTTACCCCCAGAGTTTCCTCTAGGTACCCACTTTATACGACGCTGGGTGGGCGCCGGAGCCGCTTGAACAGGTGGAAAAAATCCCGGTTCTCCCCGCCGGGATCGAACCCGGGTCTCTCGCATGGTAGTCCGACGCAATATTTAATCATATCCAATAACATAATTGTTTTCTTTACTTTTCATTGAATTTTGACACTGTAGTGAATTTGCATTTTTTCCATAAAATAATATTTATCATATTTCATTCTATAAGTAAACAAACAATATATGTTATGTTATGGCCGCGGTGGCTCAGTCAGTAACGCGTCTGACTACCATGCTAAAGGTCCCGAGTTCGATCCTCGGCCGGTTCAAATCCGGGAACTTTTCTAAAGTTGGAAGCGGCCCCGGCGCCCATGGGTACCTGGGGGAAACCCTGGGGGGGTAAAGGCGGTCAGGGGCGTGATGCTGATCACATCACCCCCCACTCACGGCCGGATCAAGAAAGTGTGGGGCGTTAACCCCACACCCCCTATACGCCTTCATGGCGTGGGGCTAAGCACAGGGGAGCACTTTACTTCTTTTTTATATGTTAAGTATTTTTGATACAAATATTTCGAACACTATCTTAATGTAGTAGCTACCTTGCTTGTGATTTCAGTAATATTGGACATGTTTAAGTATGTCAAAATAAGATATTAATGCAGGCTATGTCAGCTACTTAATTGGAAGCACTAGCATCCTATAAACTCGTAAAAAAAAACCTCGCACAAACTATTATTTTTATGTAGCGCGGTGTCCCCTGGAGCGCCGGGCCTCCGGTGAGTGCCCGAGTTACCACCCCCTAAGGTCGGCTCTGGCTGTCATGATCTTCTTTCCGTATTTAGTGAGTTTTCTGGCAGAAAAAGTACATATCAACAAGAAGGGTAAATTTACACTACATGGCTGTGAACACACAGGATATTTTTTTTCTATAGCTTGTATTACTAAAACAAGGCCTCAATCAGCAAAAGTCATTAAGAAAAGCTGGTTGCCAAATTTTAAATTTTATTGGTGCTAAATGGCTATACTGCGAACGCGCGCTCCTGCTTACACACTTCTAATAACTAGGTTGGCGTTAGAGAAGAATTTTGCGGATGTTACCGATATTTTAACATTACATATCACAAAGGCCTCTCGGATATAGTTCTCACAAGGCCTCGCGTTCCCTAACGGCGGCCCTGGTGAATGCCAACAAATATTTACATGGTGTGCGTGTTCTGCCGTTTTCGGCATGTACGCCAGTGTGAAAGTTCGGCTGAAACCGGATCCAATGTGATCACTGAACGGAACCAAATCATTTTTATCCTGCCCAACTACGTCAGATGTGCAGTGTCATGCGCTCTTTATACTTGATTTTTTTGTGCCTTGTTTGGTGAAAATAGTACTCAATGAATAGTTTACTAACTTTGTTTACGCAAATAAAGCATTGCAAGAGACATCAGGTAAGAACTGCCATAGCTGAGAACCAGGAAAATGTGGCTTGAAATTACAGAAAAATGCAAAGCTTTAAGTACAGTTTTTCGGTATGAAAATACACACAAATAATATGCAGAATGGAAGACAAATTTTAGAAATTGACTTTGCACATTAGGAATAAATTAATAAACATGTGATTTGGTAAATTTTCATCGGATGAATTCTGTACTGGACTAGTTCGTGAGTGTCCCTTCATCAATTCATCTAATCACAATTCGTCACCGCCGCGATTAGCCAGAAGAAGACGTGTGAAGTAATAGACAATAAGAGGATGTCAAGTAAAATGTCTTGTGGAAACCCGTGTTCTGCTATTGTTGTCTTCGGACTTAGTATGAAATTTCAGTGTAAAATTACTTTAGATTTAGAGTCGGTCTCTTATATGCGCGTCTCTTATCTCCAGGTGAACTATTTTTTTCTTTCCATCTGCCTTGATGATTCGGAAAACACCATAGTCCATACCGATTGGAAAGAAAATCGTAGTCCATCCTCTGAGGGAAGATGATGTGCTGAGTCGATACAGTGCGCAAACGAAAAGCAATGGACAACGTCTTAAGGCTACAAAACTCCATTACCATCAAAATTTTGACATCTATATTCGGTATGCATTTTGACAACTGTATTCACTTCTTAACATGACGATGGCAAAGTATTATAATAATGAAGATAAATCCTTGTGTGTGTATGCATAATTTTTGTTATAGGTAATAGTCGTAACTCAGACTTCCATGTTGCAAAGTCACAAGCCTTTTTTAATCTCTTCAAGTTCTATTATCTTGAATAACCAAGTACCTGATGTCAAATCTTCGACTAGAATTTTAAAGTAGAGTAGAATAATTTTTCAGCAAAGGATCTAGTAAGCATAGGTAGCTTACTGTTTTCAGTTTTCTGCTGCTAAGAATAAAAGTTTGATGGATGGCTATGATAGGATACGTCTTGTTCTCTTAGTTTAGAAGGAAGGGCTCTAAAATGAAGAAATTACCAAGTTTCGTTTACTTTAAGTGATTTGTAGTTTTTTTAAATCCAGTCCAGATGAGGTAATTTTTCTTTTAAATTGTGTATGTAAACCACACGGAAGTTTGCTTAGCCTACATGGTCTCCGGAATAAACTAAGAAGTAAATATAATGCAATTTTATTATGGGTTTTTGGCCCGATTGCGAAATATCACATAATAATCATTTATTATAAATGAAATGCGATGATGTATTTATATAAATGAATAGAACACATACAGCATACTTTCAAGTTCAACCAGTGGGTTCAACATACTCTCATAATGAAGACGAGAAAACCAATAGGAACAGTGCCTATGAGGAACCATGACCATTATGCATTTTAATTTTCAACCAGAGGACACTGCCGATTGAATATTTCTCCTTTAGATGGCACCACATAATGGCTTTCTTTGATGTTTCTGCTCGAACACAAGGCAGATTGAATGTTTCAGCACGGATGTCTTGCTCTGATTTCAAAGTAGAGAACAACAAGAGGAAACTGAACAACACAAAACAAGATGATGCTTCTTCCCGGTAGCACAAGAAGTGCACCAAGAAAATCATCCAATTTTTTTCCCATCGATACCCGGTGGCACAAAGAGTCCACCAAGAAAGTCATCCAGATTTTCTTCCACGCCGAATGCCTGGAAAAACCCGTAAAGTACTCGCTGGACTATCACAACAAGAGCCTGATATAGTTGGTTAACGAGAGCTGGCGATACAGGAGGTGGATTTTGTCTGCCAAGCAAATGCCTACAATGCGAGAGATTCTGAAAACAAAACAAAATGAAATTAGCTTCAATTGTAAATCTTCGCCAACATACCACAACCATAAGGTGGAGTGAGTTCAGGTGTTGTAATGATACAACCAGGTACAGTATTTCAGGAACGAGGAATACGGAAGAATATATTTTCTTGGAGTTATTGTTGTTCAGTGCTACAATTAATTGCAAGGGCTTGACTTCAAGACAAGAAGTATCTTCTGCCAGTCAGATTAGAATGAACTCTACGAATTTACTTGCAAAAAACATGCAAGACAAGTTCAATATGATTCCATAAAAATGTTAATTTGCAATATGATCCATTTATATTCAATGACAACTTTAATCTTGCTCTAATATATGATTTTCCTATCGAAATGAATGTGTGTGTTTTATCGAATATCATATATATTCGGGAAATGATGTAATTTCAAGAAGTTTTCTATTTATGATAGATTGCAAATGCTGACGTTAAGTTTAGAATTTAAGTTTTGTGTAACAATTAAAGTATTTATAACACGATTTTGTTTGAAAGAACAAAATAAATATCTCTTGGGTACATTTCTTGGGAGCACCAACTAATCGTATAATTTAATAAAGTGTACTCAATGGAAAATAAAATTTTGTTCTCTTTAAAAAAGCGTATTTTATTTATTGTGTTACCGAATGGAAAACAATAGTTAACATACTTTCTGCTTAACAAATAACAAAGAAACAGTTCGATAAAGATAGTTTAAACACAAATACCAGAACCCGTTTATTTTTTTAATATTAATTTTCTTACACAAAAGAGAAGGTAATACGTTGCTTATTTTTATACATGTATGACTAGAATATTTGTAATTATAGTCGAGATCTTGATATGTTTCATTTCAGTTTCTGAACTCTTAATTTGTAATGTATGCAAATTATGTTCTTCACTCATAGTCTGAACCTGGAGGAACAAAAAAGCCATTGAAAACATCTTCCAAGCCCTCTTCTAATCCTAGGAGTTGGAATGCACCAAAAACAAAATTTCTCAACAACACCATAATTGCCTTTAAAATTTGGCTTCCGTTTGATGGTGGGGGACTTTGTCTCTTCCCTGTGCTCCTGCTTTCTATCATGCTCTGAAACCAAATGTAAAATATATTAAACATGAAATCTAACATTGCAGTTGACAAACTCGCACGTATATCGGAAGATAGGGTAGTGTTTGGATATATCGGGGAAAACTGTCTTGTGTGCTTCTCTAACATGGCAAAGCAGTTGAAGTAAAGGTGAGATTGAACTGAAACGTTATACTATTCACAATGTATTTGCTCACATCATTTCATAAGAAAACTTTACCTTTTTATTTCTTTGAAAGCGAATGCGGAAGAAAATTGAACAGATAAGGTCGAGCATACATTCACGATTTTTACCTAATACCTAAATCAATTTGGAACATATTTAGTGTTTTATGTTGGGTTTGGTAGTTGATGTATTAAGTAACTTGCGAGTAAAGTCATTACGGATATTAATATAATATTAATATTTTTTTTAAAATGCAACAAATCTAAAACATAAAAACTATCTTTTCTGTAGCTAATCAGTGTTAGTTTATTAATTTGATTATGATGAATGGACTTATATATAGCGAACAACTACCACCACAATTCATTGCGCAAAATCACCATTCTTTGGGCAAACAGATCAGATCTTACGTTGAAAACATGCCGGGTAAGCATTGTGCGTATGGTCTTTGCTGAAGTGATTCATGGTTTGATCGATTGAATTGTTGTTTTATGCCCACTTTATGCACAGAAAAGCTAATCGAGACTGGACCTACAGTTCAAAGTAATTCAAAGGCATGATTATTGTGGTCATGTGAGAAATGCGTACTTCTTACCTTTTCCGAAACCCTACAGAAATTGTGAAAAGTTTGTAAAGTGCTTAAATGCAAGTTTTCTCGCTGTAAGAAGGCGCACACGTGAATTTGTTTGCCCGATTTCTTCCAGAGTGCACTGCGTGATCTCAAGTTGCATATCATCTAGTGTTTGGACTTTTCACCGCTGAACTTGGGTGTAATATATTTCTCTGTCTTATGTAGTAATATGATAATAAGTACAATGGTTAAAAGTCCAAACAATACATTATGAGTAGTGTGCAATAAAAAGTATAAGATTGATATTATTTTTAAAATAGAGAAGTGAATTTAGAACTTGAAATTATTTCGATGACTCTTTTGAAGTTTTCGTGAAGAAATTAGACATTAATGGATGATATTATTTTATAAGACAATTTAATGGGCCTGAAAAAACGTAGATTGACCAAATGAGAGAAACAAATATATATATATATATATATATATATATAAAATTTTATCTTCTATATTTTTTAGATAATAAAGATGGATGTATGTGTGTGGGTGTATATTTGTTTGTTCCGGCATAACTCTCGAACGCCTGGAGAAATTTCAACCAAACTTGATACGCGTATCACTTGCAATCTGGAAATAAATACTGTGGGGGTAAGACACCCCTGGCACTCCTAGGGGTAGGGTGGGAAGGGGTGAAATGTAAAAATAATCGAGAATCACCGATATTAAATTCCGCACAAACAGACATCCGTGACTGTATGCAATCATCCGCACAACGATAGTGTTTCTCGGATTGTCTAACATTCAGGTTGTGTTGCGAATGGAATCCATAGTTTTCGTGACACCTAATGCGGTTCAACTCCAAGTTCATCACCTATCGGCATGGGGGGTCGGGGTGAGAGGGGGAGAAAAATAAAATGCCACAAATGACCTAGATTAGTGTCGAATCCACAGTTTTCGGAGTCTCTAAGTTAATTGATGACATTCACGATCACATTTAAAATTACTTACATTTTACACTATAGTTAGAAATCATCATTTTCCTGTCTAATACAAGATTGGGATAAATAAATACCCGGGCAACGCCGGGTAATCAGCTAGTATTAAATAAAGCATGACACTTTTAAGTTTGTAATAGATTTTCTTTAAATATATGATGATGTGTATGGATACTTGTGAATGACAAATAATAAAAAAAAAACAGAATAAAGTCAACCGCGTCCTATGTGGTTAAAATTATGGAGAATAATGCAAGAGACCAACAGAAGGCAACTTATTACAATTAAAAATGAACTGAATACAGTAAAATAAAAAAAATAAAAAGACGGAACAACTGCTACAATCATTAAAAGTAAATAAAGATGACAGAGAAGAGAAAGAGTAGGCTATTTTGGACAGGCAAACTGTAACAAAACTGTCTCTAACTTTTTGTTGAGATGTGCTTTGAAATTGTAGCCAATTTCTATGCAAAAATAGCCAACATTGTATTTGCTTCCAGATTTCACCACTTATTTTATTAGTGTCAATTTTTTCTGTTAGAATTTGTTATTATCTAACGTCACAGAAATATATTTTTACCAATCTCCTTTTCTCAATGTCAGTTTTAGTGTACTTAATTAGTAAGCACTTAGTATGTGTATATGATCGTTTATTAATTATTTTTCCTTTTTCTCAGGCATTCGTAAAGAACCGTGAAGGGGCATTTTTGTGTTGTGTTTTAGCTATTTTACTTCGCTTTCCTACCCCTACAGTTGAACTGACGAGATGTGTGACAGAATAGGCTTGAAGAATCCCCAATGTCTTACCTGGAGTTTTTACCCACAATCTTTCCTTTCGCAGCGTGTTGCCTAACACTAAGACCACGACGCTCGGCTTCGAAGCCGAAGACAATTGAAAATAAAAAGACATTTGAACGTCAAACATTTCTATTTAAAGGTTCGATACCCGGTGGAGGCACATAGTGGTTCGGATCCCACTTTAAACTGTAGGTCCAGTCCCAATTAGCATTTCTGTGCATAAGGTAGACTTAAAACACCAAGTCAATCAATCAATCAATTACTATTTAACAAGGATACATAATCATATGACGTGTATTAACCACAAATCAAACGTAAGAATTAGAAGAAACTTTGGTTCTTGACATTAACGAGTGCTTTCTTGATGCGGCAGCTCACAGGCCCACTTTAGTAACGAACTAACTCTCCGACATTGCTAAACTAGACAAACGAGTCTAAGGAAAAGCTGCTAGCCGGCTCCTGTGGCGGAGTGGTTAGCACATCGCGCTACGGCGCCAGGGGCCCTGGGTTCGTATCCTGGCCTGGGCATGGATGTATGTGAGCGTCCCTTCATCAATTTTATCATATCATCACTCATCCGCATCTTCGCAAATTAGCCAAAAGTGGCAGAAAAGGCGAAGTAAAATAAATCAAACAAACAAACCAGGAAAAGCTGTTATTCACAGGTCAATAAATGTGAAACATTTGACCATAAATATGTGAACATGGTGTGCACATAAATTATTAACCTATTATACTTTACCGTTGCGATTGTTCGAATTGAAACTCTCCCAGTCATGTTTGTGCACTCTGATACCAATCTAAAAGGATAAACTGTCAGACAAGCAGTAGCAGACGACGTAACATGCAGAAGAAGCAGTGAATACAATGTTATACGAGAATCAGCAGGCCAGGCATTGCATGCTTTTTGCATATCAACTGAACAAACATGGCGCCGAGGCGAAGGCAATGACCTTTGGTCGGCCTTGGTTGAAGATGTCGCATCATACAGTGTTTGCAAGAAGTAGTTTCAGCTATTCAATCTGGAAAAGCGCCCTGGATAGCCAAGGGATGTATAGGATGAACAATTGGAGCAAATGTTGAACGAAATTCCAAAACTCGACGTCAACTGATTGGTTTGAATAACGAAACTGAGAAGAAAGCGAATATACCGGCAGTGGGATTTGGCAGTAATTGCTGCATGATAATGCCAGGCCGCACATGGTAAAAACAACTATACTGCAGGAGACCTTGGAAAGAACGCTTCGCGGGCTAACAGCAGACGTCGCTCGCACACTGTTGCCGATACTCTCGTGTCGTCTGCTCCTCAGCCGAACAAACAGGCCAAGGTAGCAAGAGACAGAGGTCTTTCACCCTTCCAGAAGGGTGCAGCGAGCTAGCTGTGGCAACCAGGCTCGCTCATTCGCGGACCTGATTGGTTCTCGCAGACACACCCCCATATTGTCGTCTGCTGCAAGCCCGCGAAGCGATCTTTTTAAGGCCTCATGGAGTATAAAGATACGCTCTATTCATTGGATTGAAAAGTTGTGCTTAATACAGCTTATTCCCCTGACCTGGCCTCTTCATATTAACCTGTTGCATCACCCAGCGGATTCTCACTTCAAAAACCTTCAAGAGGTGGAAAGTAGCATTGTTGAGTTTATAGACTAAACCGTCGTCGTTCTATCGCCAGAAGCTTCGTCAGCTGCTCGAAAAATGGCCAATTAAAATGTAAGACTATTTTTTATGGATGAGCATTTTCTTTCCTTAAAAAAGCCCAAGGATGAATTTGTACACCTAGTATATGTAGTCATAGGCGCCCATTTTGGGAGGGGACAACACGCTCTCTGCCTTCAGTACAGTCAGAGACAATAAAAATGGGACACTTAGATCCTGAAATATTCGCTTCCCTGGAAGGTTTTATGTGTGTTGCATAACTCCACGATGATACGTGGATTTTAATAGCAAACTTTCAATGGCAACTTCTATCACCGCCGTAGAGTTAGGCAACACACACAACGCCTTGCAGGGAAGCGAGTATTTCAGGATCTAGCTGTTCCATTTTTTTATTGCCGCTCACTGTATCTCAAGGTGAACGGCAGGGTGCTTTTTTTTGCCTCCCACGAATATTGACTCTCAATTAAAGCATTTTCATTTTGAATGGATAGACACCATCCTTGTATTGTCGCTCCATCGTCGTCTTGGCCTCCCTACAGGTCCCTTACCGTCAGGTTTCCTGTAAACTCTTCTATCTTTTATGAGTGTAGTGGCGTGCCCAAGGTGAGTTTGGGGGGGGTCATAAGCCCCCCTTTGGTGCAGTATTCCCAAAAAATAACACCAAAAGCAGAAAAATATGGCAAAATGAGGGTTGACTACTAAAAAAATGTGTTTATAACCCCCCCCCATTTCGATAATCCTGGACACGCCACTGCATGCTACAATTTCTGTCCACCGAAGTCTTCTACGTTACCTAAATTCCTTGAGTAATTGCACCAATACTTCGTTACACTGCGTCACTTTTGTTACCTTCGTATATCCAGAAGTGGAGGGAGGGTTTATTTACCTGTGCGTGTAAAGTTATACTGGAAAAACATGCACGACAGAGAACAGCCATTTAAAAACTGCAAAACATAGTGTAAAATGACCAATAATCCAAAAGTGCCCCACTCCCCAAGTTCAAAATAGATACATTTTATAGTTCTAACCAAAACGTAAAGGATTACTGTTATGTTTAGCATTGTCTTCAAGCTCTCGATGTAAAATGACCAACTTCCTAGTCCTGGTCTAAGACTCGACGCTTTCTTTTCCATAATTTCTAACCCACTTCTTGGCGTGAGAGCAAGTTGCAAAACTTGCCAAACACTCAATGGTTGGTTTCTATGTCTACAACACATATTCACAAGCTACACTTGAATTACACATTGCTGTTATGACTTACAATAAGAAATATTAGCAGTACGACTATACACAGCAGCTTCCCCTTGATCGCCATTTTGTGTGTTTCAGTATAGAATTCTGAGGTCACTCAACCAGCATCTGAAAAGAAAGAAAATTCAATTTTAACGAACAGTTTCCACTATTCAGTATCAAATTCTTCATAAGGCTGAAAGAATGTTGAAAAGGAAAAGGGTTAAAGATAGGGATGGTAAGGAGATGAGATGAGGCTGCGTAGTATCTCGTCTTGTCTCGTGAGTGAGTGTCTCGATCTCGAAGCCCAAGTCTCGGCCTCGTCTCGAGTCTCGACATATATATATATATACAGGGTGTCATTTTAATGGCGCCCACGGACCACAGATTCGTATAGAGGACATCAAAACAAACAACTTTTCTCAGTAACATTTTTCTCGTTGGTGCGTCGATTCGACGTTACAGTCGTTCAAAAAAGACCGTTTTGCCGCCTGGATGCTGGCAACCCAACACAACATTTGATCGTAACTGTGATGTAATTTCCTGCAGCGAAACAGCGCACGGCAGGGTTGCAAGGAACACACAAATTTTGTGAAAATTGACAAACTACCAATCACATGATTAGATGTAAAACGAATCGAGAAATGCGTCAAGTAGACCGAACATCATAGCCTACCAGCCAGACGATCAGCAGTCATCTCAGGGGAAGGGTGAAGTGAACCAACGGTATGAAAAATGGTAAAAACGTATTCAAAATGAAGTGTCAATATCGGATTTAGTCTCAGCCTATATGTCAAATATCAACGAGAATACATTTTATTGAACTTACAGCTTACATGTGGCTGTTTACGCCCAGCTACATATTTGCAAATCTCGTTGCAAGGTTGATATCTACAGGTTTGTGTCCAGATGCCCTGTGGTACTTTTGTGCTGATAACGGATGAATCCGAGGTTCACGTTGTTACATTATGGCTAAAACACGTACAACCACAGTAACAATCTAATTATGAATCAGTAGCTAATATACTGCCCTGTTCACAGTTGCAAACTATTACATGTGTATCCGGTGAGTAGATAAACACAGTCGTCGGATAGCTTGTATTGCTACTACTTATATCCCTGTATTTTCAACCATTTTTGTCACTTGCCTCATAATGTCCTGAATTATATTATGTGTTGCTTACCTTTGGCATTTTGAATTCTTTCATTTCTATTTTGTCATTTGTTCAGTGTGTCACAGACAACTAGTATCAGAAGGACGAAGTGGATAAACTAAATTGTAGATGCCAACTTGGTAACTAGATTTGCAAATATTTGACATGTAAGCCGAGACAAAATTCGATATGACCACTTCCACTTGAATTCTATTTCCTTTCTACCATTTTTCGTATCGTTTGTTTACTTCTTATTAGGTTAAAGAACGTGTTTTCTCGTTTCCTTTTATGGTACATAATGTGGCTGATTGTAGCTATGTCATTTTTCACAGAATATGAGTGTTCCTGGCAACCCTGGAACGCATCGCTCCACGACGGGATATGACGTCACAAATGCAATCAAATGTTGTGTGTGGTTGCCAGCATTCAGGCGGCAAAACGGTCTTTTTTGAACGACTGTAGAGCCGAAATGACGCACCAACGAGAAAAATGTTACTGGGAAAAGTTGTTTGTTTTGATGTCCTCTATACGAATCTGTGGTCCGTGGGCGCCATTAAAATGACACCCTGTATATATATATATATATATATATATATATATATACGTGTATATATATATATATATATATATATATATATATATATATATATATATATATATATATATATATGCATTGTGCCACAGCGTTAACTTCAGCGCAGCGTATAGAGGCCAGTAGGGGGAAACAACTTTTATTAATAACGGTGTTTCCTGTTTGGCGTCTCGTTTCGACGCCACTAACCCTAAAAACTGAAAGTTATCCTAAATGTACGCAACCAGGCCGCAGAAGTTCACAGTTGCCACCAACGTATTATCTTTCCAATTACGACAAATAAAATAGGTGATCTATCCGTATATCTCAAGAAGTCGCATAGTAAGTTAATTTTTGTTTTCATGTACCAGAAAGCCTTGTAATCAAGCAGTTACGGTTCGATACCAGGTGGATCCTACTTAAAACTGTAGGTCCAGTCCCGATTAATCTGTGCATAAAGTGGATCTAAAATAAAAACTCAAAAGTTTCGTTGCTACGTACGAATACCTAGGCAACAACGGAAGCAAACCACACGAAGATTCACGTGAATGCTCCGGAAGGAACTCCAAGCATATGTAATCTTTCAGATTTTGGAATACCATAGTGGTTTTTCGAAAACAGCCTCGCTGGCATCGGTCAAAGGTCTAGCAGAGCTTTAAAAGAAGAACTCAAGCACATATATCATAAATTATAGTTTTCCAAGTGTCATTCGAGAACAAGAGTCTCAGAAGCTAATTATCGTCTCGACTCAATTTTACAGAGATGTGCGTCGTCATGGTTTTCCTTCATACAATTATTCTGTCAAGAGAACTGCTTCTTTTTGTTTTCGTAGGAGAGAGGGGTAGATTTAAACTTTTGTCATCAATTGCATTTAAGTAGGAGTAGATCCTTTCTAGATCTTATTTCGTGAAAACTAAGGTAGAAATCTGCTCCTCGAGTGATTTATTATTTTGTAATTTTTAAAGAAATCACAAATAATTCTTTCAGTCTCTACTTTGGTACGTTCTTTTCTTATTTTTCGATGTTTTTCTGCAACTTTTGACTAATCCCCAAATAAAGATGAATGATTAGATGATCAGTGGTGCAGGAACGTTTTTAATTTGGGACTACAAAATTCGAGCTTCGATCCAACACAAAGGATCATTAGCCTGCAGATTTTTTTCTTAAATTTTAACTTATTTCATCTAATTTTAATTAGATTTCACGTCCTTAACTTTTTTTCCATATTACAGATCAAGTGAACTAACTAGAATCACAATGTACTGCAGTAGGTTTACAACGATTTAACTCTTTTGGAAAGGAAGATAATTCATGTAAATACATGAACGTTTTACTTTGAGCTATTAGAAATGAGATTATTTTGATCCGTAACACCTTGCTACTGTCAAATTGCGGGGGTACTAGGTGTACAACTTGGGTCTACGGATTTAGGGGGTACTGTACCCCCTTCAAAAATTTAGGGTGTATATTGTACCCCTGTCCGCCCCACGTTCCTGTGCGACTGTAGATGATATTGATGGACGGACATTCGCATCAGGGACGGCGCCAGAAATTTTCGACCGGGTGGGCAGAAGCTCCTTATTGATAGATTAGGGTGGGCAGTATAAATGTAAGACCATGTATGTGTACGTATGTATCCCCCTCTCTCTTACACTCCCGATTTTCCTCTTACTTCTTTTTCCTTTCCTTGTTTTCCTCTTTATTCTTTTCTAATCTATTCTCGCATCTTGTTCCATTTCCTTTCGTTTTGTCTCTGATGGACACAAGGAAGTGTTTACACATGCGCAACCATACCCCAGCCATACATTCTAATGTATGCATGTTAATACAGTGAAATAAATTTGAATTAGATTTAAGCTTGTGTTGCAAATACAAGGCACATACTTGATTTTATGTATTCGGCGACAATGATAGAAAGTGCGATGGTAGACAATCGTGCAGTTTCTCGTAATTTAAATGCATGTTCCTGAGCGTAGTATTTTCATCGTATGAATTTTTAACTGAAAGAGTTTTCTTACTCCTTGGGGGTCACTTTTCTTAGCTTACAAGGTTTGTACAACTGACAAATCTATCTGAATGTTTGTAGTAGCGGCGCTTGGGTGCCAACATTTGAGGGGCAAGGACAATATACTTTTTCTTGGTAGAAAAGGCTTAGCATAAAAAGGCCATAGTGCAGGGGCAAAAAGTGGCAAAATTTGGCTAGGGAACCGCATCCCCCACTTCCCGGTTCTCCTAATCGCCGCCACTGAATGTTTGGATTAAAATGAACGTCTTATTAGGAATGATTTAAAACACACACGGAAATCAAATTCTTTGTTCATTGTCCATGAAGTATTCCTAGGCTAATGAAAGGCTATTTTGACAGAATATCACTCACAAACAAGTAAGATCGAAATATCTGTTCGGAATTGAAGAGATTATTAGCTAAGTTGTTATTCATTTTCTGAACTGTCATGTTACTAATGCGGGAGAAGCAATACACGTATGGTTACATGAACATATTTTTTGAGGTAACAAAATGATTTAGGACACAAGGAATTCATCGAAGTTGATCACCGTGCCAGTAATAATTCATATATTTTTCATAATGACTTGGGTTGCATGGCGTGACCATTTCGAACACACTAGAATGTCAACCTCTATCCTGTGCAGCACACCCTGGAAACTTGATTTTTCAGGCAACGAGTCCCTGGCGCTTGGAACCACTGTCAAAGTAATAATTTATGAGGGTTTGTATTTTGAGTGTCAGCTTGTGTTTGTTTTCGCCCCTTCGTAACACCATTGAACCTTATCGTCGTCATTACCAAAATTAGCAGAAAAATGACTTAACCTTTAAACAGCCAATGGGTCATATATGACCCATGGTGCGGATTACAACATTCACGTGCTTTTAGGACCTTCATACTTGTATGTGAGGTTGTAAACGCTGACAGATGTTGAGACAAGACATTGAAATGTCATGTGGAAGAAAACCCACCCCCTCCCTCTTTCTCTAATATGCAAATTAGCTATTTTTAGCCAAAATGCAAATTGTACATATTGCTTCATATTTCAGCTTGTATGAGAACTAGAACTTGAAATAAGTTTCGCTTTGTTGCAAAAGGTCTACTCTTTGAAAACAATGCAAATGTTTGCGCCCTTTTTCCAAAATAACGGGAGAAGAGGGTGCGAACGCCAGATTTTTTTAATTGAAATTTTGGGACTTGGCCCCTCCCAACCCCGTTTTCCTCACTTGGGCTTTCTGAATTGTACACGGTCGCGTGCTCTGATGTTCTTGCTTTCAAACAAGAGTTATCCGAAGTAGATTGCTCAAATAGTATCCGATATATAACGTTTTTCTGAAATAAGTGTAAAAATTTAAAAATCGCGTGCAAAGGCCGCGGCGAGAGAGGGGTTACTTTCGAAAACCGGCTCGGCTGTTTAAAGGTTAAATATAACAAATCAACCACAACTTACTGTTCCAAAAATGGAGTTGCATTAGTTCATACCTCTTAGAAAGTTGAGATGGTAGTTTCAATTGCACAGCGTTTCATTAGTGGATCAAGTCAAGGCAGCTAATTCCGTGAACAATGATGTTGTTTTCCGAAAGTCTCAAATATTTGCCTCAGGCAATCACCCTCCGAAAATGGACGCACCTTCTGTGGTGATAAAATGCCACGTTTGGTGCGAGTTCTTTCTGTATATTTTTCCCCAAAGGCATAACGCTGTCGCATTATAATGAAGACGTCCTGTGTTCGACTCCCTCCTCCTCTGGTGGAAGCACAATGCACACTGGTTCCACGTTAAACTGTAGGTTTAGTCCCGATTAGCCAATCTGAGCATAAAAGTGGATTTAAAAACAAACTAATAAAATCGTCTTCTGGAAACTTCGTGACATAACTTTTTTTCTTTACTTCAGCTGCATCTACAGATTCTGTTGCCATTTTCGGCTGATTCATGTGGCAAAATTTATGTATGGAACGAGGATTTCTAAATAGGATAAGCCACTCATTAGCAATTGAATAATTCTGTAGCTTTTTCCATACATAACTGGTTTATTAAAATTTATTCACTGCAGTATTGTAGTGATTATTGTGATTCCTTCTTATTAGTAAAATTAATATAAAGTTGATATTTCGCATACCATATTGATATTTGAAGATAAGACGTATATAAAAATTGTAATGAAATAAAAAAAAGGGACACTTCTGGAATTTTAATGTAGAGCTAATTAAAACTATATTAGGCTATACTCTCTAGCATAATTAAACTCGAAGGTTTATGGCTTCAGCAACAGAAGCCTTCCATCTGTCCCTATTCGGGGCAAGATCAATCCAATCTTTTCGATCCTTGCCGATTTCTTTTAGGTCCATCTCAACGTTATCCCTCCATCCTCGTCTTGGCCTTCCTACTGGTATCTTACCATCAGGTTTCCCAACAAGAATCCTGTAAACTATTTTTTTCCTCTGCCATTCGTGTCACATGGCCTGCCCATCTAAGTCTTCTTGATTAAATTATTCTAATTTAAAAAGTCAAAATAATGTATTGTTTTGCCGGTGGAAGTAACGCTAAGATGATGATTTTATTTGTTTATTTAGAGCTTATTTTAACCATACCCAGGCCGGGATTTATATACGTATGTGGAGGCCCGGAGCTGCAGTCCTCAAGTTCGACCTAAATTCTGATACGATAATCTTGATCATACCCTGCATAATTTTGAGCCTCCTAAGCCTTCTAACTGCTTTTAATCATGGAAGTATTAATTTGATCACAGTTTTTGTTTCAATAGCTCTAGTATTTACTTTTACTTTCTAATGACAAAATTGGCTTTTTATGGGTTGATAATATGGGAATATTTCTAGCATACATAATATTCACAAGTAAAATATACATGCTATGAACACCAGAATACACTTATTTATCGAATCATTCATATATCTCCAAGTATACTGTATGTACTTATTGAATTTGATTGGGTGGGCAATCGGGTGGGCACAGAAATTTTTGGGTGGGCGCTTGCCCACCCGTGCCCACCCCTGGCGCCGTCCCCGATTCGCATGCTCAGATTAGGACTCGAACCCTAAACTTCCGATGGTGATCTCGTTGGCATAGCTAGACTAAAATTAAGATATTTCTTCGTGTTTTCTTTCCCCTACGTAAAGCATTCATTTCCTTTGAAGGAACCAAACAGGTGAGATCTGTTTTAATTTTCACCCCGTTCACGAATTGTATTAGAATTCAGTTCATTTCTCAAAAGAAATCCCAGATTTCTAATTATTATATGACCATAGGATGTTTGGGAAATAGCAGTTCTCTGCAAACCTAACACGAGTTTCGTGCTTTTTTGTTATTCTGTCCATTACCCGGAGAAAATGAATGCAGCTCCTTTCTGTATATTCTCTTATACATGAAAAGAAAGTGCAATCAGCACATTTCTTACCTTTCTATACCATTTATTACACAGTGTCATTATTCACAAAACTTCTGGGTTTCAAGGCCAGAAATTGTCTCCCTTGACAAGGCACACCTACGTAACGGTGACGTGTCCCTGTTTTCCTTCACGACAAAGGAATTCCGAAAAGAATGAAAAAGCAAATTTTGCTCGTTGATGTGTTACAAGTGCTTCGTGGCACATTTTCCGAATTAAGCCTCACGGATTCGAGTTTTGCACGTTCGCTGCTGTTCATTCGGAAATAAAAAAGTGGAAAAGAGAGCAACAATGATTGAATACAACAATGCAATGTTCGTAGAATGTAACCACAAATAGAGTTCGCGCTACACCAGACCGAATGTCAAGCCTGCGAAACACCGTCAAGTGTGGGAATCTCGGATTTTCATTGTTTCCCCCTATTTCTTCGATGTATGAACTACTGTTTTGCTTCTTGACGAAGTATCTCCGAAGAGAATCTAAGTTTGTACAGTAAACCCTCGTTAACTCAAACTCGCTTAAGACGAACACTCGGTTAACATGAACAAAATGTTGGTCCCGGCAGGGATGTATTATATCTTATACGTAGAAAGTTATATCGGTTAGAGTGCCACACACGTAAATTTGCCGTTGCGTAGAAACGAATTTTCGTTTCGTCTCCCTCTCTCTTAGCATCATGTGTTCTACCCTGCTCGAAAACCTTCGCTATTGTTGCCACATTGTCATTCCATTCCTGGACACACTCGCGCAAACATCATTGAAAACAAATGAATAGCGCTCCAGCTCGCGGTTCCCACCGTTCGGTAGGGACGCTAATGTGGCAATATAGCACGGCGTAGTGCTTGCTTCTTTTATGCAGTGCATGTTCATGGCTAGCTAGTAACTAGTGTTGCCAACTGTAATAATCAAGCACTATTTCTGTCACGGAAGGGGAAAAGGCAGGTAAAGTGGCGGTGAGTTTTGTTGGATTGGAAGCACCATATTTTTATTTTATACTAAGTATTTGACCGGTTTGACGTTGTGTGCGTGTATTGCGTGTGTGTATGTAAAAGTGTGTGTTTGCTAATGAACGTTAAATTCCATAATGCCTCCAGTTCTGTCGAAGTTGAAATCAAAAACCTTGCATAGCCAAGCTCGGGAAATTCTAAGCAACGTGCACGAGTTCATGAAGGAGGAAGCCAGTCATGGTGTTAGCATCCCAATAAAGCATTTTGGCAAGAGAGCAGCGAACAGCAGCAACAAATTGTTCATATTTCATAATTTTGGAATTATTCAAAATAAATAAATTATGTGGCTCCAACGTCATTTCAACTCTGGCTCCGGCACGTGTTCTTGTAGAAATTGCATAGAGGAGGCTGTCATTTTTGCTGATTAATGCGATACATATTGTTTTCTGTGTTAAAATTGTCATGCTTTGATGGGTGACCAAGTTCATAGCAGGGCCGGCGGAAGGGGAGGGCGAACCGTCCCATCGCCCAGAGCGGCAAAATTTGAAGAGAAGAAAAAAATAAGCCTATTGAAAACTGTGATCGAGCGAGATATTCTTTTGCGCTGAATAGTATTGAAATAGCATAAGAAGTCTCATTATTTATTTTATATTTTGATGTTTTAGTTAGGAATATATTGATTTTCAATTTTCCGTTGCTGCGTAATGACCGGGGGGTGGGGTCGAAATAGAGCGGCATCTGCCGCCACCTCCCAGGGAGGCAAAATGACTAGCGCCGGCCCTGGTTCATAACAAAAGAAAAAGCCGCGCAGCTTATCGTCTAGTGGCAGTATATGTACTTGTTATTGTTGTGGAAGCCGGCATCCTTTGTAAATGTACAACAAAGGCAACCGACTGTCGCCGATCTCAGAGAGGAAATAATAATACTGCTTCAGGAGGAGTGTTATGGTGCAATTGTAGCGGTTTAACCCGTTGGCATGTTATTATCTGCCGTTGCAGTTCCATACCAGTGTATACGGGTTTTGGGAGTGAAAAGTTAGAACGCCACCAGTGCATTAATGCAATGAAAAATAATATATATATATTTTTATTTTTGTTTGAAATCACTCAAATAAGGAATCTTATGAAGAAGTCTTCTTTGCAGCATTTTTGGTAATTTTACTTATGTGTTAGTTCATATTTTGCGAATTTTTAGTCCATATGTATGTAGCTACATACAAAGCCACTTGTTAGTACATATTAATCCTAGTCCTGGTATAATGCATGACGTTTAAAACTCAACGTTAGATAGACCTGAATTCTCTAATTTTATTGCTGTACGTAACAGCTGTGCATCGGCGCACTGCAGCGATTTTTCTATCTGCTCCATTAGCAACACTGCTTCTTTAGTTGTTTCGCGCATCGCACGGCAGAATTATCTGCGCTGGACTCTAACGCGAATTTCGGTTACCACGATTTACGAACTGTTTTTTAGTCCGTTGCGTCATTTGATCTCATTTAACACGAACTTCCAAGTTTTTCATAATTTTTTTCTTCTGTTGTTCCTCTGCTAGATATGTAAGAAATCGCTCAGCAATCTCTATCACCTTCTACAGTATTTTAACCAACAGATTCAGATCAACAATGTGTTCAAATGTGCTTTTATATTCTTTAAACATAGCCAGTACGAGTAACATCAAGATTAAAACTTGGGTGCAATTGCTAGACAATCGCGATCATCGCGTCAACAATGAGCTTCTACGTAGACAAATTCAGTTGTGTGTTCTGATGTGTTTTTGTATTCTTTAAAACGTAGCCAGTACGAGTTTGATCCGAATGACCGCTAGTTTTACGGAAGCTATGAGTACATTTGGCCGTGAAGTTACCAGGCATTTAAGTTCCCGTCTGCGACAGCGCAATATACAAGAATTTTTCACCAGAAAATAATCTATGAGTACTTTTCTTTTTTAAAGTTAATAACTGTAGTACTGTAGTAGTGTTTTCTATGATGACATACATAATACGTCTTGTAAATGGTTAATGTGAAGAAAGAACTGTATTGCAACAATAAAATTTGAGTCCCCGGTTAGCACGAATTTTTTTTAACACGAACTCTTGATTTCTCGGTCCCTCGGGATTCGTGTTAACGAGGGTTTACTGTATATATAAGAAAGAAATAACATGGATAAGGAGGAACAAAGATAAATAAAATATAACGGAAGGAAAAAGTAAACGATAAAGAAATAATAGATGGAATGCATAAAAGAAGAAAAATAAATTAAATGGAAGAAAATTAAGATTCAAACAGAAAAAAGAGGAAGGGCAAAACCAAAAACATGATAGCAAAAAAAAAAAATAGAAGTCTGGATTTAACCTTCTGAAATAAAATAGAGGAATGACAATTTTAAGAAGTTTCTAAAAAGGACAAAAACGCAAAGGAGATTTATGAAACGCGTAGGAGGGTTTCATATGAGAAAAAGCAAAAGTACGCTCAGGTACGGAGGGTGGGCAGTGGTTATTATAACACCCTCTCTTTGGTCCAGCTTTCATTGAAATAAAATAGCTCTTAGTACTAAAAGAAAGAAACCGTAATCATTTTCCTCTCAGTGGCACATTAACCCTTCTCGCCACAGGGAAAAAAGTAAACTAAACAATCAGGCAGAATTTTCACATATAGTGCTAAGGTATAAGCTGTTAGCTCTAGGCCTATCAGTGGGCGGAAGCTATCAAATCAGCTACGAAGCAACACTTATCACTTTTATAAGTATTGTGCTAAAATTTATCTGGAATGATGGAGAGAAAATAGAGTGCATAGTTTTACTTGTACATTTAAAAATTCGTGCACGTTCACGTGACGTCTGCTTTCGCCAACCAATGCAGGCTAACCGTAATTGTCACACCAGTATGTACCCACCTTGGCTATCACATAAATCTAGAATATTGTGCACAGTTCGGAAAAACGACTAAAACTCTTTAAGTTTTAGTGACTTTTTCATATTTAAAAATACAAGTGTTCAATTGAACTATATTCCAGTTGTTTACTTGTATGTTCGATAAGATAACATATTTTTTTTCTGTGCTTTTCCTCGATTCCTTCTAACTTGATAAGACAGATTGGCTCATCCGGAGCTATACCAGTGTCCACGGATTTAGGCGGCTTGGCAGAAATGCAGTGGTGCCACACGTGGGAAGCAAAGACCAAAACTTGCTGGTTTCTGCACACGATATGGCAACGTTGACCAGACAGGGTTTCCTATTCCAAGCGTGAACGGTCGGTCCCTTCAGAAGTCAAACGTTGGTCATCCCTGATCTTTCCCATAAATATCGATGCCGTTTATATATCACATATGTTGTTAACTTTCGAATAAATCCAGCTCTGAGCACCGATGTGGCAACAGGGTAAATTGTCATGCACCTAATAACGTATCCCAACTGTAGTGCAAATTTCACTTACGTAGAATTCAAAGAAACATTTCTTGCTAAAATAAACAAAACATTTAAGGAAACGATAGCACTTGCCTTAGTATAGATAAACGCAAAGTTACTAAAAGTTATCTATTACATTGTCTCGTCATTGAGTGCTATTGGCTTGAATACTTGATTCACCTCGATGCAGAACCGGGAAAGGATCAAGTTTTTCCGTGAAAGTTAAGAAAAAACCGGCGAAGCACTTTTGTTTTGTACTTGTTTGTTGTAGCTGGCAAAGCATTTTACAAGAAGTTTCCTTAAGCAAACGCATCTTGGGACTACGTGAGAAATGGAAAGTCTACACGTGGATCTTTTTCCACGTTTCTCGGCAAATAATCCCTTTTGTACACTTTGAACTAACAAGGATGATTAATCGAAAGTCAAAAACGTTCTTCAAAACAACCCTTTGTCATTACAAATTAGAGAGTGATTTGTATGTAAGCAAAGAAAGTTTTCCCCCTAAAGACAGACATCCATGTACTTTTCGAAACTGTCGATTTCCAGCGGAAGGATTCGTGCCAGGAGGATGATACTTTCAACGAACTTACCTGATTCTCTTGATTGCATTCTTTAATTCACTACACTTAAAGGTAATTAACAGGCAGTAATACGCAACTCATTTTACCTTTCAATTACTGGGAATATATTGAGTATGCCCATTAACGGGTGTGTTCCTTCAAAGAACCGAACCTGAATTATCTTTTTGACTCATGCGCAGCAGAGAACTTAAGCCCCTATCACACGGAACTGGATTTCTAGTTGGAATGCCCTAGTTGGCGATGAACTGACTTTCTAGGTAGAAATTATGGCCGCCTGGCTGACTGCTTGACTGGTTTTGAGGAATAGGACATGTTCTAATTGCTACTAACTTCTTCGACTAGATTCTGTGGAACAGCCAATCAGAGCAAAGTTTGGCCATGTGAAGATAATCTGTGAGTTTGCAAAATAGCGTTTTTTGTCTGTGGTTTCCGAGTGCATACAGCACGAAAGGCATGTTTACAATTGAAAAAGCTAAAATATTCTTCCATACGTGTACAGTAAACGTTGTAAAGTATGTATTTTATCAGCGCCGTTCTTCTCTACCTAAAACCATTTAATACGAAGCGATATTCCTCTCGGTTGGATAGTTATCGTATTTTAAAAGTGTGAAGTGATACGTTGTTTACATCTCGCGCGGCCGCCATTATGGGAACGAAAGACTATCGACAAGTACGGTGTAACAAGTACCGTGTGAGGCGAAAACTAGCAAATGGGTAGCCAGTCCAGCGTCAACTTGAGCGTTCCTACTAGAAATCTAGTTCCGTGTGATAGGGGCTTTAGACTTAAGGCCGAATCACAAGAAACTGGATTTCAAGTAGGTAGTTGGCGCTGGACTGACTACCTGGCTGGCTGCTTGACTGGTTTTGACGACTAGGGCATGTTTTAATTACAACTGTCTTTCTTTGCTAGATTCTGTGGAACAGCCAGTCAGTTAGGACATGTGAAGATAAATTGTGAGTTTGACAAAGGATTTTTTTGTCTGTGGTTTCCGAGATGATGTGCATTCGTGTTCTGTTTATTAATGTTTATGAATTTTTACAAAGAGATGAGATTTGTACACGACAACTGTGAATAGCCGATAATGAAAATCCTTATTATTACAAGTGTATCTATTAAATGTTTGCCATATTATTTTTATGAATGAATCCTGCGAATCTCATGCACGAATATGCATACCCGAGTTCGTTAAAAAGCTTGTTCAGTACGCATTGATTACCATATTTTCTTTCGAGCCAACTTCTAGTCCATGTTTTTCTTTTCATTTTTAATAACAACAGTAGCTATTCTTCCACAAAGTTCTTCAAATTGCTCGTCCATCTTTTATCTTGTCTGCTCTGCGCAATGCTTTATGGGAGCAAAATACGGTACCAAGTATCTTGTGAGGCGAAAACTAGCAGCTGAGCTTGTACACACAACTAGTCCAAGTCCAACTGGAAAATCCAGCAGGAGATCTAGTCTCGTGTAATTCAGGCAATACAATATAGAAGGGTATAGTTGACGCGCTAGCTACGTTAACGACCGGCTGGCTTTGCGCGCCCACCAGCTGCAACAATCACATTCAACGCACAGTGTTGCCACACATCTACTCTACGCCACCTTGTCCCTCCGCGCACAACCATCTTCCCACGGTATCCACATTGAAGTTGCAAAGTACGGCAACAGCGTATCCGCAGTCATGTGACTGAGACTCCACGTGGAGTAGACGAGCAGAATGTCAGCTGCGCCCATTGGCTGTGATTGGACGAAAACAACTCGCCCGCTATTTATCCACACCCACATTTGTGGCGGCGGCTTTCTTTAGTTCCTCGACGTTAACGAAGTATTATAAACGCGTGGACTATACCCTTCCATACTTTGAGAAGTTCTGTTGCTTTCTGTAGCCTCGATTCTCCACGTTTCAGTAGGCGTTAAGCTTTAGGCCTAGGCAGCTACCCAGAGCGGCAGATTTGAGAGGGGCGGTTTTTATGCTAGAACGTTTCACTGTTATATAATTCTTTGAATCTCTTTCCTTAAGCAGGGTTTTAAGAGTAAGAGAAAGATGAAGTCATGTCGCAAGATAATATTTTATCAAATTAGAGGCAGTATACGTAAACAGAACACCATTTCTTTCCGCGTGTATCGTTTGCAGCACATGTACCGGGATTGCATTATATCAATTGTTAGGCACTGTGACAACAATGAACTCTTAAAAGTGCTACAACATTGTAAGAGCATTACAAAGAAGAAATATTTTTTGAGCGATGAGATTATTCATAATTAACTAACACAGTACTAACTCTCTAGCCTTCTTAAACCCAAAGGTTTATGGCTGCAGCAACACGAGCCTTCCATCTGTCCCTATCCTGGGCAAGATCATCCAATCTTTTCCATCATTACCGATTTCCTTTAGGTCCATCTCAACGTTTTGTCTCCATCTTTGTCTTAGCCTTCCTACAGGTCTCTTACCATCAGGTTTCCCAACAAGAATCCTCTAAACTCTTCTTTCCTCTCCCATTCGTGCCACATGGCCTTCCCATCTGAGTCTTTATTTAATTATTCTTTATTCGTTTAATATATTAATAGTAATAAAATAATTTTGTTATTCCTTGAAAGCACCTTTCCGAACTAGTACCTCGCGAGTTCAATATGCATGTATTATTATTGTTTATTAATGTAGTTAGTTGGTGGTACAGTATATTGATTTTGAAATTAGAGGCGGAAAAGTTTTCCTTTAGCAATGTTAATTGGACATTATCCATTGTTTATTGTTTTTATCTATACTATTCTGTGCTATACTATTGTCACACTACGTTTCGAGAGCCCAGCTCATATTTTTGCTGGTGGTGTGGATCAAACCTACGACAGATTTTACTGGGGTTTTCACGCTATTAAACCCACCTTAGGGGCATGGCGTTCGTCGTCCCGTTCCTCTCGTCGCGAAGAAGTTCTCCTAACCCGACTGCGTATTGGACACAGCCGTCTAACGCATGGTCACTTGCTGCAAGGGCTGGACCTTCTGATGTGTCGTGTTTGTAACGTTGTTTTAATTGTTCGGCATATTCTTATTGAATGTGCCGACTTTGCTATCCTCAGACAGACTTTTAATCTTCTCAGCTGTTTGTCATCCCTGTTGGGAGATGACCACAGTGTTTTATCCAACGCGTTCAGATTTTTGCGAAGAGCTGATCTCTTCCACCGTCTGTGAGGAAGCTTTTAATACATTCTGACTATTTAATGTATTGTGCTTGTTTTGTGCAGGTCTTTTTACAACCTTGCACTTTAAAATTTTTCCCTAGGGGCTTTTTACACCTCTTATTTTAACTTCTTCAGTCAGAATTTTAGATAAGGGGACGCACCCAAAACTTTTAATTCAATCAATCAATTAATTAGTAAAATAGATTACAATGTCCTAAAAAAAGAAAAAGCTGAAGTACAGTAACTCATATTCATAATGAATTTTTATCTGTTATTGGGGGACACATGCCCCCCTCCGCTTTTATGAGGTAATTCAGTTGGCAACTCTGACAAGCGGAAGATATAGAAAGTTCACTTTTTCTGATGCAAAACAAGCACTATTTCGCATTGTGCAAGGGCGAGACAATTGGTGCAGTGAATGTGCCAGCAGTTCTTATACTTTCCCAGCCTGCGGCGATATTTATGATCGCTTACAGAGGTTAGAATTGATCCCTTTGAACAACATGTGAATGTGAAGTCAACGTGGAGTACAATACTCGCAAGTTACGTTGTAATTTTCTACCGGTCAGGTTTCTTCGAAGTATCTTCTTCCGGTGACGTCATATTCCAAGGAAAAGGAACGCCATATTGGAAGTACCACTTTCTCCACTTACAGAAGACAGTACTTTCCCTTTCGGGATGATGTTTGTAAGTCTTGGCGCTTGCTTTCACTCTCTTTGGAAGCTGAGAGATGGTAAAAACCAAGCAAAGCTGATTTGCTTGTTGCGGTGTGACCTCGATTAGTGGTGGGTGGAGATGCAAATCATCCATATGACCAGACTCTGAATCGGAAGAAGATATGCATCTCCATGTGCTTATAATTGCACTTATGGACAGAAAAAATAAGGCATTTTAAATATGTAGCTTGCCAGATAGCTGTCTTTTTATGACATTAATCACAACTATTGATGGGATGCGTTTTCACTAACTTGAAGGATGAACTTTTAGTTTCTCTGTCTATTGTCTATTTTGGTTATATTATGTCGCTCCTCTCTCCAGCGAATCCTCAGAATACTATATGGGCACATTCTGTATTATACCCCAGTACAATACTCGAAGTGGGGGAGGAGGGGGGCGCAGGGGAATGTTATTCTCTTTAGTTAAGAAAATTCTCATCAAGCGGAACATAATTTCTTGCTGTATTTTGCGTTAGGTTTCAATCCGAAGGTCTGTTATTTATTTAGCTAAGTTTTTGACATCCACAAATGACAAATAGTAAGATGTAAACTTTGTTCGAATTCCTTTCCGCCGGATATTTTCCAGGGAGGGGGAAGGAAGGTATTTTTTTTCCAGCGGGGACAAAAAAGGCACAGTTTTCCCCAATAATAGTATTGTTCCCTCAAAACACAATGCTTAAATTTGAATTTATCATTTTCATACAATAATTAATAAATATTGTTGTGGTTGAAATGAAATTATATGTCAAAAATATATAATTTTTGGTTGACTTTCATTTTCCAGGGGGGCACGGCCCTCCCTTGCCCCCCCTTCCGGACGCCCATGAATGTATGTGTAATGTTTTTCAGACTAACGAGGCTCTGGCGTCTCGATCCACAGCCAGGGGTTTGTGTTCTGTGTCATGTCTAGTGTGTTTGCTATTGTCCTTTCATCAATTCCGTCTACTAGGGGTGATCAGAAAGAAAAATGTTACAAGGGCATAACATTCAGGGTCGTTGTAAACAATTACGCACCAGGCATGCATTTATTCCAATATCGTCGGAATGAGCAATGCTACTAAAAAGATCTCCGCCAGAAATGAAGAGTATGAATTTCTCTCCATGTGGCAAGTGGAAGCGGTTTCCTAAGTTGATTATTAAGCCTTATACGATTTTTTAAAAATATGATGAATTAGTATTTACCGAATCCCATGTATTCCTTATGGGACATCAACTTCAAGTTACGGCTCATAAAATGGGAGTTTCGACTTTTCCTACTACTATGACATAGTTCAACGTGTCCTTTTTCCGTCCATGTACTTTTCTACGTCATCGGATGTTTGATATTCCCGAGAGAACGAATAAAATAATGGTCCCATAAGCCTAGTGCATTTCTCCTTGCCTCCTACGGCCATCCTGGCAGTGTTGCCAAACCTGATGTGCATAATAGAGCTAAATTTCACCATTAATATAGCTAAAGAGGACTTTCAAGGAGCTAGATTAACGAAGGCTGCATAAAGTGCCTACTAGGGTAATTTTAGTTGTCAGAGGGGTGGGGGTGCTGCTATTACCGTTACCTTGAAAGTGATGGCAATTTATTCTTAGTTTTCACCGCCTAGATTTGGCGGCATCACCCATCTCAATAATCCAATGATGTTAATATATAATCGAAAATAAAGGGTTCCCGGATAACAAAATTGTCATCTTCATCTTAGCCACAGCGCTATATATAAAAATACATGGGGAGGAAAGAAGAGGTGGGTGACGCAGCATATAGCTATACGAATATCACGTCACGTGCAAAATGTACACTCATGGCAAAAGTTGGTATTTATGGGCCGGAGCCAGAGGTGGCATCATAGTGGGGCAGAGGGCGGGTGCCACAGTTCACAGTCAAACGAGTGCACGAAAGAGCCAGATCCGGCTCCAAAAGAGCGAAGTTGGCAACAGTGATCAGCAGCTGCCCCAGCGAGAAAGACCTAGGGGAAATTGTCCCTCCTTGCCAGCATTTACGGGAGGCCAACAGAAGGAAAGAGCCAGCCAGGTCTTTCTGCACTATAATGCACGTTCCCATACGCACATCAAACCTTAACTTCTTTGCGAAGGTGTCACTGGGAAACCTCTGACAACCCTCCCCCCCTCACGTACAGTCTGTATTTGGCCCCAAATGATTTCCATCTTTCTCTGCTGTATAAGAGATTTCACATCGAACCGACAGGCGTCGCTTGGGAAAGAACCAATCAGCAGCTACGTTTCACACCGTAGTGGCATGAGAGGCCACTGAAGATTGGATTCACTGGTGGAGTCCTCAAGCGACACGTGTCGCCTGTCGCTTCGCTGTGAATTCTCACTGAAGGAACATGTGTCTGGACACTACTTTCAGAGCAATAAAGTTGTGAAAACCGCAGGTTCCAAGATGGTACCGAAATCTGGGCTCAAAATTTTGATCGACCGCCATGAACAACTGTGATAAGTGCTTGAACAGGATCGGTGATTATGTGGAGCAGTAGTGCCATGCAGGAACTTTCGCCCCACAGGCTTTGTAACCTTTTTTCTGATCACCCTTCGTAATTTTGAGGCGAGCAACTAAAATGACAGAAAAAGACGTGAAATCAAATTCAAGCTACACAACAAAAACACTTTTAAAGCTTCTAGTTCGACGGTGCCTTAAGTTGTAGTAGCACAAGCACAGCAAGTTCACGAGTTACACCACCAATCACTTCCAAGTAATTCCTTCTCCGAACGCGATGTAGCTCACCCACTTTCCAGCTCCCCGCACAAGACCACAGAGAATCCTGATAGTGGCCACGCGCTCAGACGAAGTCTACCAACAATATGACACGTCACTTCTCCATCGCGCGGTTAATATTTGTTGGACTTTACTTCCGGACACGCTGTGCCGCCTTCATCATAACCTTCTCTTCCGTATGTACCGTACGTTTACTGCCAATAACGCAAGCGGCATGACACCAGGAACATGTTGGAATCAAACCATCACCTCTAGGGTTCGACACGCGCTTGTTTTTTTCGGAAGTTTCTCTTCGTTAGGAAACGACACGAGAAAAAGTCAATAAAAAATGTAGGAAAGTCTATTGCGAAGAAATGTTGCTTATTCTTCCACTGATCTGTTCGATATTTAATTGGTTCATGTGTCGCAAGTTAGACTTGTGACCAGGAAGAAAGGAGCTATTTAGGCTGGTTATGTCCAAACTAGTAATGTTTTAATTTCGCGGACAGTGCGTGATCCTACAACTTTATATTACCGGTTTACTAACAGTGTTCCTGCACTGGAGTGGTTGCGTGGTGACGGAAACATGTGTCCTGGGTTCGAATCCTCGGCAATGAATAGGTGCCTTGTGTTCGTTCTATTGTGAGAACAGAAGGCACCCGAAAATCAACCCCACTTCCACGTAGTACGAGGGTCACTATTTATATTTTGAGCCTAACAATGAAAAAACAGGAATTTGGCATTGAAAACTGCTTTATTGTTTTTCGAAGTATTCTCCTTTATGGTCAATACACTTTTGCATTCGTTCGAACCATTTGTCAAAGCAGTTTTTCTAATCTTCTTGAGTCACCTCCATAATATGGTTTTTGAACGCATCAACGGCGTCTTCCGCCGACGAAAATCGTTGTCCACGCAATTTATTCTTGACATTCGGGAACAAGAAGAAGTCATTGGGTGCCAAATCAGGACTGTACGGCGGATGACCCATCAATTCGATTTTTTGACTGTTCATAAAGTCGGTTGTTAGACGAGATGTGTGACAGCTGGCATTGTCTTGATGAAGAATGATCCGACGGCGTTTGTTTGTTTTCCGTATTTGACCGAAGACCTCTGGCAAACAAATTGTTGTGTACCATTCAGAGTTGACCGTTCTACGCTCCTCTAAAGGCACAGTTGCCACATGACCAGTTTTCCCGAAAAAACAGGCGACCATTTGTTTCGATGTGCTTCGAGCGCGAACAACTTTTGTTGGATTGGGTTGATCTTGAAACACCCATACAGTCGACTGCTGTTTACGATCCGGCTCATATGCATATATCCATGATTCGTCACCTGTTACAATCTTATATACGTCTTTTGAAGCACCACGATTGTATTTATTGAGCATTTGTTTGCACCAATTGACGCGAGCGTCTTTTTGAGTTTTTGTCAAATTGTGTGGGATCCAACGAGAACATACCTTTCTCACAGCTAAATGATCATGTAATATTTTATATATGCTGGTGGAACTCATGCCTAAGGTTGCCTCAATCTCACAGTATGTCACATGACGATCTTGCAGTATTAGGTTTTGCACAGCATCAATGTTTTCTTGAACAACAACTGATTTTGGACGACCTTCGCGAATCTCGTCGGTGAGCGAATGGCGGCCACGATTAAATTCGTTATACCAGCGTTTCACAGTGGCAAAGGATGGGGCTTCATCGCCAAGTGTGGAAGTAAGTTGATCGATGCACTCTTGTCTTGATAATCCACGTCGAAAATCGTAAAAAATCATCGCACGAAAATGTTCAAGAGTTAATTCCATTTTATTGTTGTCGCGCAATCTCCAAGGTAACATAAACAACACAAATCAAGCTATTGACAAAACATTTGAAGTACGTTATGGTCAATAATGCCAGACGATTCCGTGCAAACGTCAAATCGCGCCTAACTTCAATCAGTGTTGCCAAGGCTCAAAATATAGTGACCCTCGTACACTCGGTAACTGAAATGTGGCAGGGTAACGAGGTTCTGGCGTCTGGACCTACAGTCAGCATACTCCTCTCTATGGCTGTGTTGTCCTTGTATGTAGAGCGCCACTTTACAGCCTCAGCTTTTAACCTAGGTAAGAAGATTTGAGTCCTCAGAAACACTGTGTTGATTTTTGTAATGGTAAGGGTTTGGTCTCATACAATATGACAGGGCAAATAGCCTAAACGATGACGCACCCAATATTTTCATTTCGATTAATCAATCAAGCTTATGATTATCCTAGATAGGTAGAAAACCGACGCAGCATAAACAAAACACAATCTAATTTAGTAGTCCTGTGCAGGAAGAGATTAGGAGCCACAAATTACCAATCAGCTGATTTTTGTAGCGATTTGTTCATGTCGTAGCAGGCATGTGCACAAAAGTCACCATTCCTCCTCCCAAAAAGAAAACAATCTCCCCATAAACATCAAAATTGGTCGTTCTCAGAAATCTTACAACTGCCAAGTAAATAGATGTTCGGAACAATTTATTTCTGAGAGAGTAGTGGACAAGGTAGCATATACTCCAATCAGTGACGTACACTGTCTCCAAGATATGGGCTCTCTCTCACTACGTCACGTAGTCCTAGGCTATGAGTAGAAATTAGTTTACCAACTCATAAGCAATCAGGTTGCCAACTCATAAGAAATCAGGTTGCCAACTCATAGGAAATGATGTTGCCATCTCATAAGAAATGAGGTTGCCAACTCATAGGAAATGAGGTTGCCAACTCATAGGAAATGAGGTTGCCAACTCATAGGAAATGAGGTTGCCAACTCATAGGAAATGAGGTTGCCAACTCATAGGAAATGAGGTTGCCAACTCATAGGAAATTATGTTGCCATCTCATAAGAAATCAGGTTGCCAACTCATAAGAAATCAGGTTGCCAACTCATAGGAAATGATGTTGCCAACTCATAGGAAATCTGGTTGCCAACTCCTGAATCACGATCATCATCATCTCACTGATATGAATAATTTTATTTACAATTTCTGATAGATTTTTCTCCTGTATTTTATTATCTAATTATCTAGACTTCAGGCTTCGCAGGTAGCCTAGCTACCTCCTGACTCCAATAAAACCCAGTACTTACGCGATTTACCTTCAAAGTCTAAAAGTAATAAATTTTGTAACTCATCTTGAACTTTAGGTGGCTAAGAATCGGTAGGGTGTTTACCACGCTCGAGGACTCGGGTTCGATTCCCGGAGTGGGCGATTTCAGCTGGAAAAATTTTCCCATCATTGGAACGGCTCTGGGTTGTACCCAGCCTCCGGAGGCGGCTGGATCATGGTGCCCTACTTCCACATCCACCCCCGCAGGCCATCACACCATGTTACAATGTACAAGAGGTAGATGTGTCTTTTACCTTTTCTCCTAAAGCCTACGTGCGATATTCTACTTTTCAAAACAAAGACCATAGCGGGTGCACCCCTAATGTTCATATCAATAGCAACACCAATAATAACAAAAATTATAAGAGAGAACAAAAAATATAAGCTCATTACAGTCTGTATTGCAATCAAGCGTGCAGGCATGGACACTTCATGTAAAACTGAACTATGATTTCTGCATATAAATGAACAGCTTATCATATTCGATATCTAGGCAGCATTGACAGGAAACAACTATCTCATTACAAAATTCAATGATACGAAAAATGTACACATTAAACAAAAACTGCTAACACCAGGGTTGTTAAAGGTCCAGAAATCCATAAATTCTAATGGGTTCTGTTGGGTTTCTGCTACAGGACCGGAATCTTTTTTCTCGCACAATTTAAATTAGGTCCAAGTTACGTATTGTTACATTGAAAAAAGGTTCCTGGACAGTATTTAAATTGACCCGGTGAAGAAGGTTCCTGGACCGAATTGAAATGCTTTACAGATAAAAAGGTTCTTTACGGTCCAGAACCCATTCACGCTTACTAATTTTCTCTCCTGGACCGGAATTGAATCTATTTAAAATTCCTGGACCTCTAACAACCCTGGCTGACACCATTAAGCCTTGTTTCCATGGTAACCAAAAACTCAACATGCTTACCAAGGCAGAATTTATTTTATTTTATGTTTTATTATGTTGTTTTTTATATATATATAAACTGCTGTACATTACGAAGTGCTAAAACCCAACATGGACTTTGAAACATTTTGTATTAATTTTATGCATAGGAAATACAAATCATCAACTTACTTAAACGTCTGTCAGCGCAACAGCCCATAAAAATTATGCCATTTAGAAAGGCCAGCGCCAGACCCGTAGCTAGAATTGATATCCAGGGGGGCTCACGGGTTATCAGGGGGAGGCTTTGTAAACCAAATCCATTTTTTTAAAAAAAAATATTAAATGAAGGTAAATTATGTGTGTGGGGGGGGGGGGCGCTCATTCATTTATAAATATCATATACTACACAAATAGTACATTTTTCTACATCTTTTAAAACATCTCTTGACTGATACTGAAATTATCCCTTACACACGCCCTATTTTAGATGATACAGATATGTATATCACACACAAAAAACGCACAATATTTAATCACAGTGCCTACAGTATATTCCACCCCCGGCTGAAGCAATTAAACTCCCCTTCCTTCCCAAAAACTTGGGAGCTGTTGTTGACCTTTGACGCAGATGCGGAGGGAACTTGCATGATGACATCAAAGTCACAGATTTCTGTCTAAACGGGAGGTTGCAACAAGGACAGTGAAGGTACAGATAAAGAAGCTCTCCTATGAAAGAACTTTCTGAAGTCTAGAAATACTTACTTGCAGCTACTTCTGCTCATAAACAAACTGAGCGAATGTAATAGATACTGTTCATATTCTGTGGATTTATCCTTAAAGTTGTAAGTTGTCTACATTTTCACTCTTCACTGCAAACAAATTATGCAAAATAGTTTACCTACTGTAAATGGGAGGCTGATGGCAGTGTCATGGGGGCTGACGGCAGTTCCAGGGGGGCTGAGCCCCCCTGGCCCCTGCCTTGCTACGGACCTGGCCAGCGCAAGATGGGGTGGGGTCAATTGCCTCTACTTGCCCCGCAGAGAAACTGCGTCGAGGATGTATAAAACTAAATAACTATGTAAATTGTTCTGTTTTTCGATTATACTGCATAAGCATTGCACTCTTCATAGCAAGCTTCAGCTACGACAGCGACATTTTAACGGTCGTGCAGGACCTCACATTTCATATTGGTGCGTTTGTCGATCTCCGTGGCGGTCTGGTTTGCAGACCATGCTACGATGTCAGGGTCTCCGGATTCGAATACCGGTCTGGGCATGTGTGTTCTTTGTGAGTGTGTCATCTCATCATCTTCATCTTCGCGATTAGCCAAATGTGGCAGAATATTGAAGTAAAATGAATCGAATTAATCAATTATATCAATCAATATTGGTATTTGTTGAACACAACACGTTTGTTTGTTTGTTTTTTTGATTTGCTTCATTTTACTTCCCTTTTTGTGCCGCTTTTGGATAATTTACCAAGATGGGGATGAGTGATGACATGGTGAAATTGATGAATGGACACTCACGAACATCCATGCCCAGGCCAAGATTCGAACCCAGGACCCCTGGCGTCGTACCGCGATGTGCTAACCACTCCGCCACGGGGGCCGGTATACGAAAATATATATGTGAAGAGAAATAAAGGAAGGAGAAATCAAGATGGAGTATGTGTAAGAAGGAAATCAAAACATAGCAAGAAAATAGGAAGAAGTGGACACGAGATTTATAAAAGAAACACTTCCTTAATCATTGACGCTGTTATATAACATAAGGCGTATCCATTGCGTGCGGGAATAATCGTAACAAACAAGTTCAGTCCGCATTAACTCTAATAGGTTTTGCTTTGATTTTCTCCCAGAATTCCCCTGGTGGCCTTACGATTGTCACTTACCGGACCTGCAAGTTTCGAATTGAGGAAGGACTGGTTGATTCAGTGTTGCCAAAACGGATCCGCATAAAAGAGCTAAGTTGCACCTTAAATGGAACTAAAACAACTTTCGAGGAGCTAGATTTTCGAGCGCCCGATAAACTACCTCCTAGGCATAGGCGCCGACTCCATGGGGCTTGGGGGGTCTCGAGCCCCCCCCCCCCAATGTTAACGATGTGGGGGCAGAGCCCCCAAAATAATTTTGCTTAAGAGGATCTAATGTATTATTTTGCTTCTCTTGTAAAGTTTACTCTGAATTGTACCACATGAACTTAACTTTAAATATACATTTGAAATGTTCTAGACTAGACCATCAACTTTGGGGGGCTGAGACCGCTAAACCATCAACTTTGGGGGGGGGGGCTATGACCAGAGACAGCAAAACACATGCCTTATTACTATATACTAAGTACGTAATTATGAGTATTGTTAAAATATTTACTAAAATGAGTTTCAAAAGACGATGTGCATGAGCTAGGGTAGTGGATGGGACGTTCGGGCTACAAATGGCTCTCCCATGACATTCAGAATGAGATCATTGATATATTAGGGAGATCTGTTTTGCGCTCCGTGGTAGCAGATATTAAAAGTCGGGAATATTTTGCTATTATGGTTGACGAAACTTGTGACATATCCATCCGTTGACAATTAATATTCTGCATTCGAACTGTGAATAAAAATTTTGATATTTTTGAGGAATTCATGGGCTTTTATGAGATTCCGAACACTGAGGCAAAAACTTAAAAAAGGGAGAGAGTGAGTCATTCATTAATTTATTTAAGTGATCAGAGCCCCTCCCCCAATAATTTTGACAATTCGGCGCCCCTGCTCCTAGGGTAATGTTAGGTATCAATGATGGAGGAGGGACTGCTGTGTTAGCACGGATCCACGGGGAGGGCGATGATAGTTCATCCCAGCTACCTCATTTTTTTTTATGACTAGCTGATTACACGGCGTTATTTATCCCAATCTTCTATTAGGCAGGAAAGTAATGAATTCTAACTATAGTGTAAAATAAACTTGGAGTTGAACGGCATTGGGAGTGCCACTAATCATCTTAGCGACCCCGAAAACTAGGGATTCCACACTAATATCGGTCGTTTTACATGTCAGCAGCCAGTACACCTTTAAATATCACGTGTAGAATACATATTCTGTGCCAGAGTTAATTGAATTAGCAATTCCTTCTTGGTCTTTGGGGGTCGAAGCCAATGGGGAACAGGGAGCGTTCGTCCCAGTTCACAGCTTAATTTTGAGTACTTGTATTTATGTCGATACGTTTTAAAACCAACAACGTGTGTCGTAGTTTGTAAATAACATTGGGCATCTCCTAGCAATTTACACAAGAGGTAACACCCCCCCCCCTTTCTTTCTTTCTGCCATATTGAGAGGAGATGACAGTGTTTTAAGGAATGTGTTTAGCTTTTTTGAGAAGAGCGGGTCTCTTCCACTGTCTGTGAGGAAGTATGTCTCTTTAGTGTATCCCTATTTTTGAATGCGTTTTGTATTTTTTTCAGGGGGACCAAAGAAGGCATATTTTCCCCCATAATACCTAGGTAGTGATGCCCTCTCAAGAAACACTGCTTCAGTCCGAAATTATCATGTTCCTTCAACTCCCTTATAATAATGATCATAAATTACTGTGACTGAAATGAAATTATGTGTGAAATATATACTTTTTAGGTGAACATTCATTTTCCAAAGGGGGCGGCCTTCCTTGCCCCCTCCCCTTCCGGACATCTATGTTCGTGGAGCTTGAAAGCTCCTTGGAGCATTTCGAAATTTTAGGATTTGGTTTATTTTACTTCGCAATTCTGACATTAGCTAATCGGAAAGATGAGGATGAAATTTTGATAATTTCAAAAATTTCAATAATTTGAAAAGGTAATTGATGAAGGTATACTCACAAAGAACAACCATGCCCAGGACGGGATTCGAAACCCGGGACCACTGTCGAGAAAGAGCCAGATATGGCTCCAAAAGATCCAAATTGGCAACCTTATGCTTACATACGAGACAGTTGTTCTGCAATCGACAGCCTTTACTTCGAATCAAGGTTTCTTTCTCCGCTCACATGTACCGAGCATCTGTCGGGCGGACTGCATCACTTTCTCCGTAAGCAAGTGTTTCCGCCTTCTTGATTGTGCACGGGGGAAAAGAAAACACTTGCTGGCCACATTGACCCATTTACGTCATTTTACGAACGGTTCTCTTGACGGACGGGAAACGTCAAGTGCCACTGATGATAAGTTCATTGTCGTAATTTGCGGAAACCGAAAGGTTTCCAGATATTTACAGTTCGCCTTCTGGCGTATTGCTAATGGATTGAGCCCCCCTCTTCCCCAGGAGGGTCAAGGGAAATAAAATCCGATTTCAGCTTCTGCTTCTCCCTTTTATTTTTTATCTCTATTCTTTCTTGTCTTGTCTATGACCTAAGGTAAAGTTCCCCGTGCACATTGTACCGTGTCACGAAGGCTCACATTGGGGGAGGGGGTGGAAGGAAGGACAGACAAATATTTTTTAAGCTGATGTGATTAGCACCACACTTCGGTCGCCTTTACCTCCCCAGGGTTGCCTCCAGGTATCCGCTTATTTGAGGCTGAGTAAACTCCATAGACGTTTTCTGCAGCTTTCCGACCTTGGATCACGCACTCCGGGAATCGAACCCGGATCTCAGGCGTGGCAATAAGACGCCTTTCCAACCAGATCGCCGCGGCTTCTTGTTCATCATGTACCTAGAATTATATTTTGGGAGGAGTCGAAACAAAGTATCTCAAATGTAATGATGATAATAAAGTTTGTAAATAATATGTTAATAAGATTAATATATATATATATATATATATATATATATATATATATATATATATATATATATATATACAGGGTGGACCAAAAGTCGCAATACATAGGAAAAATAAATATGTTGTGATAAGAAACAATGTATAATATGCTCTACGTGGTTACCATTGGTTTGCAATAAGTTTGTCCCACTCTTGATGAACACGCATTAGAAAAGAACAAGTTAAAATATAAATAAATATGAAAACAAAAACAAAATTTTATTTTCCTATGTATTGCGACTTTTGGTTCACCCTGTGTGTGTGTGTTGATGCGTGTGCGTGTGTGTTTATATATATATATATATATATATATATATATATATATATATATATATATATATATATATATATATATATATATATATATACAGGGTGTCTCATAAGTAATAGCTCAAACTGACACAGGTAAAAGTACACGATAATAGAAGCAAAAAAGTCTGGTAAGCATGGTCTGCAAACGAGCCGTTTTCGAGAAAATAGCGAATGTGTGATTACAAACCGCCACTGACTTCATTGTTTGTAAACGTCGTCCTAGTTGGTAAAATGCTAAGTGTCAATGTCAAAATGTGTCACTACGCAGCACAACTGACGTGACGTGACTCCCACAGTTTGATTAGACTGTGTACTGATTGTATCCATCCTGTTTGATTACAACGTCACCTCTCGGAAAATGTTCTGTTTTGTAAACAAAGAGCAAACCTCGGAACGCGCAAGGAGTAAAGCACTCGGTGTTTACAAAATGCAAATCAGTGTCGGCTTGTAACCAACCACACATTCGCACACATTATTAGCATTTTACCAACTAGGACGACATTTACAAACAATGAAGTGAGTGGCAGTTTGTAATCACACATTCGCGATTATCTCGAAAACGGCCCGTTTGCAGACCATGTTTACTCAGACTTTTTTTGCTTCTATTATCGTGTACTTTCACCTGTGTCAGTTTGCGCTATTACTTTTGAGACACCCTGTATATATATTAGTATTTGATGTTGTTGATTTTGATTTTCTTTGTTTTACTACTTTGCGAAGATGAGCATGAATGGGGATTAGATGGTTGAAGGGACAATCACAAATACAGATGTGCAGCACACGGCACAAGCCCCACAGGGGATTATACAGGCTACGAGTGCAGGCGCCACATCCTCGTTAGTCTGCAAAATGCAGTCCAGGGTGTTCCACGTAGGAGGGAGGTTGACATTTGAGCTGTAGAGAGGGTCACCCCTTATACCCTCGAGTATGATACGAGAAGAGATATATAACAGCATCGTATTCATTATCTAGCTTATGTCTAGTTATGATCAGTAAAATTTGTATAAAAACAGCTTTCCTGCCAAATAAATTAAGGTCAAAATGTTTTAAATAAGTCCCTGATCATTATTTTTATTGGTATTATTAGTTGCAGTGGTACGCGTAGACACGTAAAGCTGTATAATCACAATCTCATTATTACCTTTATGTAAGTTTGCGGAAAAATCAACTTAATATTATGCAATAGTAAACAAGTATTTTTTAATTAATTTTGGTCGTGATGAAGTTCTCACCCTCCTCTCTGTTTCATTTTCTTGATTTTTGGTTACTTTCATCGTACTATTCATTGTAATGAGTTATTCATCAATAAGGACAGTGATGATTTTTGGCTGTGGTAACAAAAACTCTTTAAATTTATTTTATTTCTCTCCTTTTTAGGTACTTTTAAAGTTAATTTATATTGTGTGTTTTTTTTTATGTATACAGTGTGTCCCATAATTTTCCGGACTGATGTCGTAGTGCATTTACATATTGCATGATTTGGAGAAACACCCCTTCTGCAATTACCCCGATGTTTACTCTCTCTCGCTGGTAAATTTGAACGTTGGGGAATGATCCTCTTAAAAGTTACAGTAACATAAGCGACACCACCCTAGGTCACCATGTCGAAAATGACCAGAGAACCCAAAGGGATCAACATTGCAGAAACCTGGTTAGGACTGCGAACAAGGATTCCAATTTCCTGAAAACTATCGTGACCGGTGACGAAACATGGTGTTTCCAATATGTGCCGTTAACAAAGCGCCAGAGTTCGGTGTGGAGGAGCCAAGGATCCCCAAAACCCAAGAGAGTTCGCCTGCAAAAGTACCGTAGGTATACAGACGATGCTCGTCACGTTCTTCGACTCCACGGGTATCATTTAATAGAGAATTTGTTCCCAATGGACAGACACAGGGGAGTTCCACCTTGAGCTTTTGAAGCGTCTGTGGGCACTATTTAAACGGGTACGCCCACATACCGACAACAGGGCTCGTGGTCCCTTTTGATTGACAATGCACCAAGTCATCGGTCTGTGGTTGTCCCAACAGTTGTTCTGCTCATCATCCCCCCTATTCTCCTGATTTGCTTCCTCCTGACTACTTCATTTTCCCAAAACTGAAATTTCGGCTGAAAGGGACCCAGTTAGATGCTGCTGCAGACATTCAAAGAGCTACACCAAGTATCTCAACACTATTACCGTCAAACACTTCCAGAAGTGTTTTAACAACCTGTTGCTTTCAGTGTATTGAAGCAGAAGGAATGTTTTAGTTTCATTTGCTTTATTTTACTTCGGTTTTTGTGCCACTTTTGGCTAATTTGCGAAGATGGGGATGAGTGATGATATGATGAAATTGATGAAGAGACACTCACAAACATCCATGCCCAGGCCAGGATTCGAACCCGGGACCCCTGGCTTTGTAGCGCAATGTGCTAACCGCTCCGCCACGGGGCTGGCACACAAGGAATGTATTTAGAATAATATACACCTAAAAGTGTCATTGCGTACGCGGTTCCTCTTTTCTCGTCCTAGTCCGGAAAATTATGGAACACTGTGTATTCTTTCAACAAGTCGGTAATGTATACATTATCATTATCATTACCATTATATGTTAAAGGGGCATCTCTCTTAATAATGTATTTATTATGAGAATTGGATTTGTCATATTGAAGTTTGTTGTAATGATATATTGTACCAGTGTTTGTGATACTCGTTTTGTGTAATTCAGATGAAATGTGTAAATATCTGAAAATATTGTCACAGTTAAGCAGTAAACCTGGTCTGTCACCAAGATGTATGTATATATATATATATTATGTATTATCTGTCTATGTTTGTGAATATGTGTGTGTGTGTAAAGGAGGAAGGAGGGAGAATGTGTACGTGCGTACATACAAGTTGTAAATGAAAATGTAATATTTTGATATTACCTTTCAGTAATTGGAGACTTGTCTCTGTTGAAGGGGAAATAAATAAATAAAATTATAATGTTCCAGACTTTCAGGAATTCGTTTTTCGCTGTGACATATATATCGTAAAGAAATGAATATGACATGAATTGGCGCTGGCAATGAGGAGAAATCTCTTCTAATCGAATTTGGAATACTTAATGATGTTTTTTTTCACCGATTTACAACAACTAACACATTTGTTTATCTGCTTACAAAGTCATCATCCCATTTTCCAGCAGAGTGAATGCAAGTAAAAGTGGCTCTCCTTCTTGGAAATTTTGAATAAATTTCCAAGTCACTCCCACAGAATATGTGTTTATGCATCACGTTTCACAAACAAAATTATGACACACTCGACATGTTATATGTGTAGGAAAGTCCACTGCGTAAGAAAACCTTGATACAAACACTTCTTCGTTGCCTTTTTACCGAGACTTGGAAAAGTGTATTTAAACTCCTCAGTGATAAGTGCATTGCCATTACAATGAAAGTCAAAACCCGTATGACGATTGCGCTAGTAAGAGAATGTAAAAATAAATAAATGAAAGTGAAAACTACTTCGTTGCAAGTCCAGCCTCAATTTCTTCTTGAATTTAAATTGTGGGAAAGATGATTCTGTAGACATCTAATCTAGAACGAACTGAGCTCAGTGACGTAATAGCCATTTGAGCGACAAGGCCTGCACCTACAGCTCAACCAAGATGAGAAAACCCTCCGCCAAACTCGCAAAGTGCAGTCATTTGTTTTCTCCCCTCGCTTCCCCTTCGCTTATGCATAGTGTTGCCCACGAGACGAGACGAGACTTTGGTCTGTCTCGTCTCGTGGAAATGCTATCTCGTCTCGAAAATATTCGTTTGTCCCGTCTTGTGTCTCGTCTCGTTTTGTCCAGAGACATCACAAAATATTATTCTCTAAAATGGGTTAAACCTGTAATCACTTTGCTCACTGTAGATATAGTGAGAATAAATATGATTCCTTAATCATAAGAACATGAGTATATCAAATAAAGTTTGTTGATTATCAATAGCTAGATAATGTATAGAATCTGCCTTGCTTTTCTAGTTCCCATCCACTCTTTATCCATCGTACACGCAAGGAGCTTTCAGACGGAAGGAACACGCCACAGGCAACAAGCCACACGGGGGTTTACGTCATTCGTCAGAGAGAGTGTACATATCGTTCTACCCCCTCATTCGGCTATCAATTTAGCCTAAACGCACGGCCATGAAATTAGGCGGGTGGCAGAAGCAGGGGCGGCGCAAGAAATTTTCGACCGGGTGGGCAGAAGCTGTATATTGATAGATTAGGGTGGGCAGGTATACATATATATATTATATAGGTATATATATATGCATGTGAGACACATATGTACGACATACATGCATATGTATCCCCTTCTCTCTTACACTCCCGATTTCCCTTCACTTCTTTTCCCTTTCCTTTTCATCTTCTCTTTTTTACTCCCTAATGGCTTCCTATATCTTTCTTTCTCAGCTTGTCACCTCCTTCTCCCTTTCACTTTCTCTCGTTCCATTCTTAACTGCCATGCTCAAACACATCATATGTATCTGTGTGTGTGTGCTGGTTTCTTTCCTCTTTTTTTCTAATCTATTGTCGCATCTTGTTTCACTTCTTTGTCTCCGATGGACACAATTATTTCAAGGTAAGTGTTTGTGTGTGCGCAGCCATACATTCTAATCACACTCTTTTCTTCATGTCAATGTAGTGAAATAATTGTGAATTGGTTGCATCACATTTTGTCATCAAGTGTAAAAAATACAAGGCACATACCTACTCCACTTTATATATTAGACGATAGTGATAGAAATTGTCATGGTAGACAATGGTGAAGGATTAAATTACTTTCTCGTAATTTAAATGCATGTTCCTGATCAAATTACTTTCATTATATGAGTTTTTGACTGAAACTTGGGGTTATTGATCACTTTTCTTGGCTCACAAGGTTATTACAACTGACAAATGTATCTGAATATTTGCGGTAACGGCTATCGGGTGCCAAAACTTGGGGGCAAGGACAGTTTATTTTTTGGTAGAAAAGTCTTTGCATTAAAAGGCCATAGTGCGGGTGCAACAAGTGGCATAATGTGGCGGGGGGAACTCTGCTCCTAATCACCGCCACTGAATAGTTAAATTAAAATTAATGTCTTATTGGGAATGTAAACACACACCTACGAAAAAACCAATTCTTTGTTCATTCTGCATAAATAATCCCCAGGCTTATGAAAGGCTATATTGACAAAATATCGCCCAAAAGCAGTGATCAGAACGCTACATTTTAAAAGTAGCTTCGCTACAGCTACAACTACTCTTCCAAAATGTAGCTTCGCTACAGCTACAGCTACATTTACCAAAAAGTAGCTCGCTACGCTACTCCTGTTCGCTACTCGCTACTTCGCTACTTTTTGCGCTACTTCTGCATAAAAAAAATGAAAACAACCATATGGGTATTAAAAAAATCCCCTACTACTGGTAAATAAATTATGTTATTTGTTATCATGATTCCAGTCATTCGATAATTTTGATAGCAGTGTTGCTTCAGTTACTTATTTTTACTATAGTTTTTGAGAATACCATACCTATGCAAGTGGCATATCAATTCAAATTTGATATATGAATATTGCAATTAGGGTGTTACACAAATTAATTATTACAACTATACACAAATAAAATTTGGTAGGATTACGTATTTATGTTCACATCAACATATTTTTCTTGAGAATAAATATTTCATTTTTTATAGACTGATATGAAGTCAGCATTTTGAATGAAAAGTACCTGGAGCCCTTTGACTACAAAAGGGGCCCCAGGTTCGATACCCAGTGGAGGCACATAGTGGTTAGGGTCCAGTCTCGATCAGCTTATCTATGCATAAAATGGACTCAAAACAAAAACTAGGAAAGACGCCAAGTTGGGAGGATGAGATCCTCCTGCTCCTCCATTCCCCACACTGTTCATCATTCATCATTCTTCCTCGTTCTCACAATTGGCCGAAAGTGGGAGAAAGTGGCAGAAAGTGACTATAGAAAAGAGAATAATAATTACGTACAAAGCAGAGACTTGGACAATGACAGAGAGACAAAGAAAAGATGCATTCAGTGGAGATGAAATTTTTAAGGAGTCTTTTGAGGAAGACTAGAAGGGATAGAATAAGAAATCAGGAGATCCGACAGACAGTGGGTGTAGTGAAGTTTCAGGACAGGATAGATCAGGCACAGATGAGATGGTTCGGACACATGAAGAGGATGGATGCAGAAAGACTACCAGTAAGAGCTTACAATGACAAGGAGTGGGAATAAGGTCAAGGGGAAGACCAAGATGTCGGTGGAAAGAGCAGAGAGTGGAGAGTGTTAGGAGAAGAGGACAAGATTGGAACACCGTGGAAAGAGAGGAGTTGTGAAAGACCAAGAAAAAATGGAGAGGCTTGACTTCTATGCCGACCCAGCCAGAGGCAGGAAACGGCAAAGGATGATGATGATGATGATGTTATGATTAGCAAAAGTTACAGAAAAGTGACGCAAAAGTAGGAGAAATACATAAATTTGAAAACTATGTATATTAACTAAAGAAAATTGTCGTTTCTGCAGGAAAGTCAATAACTCGTACATAATTTTTGCAATATGATAAAATTATTGAGGAAACTGTCGTGTAAACCTGAGTGCTCTAAACGTATAGTAATTTTAAAATTTGTGAACAAATACTATCGCGAAAATAATTGTAATTCCAGAAACTCTATCATTCATGTAACTGTAATTCCAGAAACTCTATCATTCATGTAACAATAATTTCTTGCTGGTGAGATCCTATATACTGACTATGGATGATCAATGCTGTTAACGTACTGAGCCATTTATTGCTGGCACTATTCCCTTGTCAGTGCAGTGGAGAATCCATCGCTCGTTTTTGCACTGCAAGTTGTGTCTTACACAGCAATTAATGACACTTTGGTGTCTCTTACAGCATGAATATCCACAGGATTTGTTCCGAGGGTGACGCAAACGAGGCATTTTTTTCCAGTGGTGCAGCAAACGAGGCATGTTTCTCCCTAAAAAAACGTAGCTGTTAGCTGGAATATATTCATATATGTCAGTTAGTTATCTGGATATCTGAATTATTCATATACTAATTAAATAAATTACGCAGATATCTATAATCTACAATCTAGATAATCTGTATCTCCATGCAATAGACTGTCTTTATGAACCTCCTGCAAAATTAAAGGTTACTGTCAATTTTTTCTGACGCTGTTGCCACATTCAAAATTCACCTCAAAATGCTGAGAAAAAATGTAGCTGTAGCGAAATTTTCGCTACAACTACAGGAATTTTGTAGCTTCGCTACCGCTACAACTACAATTTTCAAAATGTAGCGTCGCTACAGCTACCGCTACAAATTTTGTAGCTAGCTACAGTAGCGACGCTACAAGTAGCTCGCTACTTCTGACCACTGCCCAAAAGTAATAATCAAGTAACATTGAAAAATTTGTGAGCTAAGTTGTTATTCGTTTTATGAAGTAAGTCTTCGTTACTCATGTGGGAGAAGTAATACACATATGGTTAGATGAACACATGCACTGAGGCAACAAATGGTTTACATTTTGTAGAATGTGATTTTCGACACAAGGAATTCATCGAAATTGATCACCAGGTAATTCATCTCTTTTTCACAGACGACTTGGGTTGTATAGCGTGACCTTTTCGAAAGCGCTCAAATGTCAACCTCTATCCTGCGCAGTATAGCCTCGACACTTTCATTTTGCAGACGAACGAGTCTTTGGCGCCTGGAACCACAGTCAAAATAATAATTTGTGGGGAGTTGTATTTTCAATGTCTGTGTGCATTTGTTTTCCCCCCTTCGTCACTTTCATCTCATCACCATTGAACCTCATTGTCGCCATTAGCCATTAGCAGAAAAAGTGACTTCACATAGAACAAATCAGTCGAATCAGCAACAACTTATTCTTCCAAAAGTAGTTTGGTTAGTTTATACTACTTCGAAAGTTGACGTGGTCGTTTCAATTTCACAGTGTTTCATTGTTGAATCGAGGCAGCTAACTCCGTGAACACTGAAAGTCTCAAATATTTGTCTCTGGCAATACACCCTCTTAAATGAACGCATCTTTCATGGTGATAATATAACAAGTTCCCTGCGAGTTCTTCCTGTATATTTATTTATCCAATGGCTTAACGTTGTCGCCTTATAATTAAGAGGTTCTGGTTTCTACTGTCCCCTCCCCTGGTGGAAGCATATTGCACACTGGTTTGGACTCCACTTAAAACTGTAGGTTTAGTCCCGATTAGTCTATTTGAGCATAAAATTCGACTTGAAAACAAACAAAATTTTCTTATGGATACTTCGTGACATACCTTTTCTTCTTTACTTCATCTGCATCTACAGATTCTGTTGACCTTTTCGGCTAAATCTCTAATGCTTCTAAAGTTTAAACCATTCTCATCGTGATTGATTAGTTCTCTGACGCCCTAAAAACAAGGATTTCCTTCCAACCCCTTCTTCTTTTAATTCTACGCAAGTTAATCACAAGAAAAATCGCATGATTACGTAACTGATAGGCAAAATTTATGTGTGGAACTAGGATTTCTAAATAGAATTACCCACTCATTATCAATTCAATAATTCTGTTGCTTTTTCCAAACCCACGTAACTATTACATCAAAATTAATATACTTCGGTATTGTAGTGGTTATTGTGATTGCTTCTTGTTAGTATTTATTAGAATGAATATAAAGTTGTTATTTTGAATACCATGTAGATATTTGAAAATGACAGGTATATAAAATATAAATATAAAAATTGCAATGAAATGAAGAAAGACACACTTTTGGAATTTCAATGTAGACCTAATTAAAAAGTCGAAATAATGTATTGTGTTGCTGGAGTAAGCAACGCTGAGGTTTTTATTTGTTTATTTAGATATCATTTTAATCATACGCAGGCCGGGATTTATATAGTTGAAGACCCGGAGCTTACAACACAAAGACCTCACCCCAATCCCCTCTACAGTTTCAGTTATAACTTTTCGGCAAGCTACATGAGGTGGTTAGTTATACGTATTTCTACATTTTTCATCACATCCGAAGTACCTAATTCTTTCATTATGTGGTACTTTTCAAAAGCAGTTCTTTCCCCAGTGAAGGTCCGGAGCTGCAGCCCTCAAGCTCCCCCTAAATCCTGATCTCATTTTGACAATACCCTGCATAAGCCTACTAGCTGCTTCTAATCATAGACGTATTCAATTGGTCACAGTTTTCTTGTTTCAAGATCTCTAGTAATTCCTCTTGCTTTCTCATGACAAAGTTAAATCAGCTTTTTATGGAATGATGATATGTGAACATTTCTAGCATAGATAATATTCATTAGTAAAATATACATGTAATGAACAACAGAATACAATTATTTGTTGCAACATTCACATATCTCTAAGTATACGAGGTACTTATAGTGGATTTGATAGGGTGGGCAATTGGGTGGGCACAGGAAATTTTGGGTGGGCGCTTGCCCACCCGTGCCCACCCCTGTCGCCGTCCCTGGGCAGAAGTTCGCGCTTTTGCCACGTCGGAGCACAACCCCGTGTGTTCGGAGGTTTAAGAGAATGAAAGATCTCGTTGTAGAGTTGGTCTTTGTAATACAAGTGATACAAACTGACAGTATTTGCTTGAAAAGTCAGGGATGACACAAAAGTGCCCCGGAGAAGGTCGGTCTGACGCTCGAACTAGGCAACGCAGCCCGGTTGACGTTGCCAGACAGTGCGCGGGAACCAGCGACTTTTGTCCCGCCCTCGCTTTGCTTTTCCCATATGTGGCACCAGCGCAATTCTGCCCAGCCGCCTATTTCCATGGACGTGCGTTTAGGGGTGCATCGATGACCGCTACAAATTGGACACGTTGTAGGTCTTATTTAAGTATAGTTGACGAGTTGTATCTTTGCGGGTGAACCCATTTCAAGCCCGGATGCACAATAGCAAGGAGAGGACATTAGCCACTGATCGTCATTCACTTATTTCGAATGATCTGTCACTTTGGTTGACCCACGATCGTGTATATGAATAGCGCTAAACAAATTAAGCACATGCAGGCTTATACGCTACAGGTGATATTCCGAACTATGACCAACGTGCCTTCGCCGGGTATCGAACCCGGAGTATTTTATTGCAAGGTGAGATCGTTTATCACTGCGCCATCGAGAAAGCACATTCTCCAAACTCGGCCATAGTGCAGGTGATGTGATCAGCACCACGCTCTGGCCGTTTTATACTGTTGTCAGACTAAATTGAATTAATGGAACTTGGTATTGCAATATTACTATTAATTGCAACAAGTGTACGCCCGGGAATCGAACTCGGGTCTCCCGCGACGCAGTCAGACGCTCTACCAACTGTATTTCTCTATTGTCATTCGCATTATTTTGACTATCTGCACAAACACTCATGTCTTACCCAGGATTCGAAACCGGAATCCCTGGCTATGCAGACTACTTCGTCACCAAGGCCAGCATCAACTCGAATAGCGCACCGCAGCAATAAATAAGTATATGTATGCTTATTTGCAGGCACGTAGCCAGGGGGAGAGCTAAGGGGATTGAAGCCCCCTAGATCCTTCAAATATCTAATTTAAATGTTATTTTTATTGCTGATAACAAATAAAGTTATAACCACAGTAAAAACTGCATTACATCGAATAAAGTTTAGTGTATAATAGAGGAACCAGGTTATATTTTCATATTCTACCATTTAATGTAAATAATGAATGAATCCACAGCTTACCAAACTTATAATTTTCTTTGTGAGTGGTCACAGAATATAAACTTTGAATAAAATTTACCACTAACTGTTAAAGCCTTTTTTTCAACGATTGTGTAAAAGTTAATGACAAAATACAATAACTATGATTTTCAGTACACTAACTGTACAAAATGTAAGAAAAATAATGGACAATTGTGTTAGATATTCACTGATACGGTGGATCGAGTAGCTGTCTCCATTTATGTAATAATAACAATACATTCGGATTGAAATTGGTATATTTTTAATAACTTATAAGTTATTATTGTAAAATAACAGTAATTATTATTGTCATTATATTTGTACTAATCAAGTTTTATCAGCGGCCTGCCCCGTCTACAAATATTTCCGGTGACGCCCGTGCTGATCAGGGATGAACCCCCCCCCCCTCCTCCGAAATAAAATTCTGGCTACGGGCCTGCAACGGCTAATCGTGAGGGTGAAGATGATTAGTGATAAGATGAAATTGATGAGAGAAGAATTGCAAACACACACATGAGTAAGAGACAAGACGAGTCCCATAGAGGACTGATTTTACTGGCTGTGATTCCAAACGCCAGATCCTCGTTAGTCTACAATAATGAAGTACAGGGTGTTGATATTTGAGTTCCTACTGCCACTTCTTGCATTTTCTGCCACTTTTGTCTAATCGCGAAGATGAGGATGAGTGGTGATATGATGAAAATACTGAAGGAACACTTGCAAAGAACATCCATGCCCAGGCTGAGATTCGATTCGCAGTAATATTGTCGTCGCCTTGTAATCATGGGGTCTCAACTTCGATACCCAATGGAAGCATATTATGGTTTGAGATAGATAGATTTGGTGTTTAACCTTTAGACTTTTCACATATTCGATAATGTAATGCACCCAGGAACATGAAATGACTTTCACTCGGTTGAGAATGACCATGCTTTGAAAATAAGGCTAAAGGTTCCACCATCTTCCCAAAATAGCGGGGAAAGAGGGGCAAACTCCCCATTTTTATGATTTCTTAATTGAAAGTTGGGGACCGCGGCCCATCCAACCCTTCTTATTGGCTTTGGCGTTTTGATTCCTGCACGGTTGCATGCCCTTATGTTTTAGCTGCAAAACAAAAGTTACCCAAAGTAGATTGGTCAAATAGTCTACGAGTTATAACATTTTTTCTATTTCACTCCCCATTTTTATGATGTTTTCATTGACAGTTGGGGGCCGCGGCCCACCCAACCCCTCTTATTGGTTTTGGCGTTTTAATTCCTGCATGGTTGCATGCCCTGATGTTTTAGCGGAAAAACAAAAGTTACCCGAAGTAGATTGGTCAAATAGTCTACGAGTTATAACATTGTCAAATAAGTGTACAAATTAAAAATTCGCGCCAGCTTCCATACGTAACTTTGGAGTCGGGGGGGGGGGGGAGGAGGGGATCCTGGGTGGGTGTGGTTTTCTTCCACATGACATTTCAAAGTTTTATCTCAACATCTGTCAGCGTTTACAACCTCACATACAAGTATGAAGGCCCTAAAAGCACATGAATTGTCTAATTAGCATGATGGTCCATGAGTGTGCCATCCGGCGACTCGGGCTATATTGTGGATGGAACACTCATAGAGACCATTGGGAAAGTAAAGGTTAAGTCCACTTTATGCACAGTAAGGCTAATCGGGACTGGACCTACAATTTTAAAGTGGGATCCGAACCACTACTTACCTCCACCGGGTATCGAACCCGGGACCCCTTGATTGCAAGGCGACGACGATTTGATTTGGATTCAGCTTTTAACTGTAGGTGCAGTCGTGAGAAGCCTATTTGTGCTTAAGGCGATGAAGGACAATTTCGCACCAGTTGTGCATTTATTTCAATATCGTCCGAATGGGCAATGCTACTAACTAAAAAAGCTGGTGTTCAATAGAGTATGAATTTCTCCACATGTAGCAAGTGAAAGTGTATTTTTAAAGTTGATTATTAAGCTACATACGATGTTTGAAAAATATGATGAATAAGAATTTTCAGAAACCCATGTATTCCTTATGGGGAATCAACTTCAATTTAAAGTTACTGTCAATTACTACTTTTGTCTGTCCTTTTTTCGTTGATATATTTTTCTACGCCATCTGAAGTTTGATCTTCCCAAGAGGACAAATAAAATAATACTTCCATAAGAGCAATGTATTTATCATTGCCTCCTACGGCCATCCTGGCAGTGTTGCCAAACCTGATGCACATAAAAGAGCTAAATTTCATCGTAAACGGAGTAAAAACTTTCAAGGAGCTAGATTTACGAAACTGGATAAATTGCCTCCTTGAGTAATTTTAGGTGTCAAATGAGTGGAGGTGTGGGTGAGGGGGCGCTGTTATTACCGTTAGCTTCAAAGTGATGGCAATTTATTCTTAGTTTTCACCGTCTAGATCCGGCGGCATCACCCATCTCAATAATCCACAGATGGTCGTATGAAATGGAAAATAAAATATTCCAGGATAACAATATTACGTCCTCTTCAGGTCAGCCAAGGCGCTATAAAGAAAAGTAGCTGAGGACGTAAGAGGGGTTGGGTGACGTAGTCAATATAACAATATCACGTCATATGCAAAATGTATGCTTATGACAGAAGTTGTCTTTGTAAGCCGGAGCCAATGATGGCATCATAGTGGGGCAGGAAGGCGGGTGCCATAGTTCACAGCCAAACGAGTGCACGAAAGAGCCAAATCTGGCTCCAAAATAGCGAAGCTGGCAACAGTGATCGGCAGCTGCCGAAGTGAGAAGTTCCTAGGGGAAATTGTCCCTCTCCCCCCCTTAAGTGGACTTAAAACACCAATAACGTTGAGTGCCTTAAGGCGAGATTGAAATTAAAGAGGACTTTCCTTTGAGGCGAGAATGGGATGGACCAACTTCATTCACGAGATGCGCCGCCGGTGCCGAATTTCTTTTCCACCCGGTACCTTTGCTCAAAACCACCCACGTTAATGTAAGAATTTAGAACAGCCGACCCCCCATGGCGGTGTTGTTATCGCAGCACGCTACGACGCCAGGCGTTCCGGGTTCGAATCCAGGCCTGGGTGTTCTTTGTGAGTGTCCCTCCATCATATTATCCCTCATCCTCATCGTCGGGGTTAGCAAGATGTGGCAGAAAAGCGAAGCTAAATAACAACAATCAAATTCAATCAAGTAAGAATTAGAACAAGGGTAATATTGGTGTACTTACAGCGTAGAGGGTGGTCGAAAAGAATCCTTTTTCACGCACTGGAAAAACACACTCGCAAGTTCAAGGAAAAACAGCTAGACTTGACATTGGAGCACCGATTGCTTTCTCCTGCCCGAACCGTCCACTTTCACCAAGGCAAATGCGCCTCACGCGAAGAAAGTCCCGAGACGATGAGACACACCGGTCTTCTTGGAACTGGGAGGACAATGATTTTGCACCGCCAAACCTCGACTAACTGAAAAAGAAGGCGGGGAGTTCGTGAACTTATCTTGGAGTCTGATACGGACCATCACGTAAGAACATTCTCTACAATTCTCTCTCGCCCAGTCAAGATTCGGAGAATGTAGGTTACGGGTGCTGTAACTAGTTACGTTATGTTGGGATTTTCCTTCGAATTGTATGTTTCCCTTATTCCTTCGAGCTGTACATGGATGTTCAGCTTTCTTTTCTCTTGTATATTCCAGTAGCTCTCAACAATGGGTGCGACGCCCCTTGGGATACGCCATCAGTGGTGTCTCCAGTTATGTTATTTTCAGGTGGCTCTGCTTGTGGTAGTGTCTACTCAGATTCTCTCCCTCTGTCTCCTTTTCCTTCTGTTTCCCGATCTCTGTCTTTCTTTTCTTTCCCATCTTATTTCTATCCTACCCTTGTTTTATTCTTTTCCCTCTGTTTTCTTCCTGTTTTCATTTTTCTACTTTTCTTTCTCTCTTTCTATTTTTCTGTTATCTAACCTTTTCCTTTAATTAGTGTTTTCCCTCTATTTCGTTCCTTCTTCTCTTGTTCTCTCTTTTCTTTTAAGTGTTTTTCGTTGTCGTTCTTTCTTTCTTGTTTATCTCTTTTTGTATCTTCCTTCATTCTTCTTCTAACTCTGTTTTCCATTGCCTTTCTTTCTTTTATCTTCTGTTTTCCTTTTTTTCTATCGCCTACCCATTTCTCTTAATTATTCTTGTTCCTCTGTTTTTCGTTGTCGTTCCTTATTTCATCTAATTCTATTTCTCTTTTTTGTATATTTCCTTCATTCTTCTTCTAACTCTGTTTTCTATTGCCTTTCTTTCTTTTATCTTCTGTTTTCCTTTTTCTATCGCCTACCCATTTCTCTTAATTATTCTTGTTCATCTGTTTTTCGTTGTCGTTCCTTCTTTCATCTAATTCTATTTCCCTTTTTTGTATATTTCCTTCATTCTTCTTCTAACTCTTTTTTTTATTACCTTTCCTTCTTTTATCTTCTGTTTATTTCTTTTTCTATCGCCTACCCATTTCTTTTAAGTATTCTTTTCCCCTCTGTTTTTTTCTTTTGTTTGTTCTCTCTCTTTATTTCTATGGCCTGTTCATTTTCAGATAGGCAATCTTTCTCTCCGTTTTGAATCCTCTGCTCGCGTGTATCTCTTGCTTTACTCTAAATTATTTCGAAATTTTCTCTAATAGATTATTTTTGGGGTGCGCTCAGACGATTCCACGGTGGGCTCGAGCCCATCCTTGTCTACCAAGTGGCAACGCCCCTGCGGCCAGCTATTTATTTATTTACGACTTTGTTCACATGGCGAAGTTAAGGCGTTAATGCCTTCTCTTCCAGTTAACCATTAATTACAGTGGTCATTGTTTATCTTTACAATTAATTATTTACAATTAGGAAACGAAATAAGACAAATGAAGAATAAGTAATTAAATTAATACAGTTGTACGCACACGAAGAATTTTGGTTCACCAAACGGTAGAATAGGCTAATTATTTTAAGTGTCAAATTGTCAGAGAAGTGTAATATTTTAAATAGAATTCATGTAACGAAATTATGAAATCGATCTCCATAATCATGTAAGCTGCCTATAATTGCGTAATGATTTGTTTCAAATTCTAAGTTGTTACATTTGGCAACACGACACGTTATAATTATGGTTGTAATTTCGCTGTTACATAATAAGTAACAGTGTGGTGTACACTGTTAACTATTTTAATGCGATGTGAAATCGCATTGAAGTGGTCATGCACTAACCAGCTCGCAATTAGCGAATTCGTCTTCAGAATATTAGAAAGTGCCCTAGGAAACTCGTCTATTGTTGATTTTTAGTATTTCTTTATTCTATTCGGCTCTTTGATGGCGCTTTTCTACCTCGTTGTTCGGAATGTTGGTGGTTGCCATGTGCGTCGGGAGAGGGGTCGGTGGACACACCTGGAAATTGACATTGTTCATTTAAAGATACAAGAAAGCTGAAAGTTTGTTACTCTTATTGTTAAGAACAGAAATACAGTTCATTAGTTAGTATTCGAACAGAATAATCAAAGTAAAAATGCATTGGATCGAAAACATTGAGTGAAAAATACAGCAACAAGGTTATATTCTACTATTCCTGGAGGCGGCAAACATTTTTTGTCAAGGGCCAAACATAAAATATTTTACACTCTGCGAGCCAAGAAGAAAAGTGGATGATTTTTAGGTAGGTCTACTTAAAAAAAACCACAAAAAACAAGTTTACACAAATATTTATATATATACGGTATATATATATATATATATATATATATATATATATATATATATATATATATATATATATATGTATGTATGTATGTGTGTGTGTGTGTGTGTGTAATGTAATAAAACTACTCAGTAGACTACAATTATTGTTTGAAAAGCAGCTTTACTAATGAGATGAATTAAATTGATTTTTTGAGACAACATTTCACCAAATTGGGGGGTCAAAGTTAGTACTTCCTATCATCAAAATTGATTGCAAATGTTCATCTGCTAATGCTGACCTGTATTGAGATTTACATATTTCATCTTTGAAAATGTCTTTTCGCACAGATAGGTACTACCAAATAGAAATATCAAACCCCGAGCATATGATCATAGTTCACCATACTCATCACTTGGAAGACACTTATAGAATTCTGTTAGATTCTTCTCTTGAAATTTGCCTTTTTGCATGTTATCACACTGCAGATTAATCACTTCCAATTGAAGGTTAGGTGGAAGTTCCTCAATTGTACAGTGAAATGGATTTTGAAATATGAAAATGTCTTCTGCACATGCATCAAGATCCGAAAAAAGTTGCTGGAACTGTTGTTTGATCTCAGAAAATATATCGCCTGCAAATTTGTGTGGGAATGGAGATTTCACCTCTTCTTTTAATTTTTGAGAGCATGAGAAATGCACGAAGCTGTTTGACATGATTTGTGACTCAATCAAAGGCAGTTGTCATCAAAATGACTTTACCGCAGTATAAGTTTCACATATTAGCACTGTTTTACCTTGTAGTTTCAAGTTAAATCCATTAAGAAATCCTATGATATCAGCAGCAAAAGCTAGTTTCCAAAGTCATTCACTGTTCGATAATAGTGGTTGAGGACGGTTTTTCTCATTGAGAGAAATTTCAATCTCTGCTCCGAGTTAAAAAATCTGAATAAAACTTTACCACTGCTGAGCCATCGAACTGGTGTATGGTAGGGCAAGTCAGGAAATTCAGCTTCCACTTCTGACAGAAAATCACGGAACTGACGGTGGTTCAGTCCATGAGAACGAATGAAGTTCACCGTTGACACATATCTGGCCCGCGGGCCGTAGTTTGCCGACCCCTGTACTATTCCATCCAAAGAACAAATGGTTTGACAGTTTTCAAAATTCTAATAAAGACAGTTGTAGGCGAGAGGTCACACAACAACCCACTTTATATATATAAAAAAATCCGTTAACATTTAAATCCTTTTCTTGAACGAGACGTGCAAAAGTTAATATCAAAATGCATTTCAGATACTAACTGCATAAAATGCAAAGGAAATAATAGAAAATAGTTGTGCTGGTATTCACTCCTTTGGTGGATCGAGTCTTCCCAATTATATAATAATAATTATTATTATTTCGAATAACTGGTTATAATGATGGCATTATATATTGACAATTAAAATATATTTGTCTAAAAACTGGGGATCAGTTGTTTTTCTGTGGAGGGATCTTGGTCTCCCTTCAGTGTCACAACTTTTTCCCGGTTTCTCTGCAATATATTAGAAATTTATTTATATCTTGGAGACATGGTGCTCGAGAGAGCGTCTGACTGCCACTCGGGGGATCCGGCCTTGTCTCTGCATAAAGCGGCTCTAGAATTCACCCAGCCTCAAATACAAAAAATATGTAATAATAACTGGCATAAAGTAAAAAAACGCGATATGAAAGTATTAATTATGTATACTATTGTAAATTAACTTGAAAATTGCCAAAAACCAAATTCCTTCACATACTAAAATAAAGCTGTAAAGGTGATAGAAATATAATTACCTAAGAATAAGAAACAGCTGTTGTTCTGCACACAAGCACAAACTACAACATTCAACAAAAAAAGAAAAAAGAAAAAAAAGTTCAGAACATATCAAATCATGCTTTACAATTTGAAACTTGTTTTTGACATCGAAAGTAACCTATTGTTTATCTAGCTGCTTCCAGCCACTCCTATTGTGTTTATTTTATATTCATTATAATCGCTACGATGATGATGAACAGATGAAATGGATGAACGAGACAATAGAGTTCTCTTAACACCCCAGCAAACAAGATTGATTGATTTGGTTTATTTTACTTCGCTTTTCTGCCACTTGTGGCTAATCACTAAGATGGGGATGAGTGATGATAGGACGAAATTGTTGAAGGGACATTTACAAAGAACACCCATGCCCAGGCCAGGAATCGAACCCAGGACCTCTGCTAACCCGCCACGGAGGTCGGCAAACCCCAGCAAGAACTAGTTAAATAAATGTTCATTTAGTCCAAATATGCGCTGTTGTATGATAATACGTATTTCCCGATCCTTCCTGTACATTCGCGCTCATTATTATCCCTGACACCGGTCACTGTTATACTTAAAGGGTAAGATTCTTAAACAATTTTTTTTTTACTAAAGAGAAGCATAATTTCATGAAATATAAAAGGGTGTAAGCAGACAACCAAATGTAAATCTCTCTCCCATGTAGTACACCCTGCATTGCATTTTGCAGACTAACGAGGCTCTGGTGTCTGGGCTCACAGAAAGTACAATCCTTTGTTGGGCTTATGTTCTGTCTATTTGTGTATCTGTTTGTCCCTTCATAGCACAGCGTGCTACGACGTCAGGGTCCCCGGTTCGAATCCCGGCTTGGGTATGGCTGTTCTTTGCGAGTGTCCCTTCAACAATTTCATCATATCATTGCTCATCCTCATCTTTGCCAAATGTGGCAGAAAACCGAAATAAAATAGAACTAAATCAATCAATCAATCAAACTCGCGTCCTCATCTTCGTCATTTTGCCAAAAGTGGAAGAAAAGCGAAGTAAAATAAGACAAATCAATCAATAAAATACACACACAGAAATCAAGTACTTACCATTTGTTGTTTGGGTTTCGATCAGTATACATTTGTCCAAATAAAGATATCAAACACTAATTTTCTAAGTAGCCTACGTTTCGCACAAACACCAACTTCGATTTCGAGCACGGAAACCACTCAAAGCACAAAATCGATCAAAAATCAATAACACGACAGTCCAAAAGCAAATATATGACCTGTCTCTTCTTGAAGTTACTTTCAAGTGCAAGGGTTAAAACACTTCGAGCCAGTCAGGGTCACACATCGCTTTCCGGCCCGTACATAGCAAGGCCAAAAGCTGATTGGTTATGCTCCAGACGCTAGCTACACGTAGGTATGCCTGTTACGTGGAAGTACACTACAATAGCTGAAATCATAATGAAGCTTCGGTAACGGTTAACGTACCACTTCTGTCTTCCTTTTCTAGGTAGCCCACATAAAGTGGAACCAATAACAAAAATCACAATTCAGAGACGTTTCAAGCAACAAAAGAAACTCGCCTTCAGTTACAATTCCCACGTTCGTGACTTGAACATCCGTGCCATTGTACAATCTGTGTGGTTCCAATTATTGCCATGCAGAAACAACTAGGTTAGCACATTTATAGCAGTCGACATTTCATTCAAACGTCTGTCGGTTCGACTGGGATGTTTCCCTTCAAGCACCCAACTGAGATAAAAATGACGGAATAAGCAAAGATTTATCACAAAAGTGGGGCAACGGAAAGTGGAAGCGTCTTTTGGTGCCAGTGCCCTGTTGTGTGGATTGGTAACAACCGTCAAATGGGAATAACGGACCACGCAACGAAAAAGAAGGAAGAGACACACAAAAACATTTTTTACAGAAGCTTGTGCACGTGCGAAGAAGAAAACAGTGGGAAAACGCTGTACAAAAGAGATGAAGTATAAAAAGGAAGGAACAAAGAGCGATAAAGATCAGTGACAAGACGTGGAGGCATTTACGGTATGGAATGTAGGTATTTGACTTCAATGTAAGATTCTTATAAAGGAGTAGCGGTCTATTAAGAGCACTTTACCATTAATAACAAAGATTACCTGATTAATACAAAAGTTAATTTCCGATACAGTGCCCTGCCCAGGAATGTGTAATGGGTGGGTATAGCTTCCTTTTTTTCATTGACAGGGGCGGCTCAAAAAATATTTTCACCCGGGCAAAGTTAATTTTTGACACACCCCTGCCCTCAACTTTCCACCTTCCTACATGACCATGTTATATACCTATTTACTGTTGTTATGACGAACAATAATAGCCTTATTTTTAAAATACTTTAAGTGTTACTGTTAAAGAGCATGTTTATTGGATCAAAATAAATGTAATATCTCAAATTGCTACATGAATTTGCAATAAGTTATTATGTTATGCAGCACTATCATCAATTATTTTAACTTTGAAGACATAATAAAAATATTTGGACCTCACTGACTCATCAACGCACCCCCCAAATCACTGGACCTAGATACCTGAAAATTTAGGGGTGTATTTCTTTTATGGTATAAGCACTCGCTGAGGAGAGATTTTCCTAAATTCAACCCGAAAGATGGGGATGGATCTAGAAACAAGAAAATACTTATATTACAAACAAGAGTCCGCAATAGATGGAGCTGTGTGTATTATATATCTCACGGGTTGGGGGGCCGGGTGAGCAGCGTTCAGCTCACTCTACATGTGAAGCACGAGCTCCATTTCAAGGTTGCTATACCTCTCGGGCTTCCCCTAGATCTAGTTCCGGTACTTATAAATAAGGAAAAGATTTAAGGTGCAAAATTATGGTCTGGATAGGGAATAGAAAGGTTCTGAAAATGTTTTAAAAAAGGTGCTGATGAAATGCCTTTCTTCAATGCTCTCTTTTTCTGTGCCTTCTGTATATAATGAGCGCGGACCGCAGAGAGAACTGTAGTTCTGCCGAATAGGTTTTGTTGAAGTTTGTGTTTCCTCTCGCTGGTTTTGCTACATTATCTTGGGAACTATTGGGGCTGCAATGATTATATTATACCATTTTATAGCTCTTGTTCTGCTCTACAAAATGAGACTATAGGATTTTATGTAGCTGTTCAAGAAGAGTGAAAATAGTTTATTTTTCTGTCCAATTTTTTAACAAAACTTGAAAGAAATGGAAGGAAATAGGTGCTGACGCATCAAAGAGGGGTTAAAAAGGGAATAATTGTGCTAATCTCACGAATAGGTGCAAAAAGTACAACAAAGTGTGTTCATTTTACTTCCATGTCCTAAAATACGTATCTGAAACGATCTGTATAAAAACAGCTATATAAGTTTTGGAAAGGTGCTGCACCTTAAAATCCGTTTCTTATAAACGTTCGGTATCTCGGCAACGAAGTTTCGGTTCCTATTTTCCATCTTGTGCGAATTATCTTTTAAAAGCATAAGTTAGTTTAAATAACTGTTGACTTAGTTACGTTCGCAGAGTGACAATTACAATTACTCAAAGAACGGCACGTGCGCACAGTGTGCTTCGGAGGAAGCAAATGATTTTGCATTCACGATAGTAACAAATGAACCGCTTCCCCTGCTCTGATTGGTCTCATGATTGCCACATTAGAATGCCAACTACCACAGGTGTAGCGAATAGCAATAAGAACACATACCAACATGGAACATGGCCAAATACGACGTGCAGTGCAACTGTAACTTTTTACACGTTACAATTCAATCATTTAGCATTCATCTGTCTCAATTACCGAGCTTCGACGACCTACTTCCAGATGGCGACAGCGCTGCTGGATAACCATTGGCAACAAGATGGAGGACTTTAGAAATAACGGTCACTCATTCATTCAAGTACACTTCGAGGAAGAAAAGCGAGAATTGATTGTTCTGTTAGCAACAGTTAAATAATTCAAGCGTACTAGATGCAAGTATGTCAAAAGGATAGAGCATAAGCCACACTGTCGAAACAAAATTAGTTTCAAAAAGTTTGTTTACCATCAGACATTATCCAACAACAGTTGTACTGGTTGATTTTTTCAATGCGTGAGATCCCCTTCCTCAAAAAGTTTCACTTCATGGGTTAAGTACACTAGTGCAAGAACCAATCAGATATCATCTTTGCAAGAGGTAACCAAAACTAATTGGCTGCTTGACTCAAACGTGGTCTTACGTCACAAGCAGTGGCGCAACCACAGGTGGGCATTGCCCCCTCCAACCTTGGACGGATATGAGTTCAAGGGGGGCGGCAAACATTGACGGCCAAGGGTAACTACAATTACAAAGGACAATTACCGCCCCCTATTTCAAATTTTATGCGAATAAAAATACTTTTCGTAAAATTTTCTTGCTCGCTTCGCTCGCAATGCCTGCTTTTCTTACGTCTTATCAAACTCAGAACCGTAGCTAGAGGGCGCCGGGAGTCGGCCTTGGGCCCAGAACGATCTAAATGAAAAAAATTAAAATATATTGATTGATTTGGTGTTTTAAGTCCACTTTATGGACTGAAAAGCTAATCGGGACTGGACTTACAGTTTAAAGTGGGATCCGAACCACTGTGCCATGTGCCTCCACTGGGTATCGAACCAGAGACTCCTAGATCACAAGGCGACGACGTTCCCGTTACACCATCGGGGAGGCCCAAAAGGTCTAAAAGAGAGAATGCATTGACGTCCAGTGAAATTATTTGCGCCCTATTAAATCAATATTGATTTCAGTCTGAAAAAAAAAAATGGGTTTAAAAGTTTTCTTGCTCGGTTCGCTCGCAATATATATATTTGTTTTCTGTAATGCATTGTAAATTACAAGAGACAGAAATAAGACTTGTCTTAATTGATTTTGTCTGAAATGCATGAACAATTGTTTTTGGGAAAGGGAGCGTGCTCATTTGAGAGACAATTTATGTAATTTTTGCTCTTGGTTTATTGTGAGATGGATGAATTGATTGTGTAGTGTATTTAAATAATATATGTTGTATAGGGCATTAAAGAAACTTTGAATACGTACACAATTTAATGTCCACGTCGCTCCACGTTGCATATGTGTGAAACATATATCATGCATAAAAGTTATACATGTTAATGTAAGAAAGGAATTACATTCGGAATTCATTTATCAAGCATTTTCTGTCCTTCAAAAATAGTTTGTGCTTGTTTTGCATTATCAATGTGAAATTCAACGTGTTGAAAAAATAATTCAAATGGTTTGTTCGAACACAAATGGTTTAGCACCAACTTCTACCCCCTTTTTGAGTAATTTATGATAATAACGTCTTTGATACTACTACTCAGGCCCGTAGCTAGAATTGATCTCCAGGAAGGGGGGGGCTCGGGGGGGCCTTGTAAACCAAGTTCATTTTTAAAAAGATATAAAATGAAGGTAAATTATGTGGGGGTGTGGGTGGGGGAGCGCTCATTCATTTATAAATATCATATACTACACAAACACTACATTTTTCTACATCTTTTACAACATCTGTTGAAGTGTTAATTGACTGATACTGAAATTATCCCTTACACCCCGCATACTATTTTAGATTATATATCACACAAGAAACGCACAATATTTAATCACAGTGCCTGCAGTATATTCCACCCCCGGCCGAAGCAATTGAACTCACCTTCCTTCCCAAAACTTGGGAACTGTTGTTGACCTTTGACGCAGATGCGGAAGGAATTTGCATGATGACATCAAAGTCACAGATTTCTGTCTAAACGGGAGGTTGCAACAGGGACAGTGAAGGTACAGATAAAGAAGCTCCCCTATGAAAGAACTTTCTGAAGTCTAGAGAATATTCTAAATACTTGCAGCTACTTCTGCTCATAAACAAAATGATCGAATGTAATAGATACTGTTCATATTCTGTGGATCTATCCTTAAAGTTGTGAGCTGTCTACATTTTCACTCTTCACTGCAAACAAATTATGCAAAATAGTTTGCCAGGGGGGCTGACGGCAGTTCCAGGGGGCTGAGCCCCCTCTGGCCCCTGCCTGGCTATGGGCCTGCTACTACTACTACTAATAATAATGTTATTATTATAACATTCTTATTATTGGTACGTTTATCCTGGTATTTGCACCTCTAGCCCCAAGCTTTCTGGAGATGATAATAGTGTTCACGAACTGTAGATACGTTTCCTAAGATGAAAGAATATAGAACCAAACACTTGAAATCGGTTTCAAAGGAACAGTGACAGCTCCGTCAGAGAAGGAAAACTATGAGGAACATAAATGCTATTTTAGCCCAATTACGTTGTGGGGTATTTAGGAGCATAATAGCGACCTCCCTTCACAAAATATTTCCGCCTCCATTTTTCACCCATTCACTGGCCGGAAGCTTTATTTACCCTATTTATTATTTTTGTTTTCATTTTTGCCACCGTATATAGTGAAATTTCTGATTGTATAGCACGGGCGGACCTGCTAGGTGGCAGAGTGGTAGGCTTACCATATTTTTTTGGGCTCAACACAGGACATATTCGGGATTAACTCGTTACTGCTGAATTTCAGTTGTTTTTTTTACAAAAATAAATTGAAATTACTTAGAAGCCTTAACATTTTATTGAAACATTAAACCATAAATTGAACAAAAAAAATATTAACATTATTTTCTAAAATCAATCGATTAATTTTCAAATGTTTAATTGAATAATACATTTTCTGTTGTTTAGGAAACTTCTCTGTTCTAGGTAGCATTATATGTTAGTTGAGTCAGTTGTACTTTTCACAAGACGACTTTTTTCAGAAATGGCTCGTTTGTTTTAATTACAAGGGTCGTTCAAGGTTGACCGGGACTTTTATTTCTGCAGAGGAAATAGGTAGCAGAAGAAACACCAAACTATGTCAGTTTTTCAAAGTATTCTCCGTGCGCGCCGAGGCACCGTTGCCATGGTTCTGGCAGCTCCCGAATTCCTTTGGCGTAGAAAGAACTTGGTTGTTGTCGTAGCCACTGGAGAACATCGCTCCGCAGTGCTTCGTCTGTCGTGAATTTCTTCCCTCCCAGATGGTCTTTAAGGGGTGCAAACAAATGATAATCACTGGGGGCTAAATCCAGACTGTAGCGGGGATGGGGCAGAACTTCCCAGCGCATGTCGGCCAGAGTTGTTGTTGTCACATTGGCCGTGTGAGGGCGGGCATTGTCATGGAGAAGAATGACATTTCCAGACAACATCCCAGGTCTTTTCTTGCGAATGGACTTTCGTACAGCACCACTCAACAATGTGGAGTAATACTGGGCATTAATCTTGCTCCTTTTGTCCAGAATCATTTGCTCAACACGTGCGATATTCACTGGTGTGACTGCAGTCGGGTGAATGTGTCCATGCGCTTCATATGTCACCAACTCCCGTCCTTCGCGAAACTGCTCACACCATTCGTACACTCTTGTCGGCGACATCGTTTGTTCACCATACTGTGCTTGCTTTCACTTTCTCCTTCACGAGAAATTTGATTACACACCGCTGCTCCACAGCCACAGACACACTGCTTGCCGCCATGTTCGCTGCAACTGCTGCGCATGCGCGAAATACGTCATGCCGGGCACTAGTTACTCGAGAAGGAATACATTACGTCACCCGCACGTTTCATCATGATCCGGCTATTCATCGATTTTTTACGTACGAAAATCCCGGTCAAACTTGAACGACCCTTGTACATCATAAAATCCAGAACATGAAAGTTCTGAATTAATTTTAACATTCAGCAGATGTTTAACAGTGGATACTAGAAGTCTACCTCTTTCTGCTGACCAAATATTCCCCATAATTGAAAATACTCTCTCAACTGGAGCAGATGTTCCAGGCAAAGACATAGCAAACTCAACCATTTTAGAAATGTTGGTACATGAAATACCAGTCTTTTGAAACACCTTAAACATTGCTTGCCACTTCTCTTCAATAGTATCTGCTACTTCTTCATAACTTGAACCTGTTGGTTTTGAATTACCCTCTCATAAATTCTGGTGGTGAATATTCAATACCGGTAGCTATTTTCATGTTCAGATTATCAAAACCCCGGACAGCACTAAATAACCAGGACTGTCCGTGCTAATCCCGGACGTATGATAAACCTACAGAATGGCAATTTCGTCTTGTAATCAAGGGGTCCGTGTTCGATACCCCGTTGAGGTTTCATGCAAAGTGGTTCGGACCTATACCTATTTCTTTCTGTCTTTCTTTAGTTCTTCCTTCTTCTTTTCCTCTTACCCCCACCCCTTTCTCCCTTTTGTGTGATTCTTGCATAATAACCTATACTTCTTTAAAAATTGTGGTGAATTGACAGCAACATTGATAACACCATTAAGCCTTGTTTCCATGATATGAAAAACTCAATATGCTGACCTTGCTAGAAGGTTGAAACGTTACGTTTAGTTTATGTTTTACAATAAAATAAATTTCCTGCCTTGGTCAGCATATTGAGTTTTTCACAGCAACATTCACTGGGAAATATTAAAGCTACAGATATAACCTTTTCGCCCCAGAGACACGGGTACAGAAATTCGTGGTTAAATATTAATCACAAATGTGCTAATTATTTCTCAATATCCTCTCCACTGCCAGCGTAAGAAATATGGCAAATGTTGAATATTCTAAAAGTCGGAGCCGACTTCCGTGGCGAAGTCGTTAGCACAGCACTCTACGACGCAAGGGGACACAGGTTCGAATCTCGCCCTGGACTTGGGTGTACTTTGTGTGTATCCCTTCATCATATCATCACTCATCGTCTCGATTAGCTAAAAGAGGCAGAAAAGCAATGTTAAATAACATAAACCATATCAAATCTAATAGTACATACCGATCTCTTCAACTAATTACTTAACAGGTATTGGGTTCGATGCAGGCACATAGTGGTTCGGATCCCACTTTAAACTGTAGGCCCAGTCCCGATTAGCCTTTCTGTGCATAAAGTGGCCTTAAAACACTAATCAGTCAATCAATGAATTACTTAACAGTAGTTTTAAGTTATAAGGTATGACGCAGAGACACCGAAATTTCAATCTCCCTTCCACGTAGTAAGTACACACTTGACTGCACTTTGCGTTTGCAGATAAATACGATCACATTTCAAATTCTGCTGAAAGGCAATTAAATGAGACTTTCAGCATGTAAATCTGACACAGACAATCAGTGTTCGCATTGTTGTTCTTACCAGTATCAATAGTATTCGAGAGCATGGACGTCCGCAGGATTTTTTCCAGGGGGGGGCAAACAAGGCACATTTTCCTCAATAATAGTGTTGTTCCCTTAAAAAACATTGCTTAAATTTGAATTTATCATATTCATGCAATAATTAACATATATTATTGTGGCTGTAATGAAATTATATGTGAAAAATTGGTTGACTTTCATTTTCCAGGGGGGGCCACGGCCCCCCTTGACCCCCTTCCGGACGCCCATGTTCGAGAGACTTTTCACTCGGTCACCTCTACGGTAAAAACATTTTCATCGCCTTTCTCCCTGGGTTTTCTACCAGTGTAGGTTCAAGCATGAAATTTGTTTCGGCATTTTTATCTTGTGACAATGTCGAGTCCCTTGAATTAAAGATGGTGAAAGTTTAAAAAGAGACTGGTCCTGATTGTGAGTGATGTCCTTTCCAAACCTGAATTATAATCATTCAAAGATAATATAATAAATTATTACATTACGTCACATTCCGATTGTATAACTTTAGCCTAAACCGAAATCTGCCACATAATATAAGCTTAAGGCATACCTTACTTAACCTTGAAAAATCAACCTGTTATTACATGATCATGACGTACTTCAGTGAGGTGTTGGTGCTAGGAGAACATGAGCGAAGGGCTATTACCAGAAATTCTGATTTACACATAGTTACAAGTTTGACATAGTAACCAATTGCGTCATCGGAAATGTTTTGAGGGTGATGGAAGAAACCTTGTAGCTATAGATATTTTGCCGCCCTAGGCAGGATTGTGGTTGCCCCCGCCCTCCCCGAACTACCAAGCACCGACATTTTTATGCGCGTCCGTCGATATTTTCTCCTTGGGCCATCCTACAAATTTTGAAATGATAACATAAAGAAAAAATCATTAAAAATAATATAGGTTATATTTAGATATTCGTACTTTTCCTTTCTGGTTAATAAAAGTTGAGCATATTTAATAATATTGCAGTTAGGTAGGTCTTACTGTCTGAAGAACATCTTTAAAAACGAACTGCTGCTACTACACTTTGGGTAGCAGAAAATTCCAGCAGTGTGTTACCAGAATATACCTCTGTGAATTTCTCCGTCGCTATTCTGACATTTTTGTCTTTTAAAAAGCTTTGGCACCCTAGGCTTCAGCCTCCCTAGCCTACCCCCCGCTCCGGACCTGGGTGTAATGATCACTTTTCATCAGAGAGAAGAGAGCGTTTCTTTTAGGCCAGAAATTCTTCCGAGCAGTGGCGTGCCCAAGATCGAAAGGGCCTCATTTTGCCATATTTTGCTGCCTTTGACTTTTTTTTAGTATTAATGAGTAAAAGGGGGGTATGGCCGTCACTAATCCCTCCTTGGGCACGTCAGTAGTACAGGTGGCCAGGTTCTGAATAATCTTTTGAGGCTCGAATCATCATGTGAGGCTCGTCGTAGCCTTTTATGATGTATATTTTGAGGGCAGAGTTGGCAACACTGTGGGGGGCACTGTAGCCTTTTATGAGGGGGGTCTATTGCCCTCTGTTTACATCTGGCAACACTACCGTAGTTTTTTTGACAGTGTTGTTAAACCTACTGGGTTTTTTTCACTGTAAATTTTTATTAAAGGACCTGTGAGGCTCGTCGTAGCCTTTTATGATGTATATTTTGAGGGCAGAGTTGGCAACACTGTGGGGGGCACTGTAGCCTTTTATGAGGGGGGTCTATTGCCCTCTGCTTACATCTGGCAACACTACCGTAGATTTTTTGACAGTGTTGTTAAACCTACTGGGTTTTTTTCACTGTAAATTTTTATTAAAGGGCCTGAGGGGTCCATGTATTTTTTATGTCTGGCAATACTGTTGGGGGCACAGAGTTGGCAACACTGTGGGTTTTTACTGTAGTTTTTTATGAGGGGGGGCCTATTGTCCCTTTTTATATTTGGCAACTCTATTGGATGTTTTTTTTTGAGGCTTGGGTTTTACCAACCCATCCGAAGAAAATTCCACTATATGATCTTTTACTGGCTAAGCTAACCTACAAATAGGAATTGGCAACACTGACGAGTATTAAATAATGATTTCGAGCCTCAAATGATGATTCGAGCCTCGTCGGTGTTGCCTACCCACTCTACAAAAATTCTACTATATGATTTTTCACAGGTTAAGCTAACCTACAAATAGGAGTTGGCAGCACTGACTTATAAACCCACTGGGTTCTCTTGGCATGTTTTTTCATGATGTGTTGCTAGGCTATTGAGCATCTTGGCGTATACAATGTATATCCTATCCGCGACGGAGACCGTGGACCTGGGCACCATGGGAGAACTTTTAGGTTTAGAGAACAACCACCCAAAACTCGAAGCTGGCATCAAGCACGTAGCAACCAACATTCCTAAATTCCTAAAATCTTGGCGTATACAATGTATATCCTATCCGCGACGGAGACCGTGGACCTGGGCACCATGGGAGAATTTTTAGGTTTCGAGAACAACCACCCAAAACTCGAAGCTGGCATCAAGCACGTAGCAACCAACATTCCTAAATTCACCTAACCTAACCTAACCTAACCTAACCTATCCTAACACATAACCTAACCTAACCTAACCTAACCTAACCTAACCTAACACATAACCTAACCTAACCTAACCTAACCTAACCTAACCCACTGGGTTCTCTTGGCATGTTTTTTCATGATGTGTTGCTAGGCTATTGAGCATCTTGGCGTATACAATGTATATATTTTGAGAGGGGGGTTATGGCTTTTTATGCTGTACGAATACTGGAAGCTTGACAGTGACAACCAACAGAGTAGGTAAACCTACATCCAGGAACTGGCAACACTAGTTTCTGACAGTGAATTTGAAATAAAATATTAAACAAAATACATGAGTAAGCACTGTGATTACAAATAGTACCAGTGTTATGCCCCCAACTCCAACTGGACAACTGGGGAAAATAATTGTACAACAATTTGTACCTAATTGTACAATACTTGTACCTAATTGTACAACATATACACAGACATAAAAGAGAGAGCCTTCCCGTAACTTACTTCATGTACAATTTATATGATTTTACAACTGTGAAAAGAAAGCATATGTGTTCTGTATGCACACATTTATTCTTATTTTTCGAAGTTGAATGAAAGCACATGTTTTTACGCTCTCGTAATACTAACCTTGCTCCACTGATTTTAAATTGCTTCCATCCGCTTTTTTTTTCTGTGTTATTTCCGCATGCACGCAACATTCGCTTTCAATAGACAGAAGGAATGTTAGTATAGCAGGCTTCGAGTTTACAATTTATTAAATTAAACAATAATTTATGTAAGAATATACTTGTACTTACCGAACACAAAATAATAAAAAGCACATGTGAATGTTTGCGTGTGTTCATGTTATATGACGACTGAGTAAAAATATAATGTTGACTCCCCGAAAAATAAAAGTTCCTAGTTCGACATCAGATGCATGCAAATTTTATGTTTTGCTCTCCAAAATCTTGATTTTTATGTTTGTGCTATTTGTCATACAGCAGAGGAGGAGGAGGGAGAGGGAGGGGAGGGGGTACTATTAGCGCCATCTATTAGCAAACAATAGAAATAAAAAGTAAGTCAAACTTTTTCAACACCCAAACATTTTAAACGTCCTTGCGTAGTAATACGATCTAGCTGAAGATGTTTAAAAGAGTACTCTTAGTCGACGAAGCTAATTGCTAGGGCCCTTATATTACTAAAATATTCTTTAATTTGCATATTTCTCATACCGCCATATGTTGTTCTAGTTGACTTCTTCCAAAAAAATGCTAATTAGCGAGAGTTAATTAAGCAAGGCAAGTAAAAGAAGCAAAATAGAACAACATATGGCGGCGTGAAAATATGTAAAAAATTCGATTCAGAGGTGGATCGAATTAAAGTTGGGGGATATTTTGCATTTTTCCCTATAATGTACAAAACATTTACCGTACATAATCTTTTCCATTTACAACAGTATAAAATAAGAGGAATGTGTGACAATATCCATATTAATTATGAAAGTATGTTGTATGCTAGGTTAGCTAATTGTGTCTTCTACAGCTTCACTGTATAGAGGGAAGATGGAAAAAGAGAGCTCTACGGAAACTGACGCTCTTAACAATATTGTACGTCCGTGAAAATTATATATAAATAAGACTTAAGCGTATTATCTGCTTTCATGTCAGATTTTACCAACCTGTGAGCTGTAGTGTTTAGGTGACAAGCGACCTGCTCAAATATGATACTGTTGATAATATTGTACGCCCGTGAAAATTATATATAAATAAGACTTAAGCGTATTATCTGCTTTTATGTCAGATTTTACCAACCTGTGAGCTGTAGTGTTTAGGTGACAAGCGACCTGCTCAAATATGATACTGTTGACAATATTGTACGCCCGTGAAAATTATATATAAATAAGACTTAAGCGTATTATCTACTTTCATGTCAGATTTTACCAACCTGTGAGCTGTAGTGTTTAGGTGACAAGCGACCTGCTCAAAAATGATACTGTTGACAATATTGTACGCCCGTGAAAATTATATATAAATAAGACTTAAGCGTATTATCTACTTTCATGTCAGATTTTACCAACCTGTGAGCTGTAGTGTTTAGGTGACAAGCGACCTGCTCAAATATGATACTGTTGACAATATTGTACGCCCGTGAAAATTATATATAAATAAGACTTAAGCGTATTATCTACTTTCATGTCAGATTTTACCAACCTGTGAGCTGTAGTGTTTAGGTGACAAGCGACCTGCTCAAATATGATACTGTTGACAATATTGTACGCCCGTGAAAATTATATATAAATAAGACTTAAGCGTATTATCTGCTTTTATGTCAGATTTTACCAACCTGTGAGCTGTAGTGTTTAGGTGACAAGCGACCTGCTCAAATATGATACTGTTGATAATATTGTACGCCCGTGAAAATAACATATAAATAAGACTTAAGCGTATTATCTGCTTTCATGTGAAATTTTACCAACCTGTGAGCTGTAGTGTTTAGGTGACAAGCGACCTGCTCAAATATGATACTGTTGATAATATTGTACGTTCGTGAAAATTATATATAAATAAGATTTAAGCGTATTATCTGCTTTCATGTCAGATTTTACCAACCTGTGAGCTGTAGTGTTTAGGTGACAAGCGACCTGCTCAAATATGATACTGTTGACAATATTGTACGCCCCGTGAAAATTATATATAAATAAGACTTAAGCGTATTATCTGCTTTCATGTCAGATTTTACCAACCTGTGAGCTGTAGTGTTTAGGTGACAAGCGACCTGCTCAAATATGATACTGTTGACAATATTGTACGCCCGTGAAAATTACATATAAATAAGACTTAAGCGTATTATCTGCTTTCATGTCAGATTTTACCAACCTGTGAGCTGTAGTGTTTAGGTGACAAGCGACCTGCTCAAATATGATACTGTTGACAATATTGTACGTTCGTGAAAATTACATATAAATAAGACTTAAGCGTATTATCTGCTTTCATGTCAGATTTTACCAACCTGTGAGCTGTAGTGTTTAGGTGACAAGCGACCTGCTCAAATATGATACTGGTAGCCATAAAACTGAATGGGCACTTGAGGATTCTTCAGGATGTCGGCTTTGTACTTGAGAGCATAGTTTGATTCGTATTCTACCACTGGCACGCGCAGCTCCATGGACCTTACAATACACTTGGCAGCGTCGGGTAGTGTGTTGGGAAGCAAGGTAGTCCCGTCCGAGCCCAAAGTGCGGTATCGCATCAGTGCGTCGTTGTCGTTGGCAGCTCTGCGAAAAGTGACGCGCAAACTACCCTTCTACATGATCTCCTTGTAGTCCGAGAAGAAACCGGGCAGCAGACGCATGGGAAACAGTACTGTGTGACTTTGAGTTTTGATTTTTGTACCTGCTTCGAATCCCCCTGCCTGGTAGTATGCTGCATCGGTCTTGGAGAGTTTCAGTGTTCCCACGGTAGTCGAGGTAATCCCGGGGTAGTCAACCCTATCGATGACGGTGCCGTGCTTTCTAACTTCCACCTGCGAGAATAGGTACGGCACAAAATTATCTACGAGTCTTAGGTTTGCGTTGGCAAGAAATGCTTCGCCGTTGTCTCTCTTCACTACATCAAACTTGACGTACAAATCAGCTCTGTGAGGGTGAATGAATTTATCCCCGACGTCCACATCGTATTCTATCTCTCGATTCGCTTCGTTAAGGTTGGCAAACGTGCGACGGTTGGGAGGGAAGGACTGCAACTCGTAACTTTCGATTTGTTCCATGATGGTTATTTATTATATGTTAATCTCCACGACGGCAGTGGTCGCGGCTCCTGCAAAATCAACTACCTCCCCCTTCTTGTTTGTCACTGCTAATTCTATGTTGTCTATGCGATTACGAGATACAGGAAAGTATATCGGTGGGGAGGGTGTGTAGATAATTGGCTCCATGAACTCAGAGTTTGGTTTGAACGTAGCGATAATACCTGTCTGCTTGTAACTCCCTGGGATGCCGTCAGAGGATTTGGTGATCATACCTTGATCATTTTTTTACAGAGCAGTTCGGGTAGGTTGTTATTTATAGACCCCACCCCAATTTTTTTTTGTTTCGTGTTCATGGCGATGGTCGTACCTAATGCGGCGACCCGTTCGCCCAGCGAGACGTCTCTGCTGACGAGTCTCCCGAAAGCTGCGTGCTCTAACTTTCTGTCAGTATTATGACGTACATCGAGATCGGTATTGGTATTGTAGGCAATATCGTGATTCTTGCATGCAGCATCCAGGGGATTCACACTCTTGTCGCCTCTCTTTTATTCGCTGTTCGAGTTTGGTACCGGGGCCGCGGTACTGGTAACCTGGCAAGTGCATCTTGAAGGGTAGCTTGTTGATGATGTCGTTCACGAGACCTCGGCCTTCGGCCACGTTCCAAAATTTCGGAGGTAGGGTGTTGATGATTTTGATGAGGTACCCTATGCCTTTGTCGTCATTCACAATGAAGTTGGCAAGCTTGGAGCTAACCATGTCCACAATTCCTACCTTCTCGTTGCGAAAGTTGCTGTTGCCTGTATTCTCCTCTCCTGCAATAACCAACAACCTGTCTATGAGCTTGCGCACGTCGTCAACCCACACAAACTCTTTGGGCAGGTTGTTGTAGAGTTTGACGCCGCTGCCTGTTTTGACCTGGTTCCATATCGGCTTGATGAGGTTCTTGTATTTTTCGCCGTGGCTAGATTTGACGCGATTCTGCGTATCGTTGTTGTTTTGGTACAAGGCATCCGTCATGATCAAAATTTTCTTGTAACTTTGGTAATCTTCGTCTGTGTAATCTCTTGGCTGCTTTTTTGGTGATGAGTTCCCACAGTCCAACCGTGCCGGGATACCTGTTCCAACTGTTTTTCTCACCCAAATTGACTTTCATGTTGTCACCCTCGAACGTGACTTTCGATTTTCCGATTTTCCAAACCACGCCCTCGTTGAGTTCCATGGTTGGGTACAATCCGAAAACCTCGTCTTTCTCGAACTAAACTCAACGGCCTGTTGATCAATCAATTTTCGGAACGCTGCTCTTCTTGCTGGAACAGTGACGATTTCAGATTCGCGACGATCGACATGACGAGGAAACCCAACGACGGAAAATACAGAAACAAAATTAACGACTTTCTAAACGTTGCAACGTTGTGAGAAACGTTTCTCACAACGTTGCAACGTTTAGAAAGTCGTTGATTTTGTTTCTGTATTTTCCGTCGTTGGGTTTCCTCGTCATGTCGATCGTCGCGAATCCGAAATCGTCACCGTTCCAGCAAGAAGAGCAGCAGCGTTCCGAAAATTGATTGTAGTTCATGTCTCCGCCTACGTAGTCATCGTACGCGTGCTTGAGGTTGGTGTGATCTTGACGAAACAAACATATGAAATTAGCGTTGTCGCGTAGTAACTGTTTTTGAATTTTGGAAAACGTTTGAGCTAGGTAAAAACAATCCATTCCTTTGTGACGACCTTGCGTGAAAAAGTTGCGAATTTCATTTTGATTTTCCGGCCTTGACGTCACTGAAGATTGAGTAATGTTGAACGTTGTGTTTCCGAATAAACTTTTGGAATACGGCATTGTAAAATTCCTTCCCCTTGTCCGTGTGCAGAAACCGAGGTCGTCTGCCGCCGCTTTCGCGAAAAATTGTCTTGAATACTTCCGTGACGCACGTTCCTGTTTTTGCCTTCAAAGGTAGAGCCCATGCGAATTTCGAAAATATGTCTATGACGGTGAGGAGGTATTTGTTACCCTTGTTCAATTTATGTACGTTTTTTAACTTGCCGCTACTCATCTCGACGAGGTCGCTTTCCCAAAGGTCGTCGATTCCCTTGGTTACCACCGCTAAACGTTCGTAGTTGTGGCGTGCAGGTTTATGCAATTCTTGGACGATGGCTTGCCTTGACATTTTTAGAGATTACGTTTGAAGAGAAGCACCAGCGTGATGGGATTCAAAAAATAGCACCTCGCTCGTGTTTTGAATAATCAGCCTATCGCCGGCACTCACGTCGAAAACAGTAAGATCTTTGTCTTCGTGTATTTCATATATGTTGCGCGTTTCGCGTTGCGCGTAACGCAACTCCCATGCTGCGTTTGGGATCGAACCAAGAACCTCTAGATTTAATTGGGTGATGTAGCTATTCCTCATTCCTCTCTCAAATAGTTATCACTCACTTGGCCTGAATGTGATAAATGCAAGAGGTTACCTTTTAAAAAAATAGCAATAGAAATTAGCTTAGATTAAATATGGGTTTTATACTGTCCATAACTGAACCGATATGGATTGGTTAAAAAAAATATTACTTGCCTTACAAATATGTGGAGATTGTTCCTAGCTTGTCCTCTCAACTATCGCTTGTCTGATCTTCCTGTCAGACATCGAATCTGTCACACACCATCGTCCAATAATCGTTCTCCACTTTGCTCCTCTCTCACAATCCGCAGACCTTACTCTCTCTCCTATTCTCCTCAACTAATCTTTAATTTCATCACGAAGATGAACTGGAATTGGATAGGATTTTAAGTGAAATTCTGTGTCATCTTTTAGTTGAATTCTATGTTTATAATTCGTGGCTCTACCTATATCATCCTTTGACCACGCAAAAACATGTGGATATTTCATTAAAACAGCCAAAAGTTGCTCCTTTTGCTGAGGTTCTAAATTCGGATTCACATCAAACCGACTAGGGTCCGCCCGTGCGTCACTGACGTTCCCTAACTCTTCCGTCGCGAAAACCTGTGCTTGTTCACCAATTTCATCCTTATTCTCATCATTATTGTTACTCATGATTGGCCTATCCCATGTTTCAGCTTTCTCGATAATAGTGCATTTCTTAATTGTAACATTATAATTTAAAAAATTAGTGATCCAAATAAGATTCGAATCCGGATTAATAATTGCTCTGGCAACCATCAATCCCGTTTTCTCTTGAAACTGTAGGTCTGGTTCCAAGAGTGTCCTATCTTTGTCACATAAATTAGCCAATTTCAATAGAATATACAAATATGTCCTGGGTTTCACTTTTATCTTTTTAGCAGCTACAAATTCTGGTTGCAAAACATGGTGTAACAAATAGGAAACTTTGATTGACACGTCAAAAGCTTTCTTATTCTCATTTTTAATTTGGTTTCTAGGAGGTGTGCCAAATCTATGCAATATAAGCTTATTTTCCTCAAAATCTAACTTAGCCTTTTGCCCCTTCAAAAAATCATTTCCTAATATAGTAATTTGATTAAAATCCTTAACAATTCTAAATAGATGAACAAATGTTTGGTTATGTATAGAGAATAGTAGTAACACAATTTCCTTAACCGTCAGTTGACTATTAGTAACCCCTCTAATCGCAGTATTTATGTTAAATCGCTTGGCATTGACTGGTATGTTCTTATCTCCCGTAACCGAAATTTGACTTCCACTATCCAGGATGAACTGTCAAATTTCCCTATCTACTTTCACATTGATGTAAATCAAATCTTCAGAAGAAAAATAGAGACCGTTAGAGTTTTTTTCGTAGGTCCTACACCTAGATCCCCGTCATATGCAGGTCTTACTCGTTTAAAATTGTTTCTGTTCTTACGAAAAATAGAGTAATTTGCATTAACAACCTGATTAGTATGGTTATTTGGATCTTCGCGCCCCTGTTGTTACTCTAAAAATATTCGCGGCGATGAAAATAAAAAATGCGAACACTGAAATCGAGGGTTACCACTATTGCGCTGTCGCCCCCTAGGCGAACGTTGTGACTGTGTTTCTATTCTGAGCTCTATGATTACTATTATGATAATAGGTTCTCCTATTGTTTCTATCTCTATGTTCATTTTCTCTAACTGTATATGAGAATAATAACTCAGTGAATAAATTTTTTTTCCGATGTTCTGCAAGTGCATTTACTTTAGCCTCAAGATTCTAAAATTGCAAAAACTAAATCTGACTCATGAGATTGGAGTCCCGCGTTCGACTGTAATTGATCAAGATCTTGTTGTAGTGCATTTAATCTTTCCTCGATCTCCCGATTAGCCTGAGAATAACTTATGTCAACATAACCATTAACCGTGCGCTGCAATGTGATAGCTTGCTGAGTCGGCATGTAGGCTCGACTCGATTCAGAACACAACAGAGCTTTCATTGTCTCACATTCAGTTTCTAGAATTTTACGTTTTTGCACAAAATATTTGAATTGTTCAACATTTTTCAGGTCTCGTAACATCTCATGCACTAAATCATATTCCCTGTTATAAACTTCTTTGATAAAGTTAGGTTGTAAACCCCCGCTTATTTGCTTAATTTGCTCACTAATATCCATGGCAGGATCTAATTTTAATAACAATAACTGTTTTTCTCTCACATATTTTGAAACAGGTTCATTTTCCTGATAAAAACATAATCTGATTTGTTCTTCTAATTGAAAAATATCCCCCGGTTCCGTAAATTCTTCCACAATTTTAGTTTTTAAAATTACAAAATCTATATCCTATGCTTCCTGAGTTCAACTCCAAGTATTGAACCATTCCAATGCTGAATCAGCCAAAAATGCCGGTAGCAATTGCCTTTTCTTTAAGTCATTCCACTCATTAAAAATAGCTAAACTTTCAAATTTGTCAATAAATTTTAATACATCCTCGTGAATGTTACCTTGAAACTGGATAGTTTCGAGAATATTGGGGTGGATAAATCTAGATTGCGCCATGATTCTATGATTAGCCTATGTGTAGGAAAAATGCTTGATTAGCTTAAAATTAGCACTAAGTTGCTTGTTTTCTTTTCTCATCTCCCCCCCGTGACTTTGACAAAACATTATCAGCAATCCATTTGTTTACTCTCCCCGGAAATTTGATAAGTTAGGTTCAACAATCGCGTAACAGAGTGACGACAGTACCAAACACATCTTTAAAATATTTAACCAACCTTTATGCAACATCCTAATGTTAATTCTCATCTTTTCACAAGCCAATCGCCGAATAACCTAGTTAAAACTCTACTCTTATTTATTTGCGCCTTACCGCGTAACATATTGATAGGTCTACCTTTTGATTTCTTTTCTTGATATTTGGTAACACTTGATTATTAACACAACATAAAGCGCTAACAAGTGAAAATTCCGGCGCCATATCGCACGTACGTAATTTGAAAAGCTAGAAGGCTCTATTATTTTCATCATATTTCGGGATGAAATAGATGAAAATCGCAGTATTTCACGTACTGCAGTGTTTTCTCATCACATTTGCAAAAAAATTGATGAGAAGCCCTAAGCAGACTCCACCACGTAATATTTTTCCAGCCGTAAGTTCAAAAATTTTAGTCCCCCACTCTTCTTCCTAAATCGCATTACATACATGTGGAAAAAAAACAATTATTATTGTTTGTTTGCTTGCGTCACAATACAAAAATAATAAGAAGCACGCACGCGCATGTGTGTGTGGCACATCGTTCCCGAGAGAGGTTTACAAATATCACGATATATAAACATAGGTCCCAGACTTGGATAATTACGATAACATTCGCTCACCACTGTTGCCAGCTATAGGTCTCTCTCTCTCTTCATCTTACAGCAACATTGGCATCTCTATTTTTTTTAGTTGTAAGTGAGTTGCCAACACACTCTAGTTAATAATGCTACATATTATACGCACACACGCACACACATACTGTGTTGCCATCCACCCATCTTTTTCTCTTTTACGGCAGTGTGTGTTTGTTGCCGGCTCTCCTTGTTTAGTGTGTGTAGGTTGGCAACTTTGTTTTATGCACTGTAAGGCAAGCCTCAAGCAAGGTTGCCAGCTCCTTGCTTTAGGTTAGGTTAGACCAAGAAAAAAAAAGCTGTAGGTAGGTATTGGTAGTTTTCGGTTGTTTAACTCTTCCCTCTCTCTCTCCTCTCTCTTTTTTTTTGTAAAAGGCTATGGCAAAAGTACCAGTAGGTTGGTAACTTTGCTTTATGTACTGTAAGGCAAGCCTCAAGCAAAGTTACCAACTCCTTGCTTTAGGTTAGGTTAGACCATAAAAAAAAAGCTGTAGGTGGGTGTTGGCAGCTGTCGGTTGTTTAACTCTTCCCCCTCTCTCTCCTCTCTCTTTTTTGTAAAAAGCTATGGTAAAAGTACCAGTAGGTTGGCAATGCGAAGTTCGTTCTTCGATTTCGAGTTTCAATTTTTCCAAATTTTTATTTTTCGATTGAAATTGCTGTAATTTGGCCAAATCATTTTGAAGCAAATCCACACTCAACTGTATATTTTGAACGCTGTCGTAAGAAGGTACGTCGACATAATTTTTTATGAGCGTTTTCAGTTCGGAATCGATTTTCAGAATGGGGTCGAGACATTGCGTTTGGAGCGTAGCGATTTGCATGCATCTGATGTCGAACTAGGAACTTTTATCTTTCGGGGAGTCAACATTATTTTTTTACTCAGTCGTCATATAACATGAACACACGCAAATATTCACACGTGCTTTTTATTATTCTGCCTATTGAAAGCGAATGTTGCGTGCATACGGAAATAACACAGAAAAAAAAGCGGATGGAAGCAATTTAAAATCAGTGGAGCAAGGTTAGTATTACGAGAGCGTAAAAACATGTGCTTTCATTCAACTTCGAAAAATAAGAATAAATGTGTGCATACAGAACACATATGCTTTCTTTTCACAGTTGTAAAATCATATAAATTGTACATGAAGTAAGTTACGGGAAGGCTCTCTCTTTTATGTCTGTGTATATGTTGTACAATTAGGTACAAGTATTGTACAATTAGGTACAAATTGTTGTACAATTATTTTCCCCAGTTGTCCAGTTGGAGTTGGGGGCATAACACTGGTACTATTTGTAATCACAGTGCTTACTCATGTATTATAGGAAAATGTCGTAAGTCATTTCAAAAGTAGGTCAAAAGGCGAGGTAGCATAAGAGCAAAATTTTGCAGGAGGTAAAAAAATAGCTTAAAAAGTGATGCCAGAGCTTTTTCCGTCCATTTTTTCTCTCATTGTAGGTTAGTTTAGTGCGTAAAACGTCGTAAAATAAAAAGTAGGTCAAAGGCGCCTTCCAGAACATAGTAGATTACACTGAGGGACCTTACAGGAAAACATCGTAAGAGAAGACAGCCTTATAGGAAAATATCGTAAGTCATTTCAAAAATAGGTCAATAGGCATTGCTAGAACGTGCGCCTTACAGGAAAACATCGTAAGAGGAGACAGCCTTATAGGAAAATATCGTAAGTCATTTCAAAAGTCGGTCAAAAATACGCCTTACAGAAAAACATCGTAAGAGAGGACAGCCTTATAGGAAAATGCCGTAAGTCATTTCAAAAGTTGGTCAATGGGCGTTGCTAGGACTTACGCCTTACAGAAAAACATCGTAAGGAGAGACAGCCTTATAGGAAAATGCCGTAAGTCATTTCAAAAGTTGGTCAATGGGCATTGCTAGGATTTACGTCTTACAGAAAAACATCGTAAGGGGAGACAGCCTTATAGGAAAATACCGTAAGTCATTTCAAAAGTTGGTCAATGGGCGTTGCTAGGACTTACGCCTTACAGGAAAACATCGTAAGGGGAGACAGCCTTACAGGAAAATGCCGTAAGTCATTTCAAAAAGTTGGTCAATGGGCGTTGCTAGGACTTACGCCTTACAGGAAAACATCGTAAGGGGAGACAGCCTTATAGAAAAATGCCGTAAGGTCAATGGGCGTTGCTAGGACTTACGCCTTACAGGAAAACATCGTAAGGGGAGACAGCCTTATAGGAAAATGCCGTAAGTCATTTCAAAAGTAGGTCAATAGGCATTGCTAAAACGTGCGCCTTACAGGAAAACATCGTAAGAGGAGACAGCCTTATAGGAAAATGTCGTAAGGCATTTCAAAAGTCGGTCAAAAGTACGCCTTACAGAAAAACATCGTAAGGGAGGACAGCCTTACAGGAAAATACCGTAAGGCATTTCAAAAGTAGGTCAAAAGACGAGGTAGCATAAGAGCAAGATTTGAAAAACGTAAAAAAATAGCTTAAAAAGTGATGCCAGAGCTTTTTCTGTCCATTTTTCTCTCATTGTAGGTTAGTTTAGTGCATAAAACGTCGTAAAATAAAACGTAGGTCAAAGGACCCTTCCAGAACGAAGCATTCATACTACTGATAGAGCAATGAAATTTCAGAGAATTGAAGAAAAACTCATAAATTTTATTTTCCACACACTAATACACCTCCACATGTGCCCCATTGTTAGAACGAACAATATCCAGTCTGCATTCAAAATCTTGCCATGTTCTCTCCAACATATCCCCCGTTACTGTTGCAATCGTATCACGTATGCGGGTTCGTAACTCTGGGATGTTATTCACTGGAGTCGCAAACACACGATCCTTGACGTAACCCAAAAGGAAGAAGTGCAGCGGAGTGAGATCAGGTGAACGTGACGGCCACTGGATCGGTCCATCGCGTCCAATCCAGCGATTCGGAAATGTCTAATTGAGGGACCTCCGAACATCCAGACTGCAGTGTGGGGGAGCCCCATCTTGCTGGAAGATGATGTCCGGTTCTAAAGCAACTACCTGAGGGTACACACACTGCTCCAACATGGTCAAGTACACAGGGCCTGTTACTGTATCTTCACTGAAAACAAACGGACCGATAATCCTGTCCTTCATTAAACCACACCAAACATTCATTTTTTTGGCTATCGCGTACATGTTCTCTGTACACATGTGGGTATCTAGATCCCCAGATCCGTACTTTATGCCGGTTGACAATCCCCGACACGTGAAACGTTGCTTCGTCTGAAAACAAGACGTTGTCAAGGAAGTGAGGATTCATGTCGATACGCTGCAGCATTTCCATTCCAAATTCTTTGCGACGCGGCTTATCATCTGGTTTCAATTGTCGCACAATCTGCACTTTATACGGATACAACCTAAGCCGCTTGTGCAGAACTCGATGCATAGTTGTTGGAGGCACATTGAATTGCCTAGATGCCTGGCGGATGGATTTACTCAGGCTTCTCTGAAACCCCGCTCGAATTTATTCCACCTTTTCCTCCGACACACGACAGAGAGCTCCACCAGATTGTTTTAGGACACTGCCGGTTGTTGGAAACTTACTAAACCACAGCCTAATTGATTTAGCATCAGGTGCAACTCCCCCGTGCACTTACCTGAAATTTCGTTGCGTTGCAATCACAGATTTTGTCTCAGCATACCACACCACTGCCTGCACGCGTTGTTGAAGAGTCGCCATATTTATTTATGCGACCGTGGCGCTGAGTAGTGAGCAAACTGACAACTTCAAGCCTTGAAAACAAAACTTGAAGGTCTGGCCTTTCATTTGGTGTTACAATTATTTCACAATTCATCGTACTTCGTTCACAGTAATTAATTGAAATTAGGGAGAATTGAACGGAACACTCTGTATTTGAACAGTTCGATTAAAGCAAATAAAAAAAATATATGGAAATATACATTTTTCTGTTTCTCATACTGTACCAGGTGGGCTGAAAAGTTCGTAGGCTAACGTAGTAAAAAATATTTTTTTGACAAAATTCGATTTTATTATTCAATATAGTTGCCTTCGAGGGCGATACAACGATTATAGCGGTCTTACAATTTTTCGATGCTATTTTTATAGTACGATTTCTCTTTAGCCTCAAAATAGGCCTCAGTTTCGGCGATTACCTCTTCATCAGTGCTAAATTTCTTTCCAGCGAGCATTCTTTTATGGTCTGCAAACAGGAAAAGTCACTGGGGGCCAGATCTGGAGAATATGGTGGATGGGGAAGCAATTCGTAGTCTAATTCATATAATTTAGCCATCGTTTTCATTGATTTGTGACACGGTGCATTGTCTTGATGAAACAGCACTTATTTCTTCTTCAAATGGGGCCGTTTTTTCGTGATTTCATCCTTTAAACGCTTTATGTAATAATCGCTGTTGATGGTCTGGCCCTTTTTGAGGTAATCGATGAATATAATACTATGCGCATCCCAGAATACTGATGCCATAACCTTGCCAGCCGACTGTTGCGTCTTTCCACGCTTTGGATTCGGTTCATCACGTGCAGTCCACTCGGCTGACTGTCGATTGGACTCTGGAGTGTAGTTATGGAGCCATGTTTCATCCATTGTAATATATCGACGGAAAAATTCGTGTTTATTACGGTTGAATATCGCTAAACATTGCTCCGAATCATCAAAACGTTGTTGCTTTTGATCGATTGAGAGCACGCGCGGCACCCATTTTGCACACAGCTCTCGCATGTTCAAATATTCATGCACAATATGTCCAACACGTTCCTTTGATATTTTTAAAGTCTCAGCTATCTCGATCAACTTCACTTTACGATCATTTAAAATTATTTTGTGGACTTTTTTGACGTTTTCGTCGGTAACAGCCTCTTTGGGGCATCGACTGCGTGCATCGTCTTCGATGCTCATTTCGCCTCGTTTAAATTTAGCAAACCACTTCTCAACGGTTGATTTTCCTGGTGCAGAGTCCGAATAATGTTTACCAAGCCAAGCCTTGGCTTCAACAGTATTTTTTTTCGCCAAAAAGCAATGCTTTATTAACACACGAAATTCTTTTTTATCCATTTTTTCACAATAACAAAAGCTGCTTCACTCACAATGCTATATCTCACGAACTAATTATCCGGCAGCTGTGAAATTTACACACGTATCTTTTGAAGGTTAGTACTAAGTAAAAATCACATGGATTTAATTCTAGTAACGCCATCTATGAGTCAGCCTACGAACTTTTCAGCCCACCTGGTATATATGAATTTACTACGGAAATGTTTGTTGAGTGTGTTAATGAAACTATAATGATTTCAGTAACTTTTCTTCCAGTGAAAATGAAACATTCTGGATGTACCCTAAATTGTAACTTAAAATATTATATAAAAGTCTTTGTAGCTGAATTTTGGCAATTTTTTTAATGTTATCAGCTGCCTGTTTATTTACAGTTTAACATGATTAGTATTTTGTGTATTATTCTACACAAAATGTTTGCTTTTTTTATTTTTATTTGATTTAGTTTATTTTACTTCGCGTTTTGTGCCTCTTGGCTAATTTGCGAAGATGGGGATGAGTGATGAAATGATGAAATTGATGAATGGACAATCACAAACAACCAAGCCCGACCGGGAATCGAACCCGGGACCCTTGGCGTCGCAGCGCGATGTGCTAACCACTCGGCCACAGGGTAGGGCTACAAAATGTTTGCTATTTTTGCCTATAAAAAATATTGAATTTTAAATGAAGAGAAATTTGAGTGTGTTTACAGTTTACATTTCCTTTCATGTGAGCTTCACCTCATCATACATATATTTTGTTTCCTTTCTTTTTCTTTCTTGGAGCCTAATAAACACCATTAAATGATTAAGAGATTAATGTACTTTCACCAAAAGTGGTTCTGATATCTGCAAAATCCTTATCCTACATTATTTTGTATATTATTTATTTATTTATGTAAAACAACGAGTTTTTAAAAAAAACATCTGATTTGTATCGCGATTTAAATCAATCCATCTTGATTAGAACTAACATTTATTTTTCTTTCCATTTACAGGCAAAGAAGAAAAACTCACAATGGTGCGCCCAGCAATGTTGCAATGCTCTCCCCCACCTCTACATCATATTCAGAAGTAAGACGACTAAGTGATCTGTTGTGCATGGATCAGTGCCGGATCTACAAATCTTGCCCCCCCGCAAAAATTACCAAAGGCCCCCCTCTACCTACCTACCTTTACACACACACACACATAAACATATACAATCTGGTTATACAAACACACAATACCACCCTTTTTGAAGAAGGTCCTAAATTCTTAGGTATCCATCTGTATGATAAATTACCTGATCACATGAAAACAATGCAATCAGAACACAATTTAAGAAGGAATTATCAAAATTCTTATTACGACATTGTGTTTATTCAATAAATTAATTTCTAAACTTTAAAATATTTATCATTATATAAATTGTCAACAAAGAGAGTTCGATTGTACAGAAAAGATTATTATACCATTTACATGATCATATACGAATTATTCACTATATGCTATTATTGTGCCTAAATGATCATTAATCGGTTCTTTATATGTTTTGCATTCTTCAACTTTATTCCATGTTGTAAAGTTACATATTTACATTTACATTTCATTTTACATTATAAAAGTTTCTTCGCTTATTATTGTGCTCGCCTTAAATATTATACAGGGTGTCATTTTAATGGCGCCCACGGACCACAGATTCATATAGAGGACATCAAAACAAACAACATTTCTCAGTAACATTTTTCTCGTTGGTGCGTCGATTCAACGCTACAGCCGTTCAAAAAAGACCATTTTGCCGCCTGGATGCTGGCAACCCAACACAACATTTGATCGTATCTGTGACGTTATTTCCTGCGGTGAAACAGCACACGGCAGGGTTGCAAGGAACACGTAAATTTTGTGAAAAATTACAAACTACCAACCACATTATTAGCTGTAAAACAAAGCGAGAAACGCATCCAGTAGACCGACTATCATAGCCTACCAGCCAGAAGATCAGCAGTCATCTCAGGAGAAGGGGAAAGTGAACCAACGATATAAGAAATGCTACAAAACCTATTGAAAATGAAGTGTGAGTATCGGATTTTGTCTCAGCCTACATGTCAAATATCAACAACAATAAATGTTATTTGACTTATAGCTTACATGTGGCTGTTTACGCCCAACTACATGTCAAATATTTGCAAATCTCTGTGCAAGGTTAATATCTACAGGTTTGTGTCCAGATGCCATGTGGTACAGTGGGATCCATGAGTATTACCGTGCAAATTGTCCATGACTATCTTCATTAATTTTTCTCTTACATCCTATGTGTTTTTAAGCGATGAATTTTTATGTATGCTTTTGCAAAAGTTGTCAACAGCTTGTTTTGAGTTTTCTTTTAATTCTTGAAGCTCTTATTGGGTCAAATAAACTGCACGAACATGATGATGGTCAACTTGCACGGTAATTCTCATGGATCCCACTGTACTTTTGTACTGATAAGGGAAGTATCCGAGGTTCACGTTGTTACATTACGGCTAAAACACGTACAACCACAGTAACAATTTTATGATGAATCAGTAACGAATGTCCTGTTCACAGCTGCAACTACTACATGTGTATCCGGTGCATGGATAAACACAGTCGTCGGAGAACTTGTATTACTACTACATATATCCCTGTATTTTCAACGATTTTTGCCACTTGCCTCATAATGCCCTGAAAATACATCATATTAGCCTATGTGTTGCTTAAATTTGGAATTTTGAGTTCTTTCATTTCTATTTTGTCATCTGTTCAGTTTCATTGTGTCACAGACAACTAGTATCAAGGACGAAGTGGATAGACTAAATTGTAGATGCCAACTTGGTAACTAGATTTACAAATATTTGACATGTAAACTGAGGCAAAATTCGATATGACCACTTCCACTTGAGTTCTATTTTATTTCTATCATTTTTCGTATCGTTTGTTTACTTCCTGTTACGTTACAGAACGTGTTTTCTCGTTTCGTTTTACGGTACATAAGTTAATGTGGCTGATTGTAGCTATATCATTTTTCACAGAATATGTGCGTTCCTGGCAACCCTGGAACGCATCGCTTCACGACGGGATGTGACGTCACAAATGCAATCAAATGTTGTGTGTGGTTGCCAGCATTCAGGCGGCAAAATGGGCTTTTTTGGGCGACTGTAGGCGACTGAGAAAAGTTGTTTGTTTTGATGTCCGTGGTCCGTGGGCGCCATTAAAATGACACCCTGTATGTAATTTTATTCCTATAGTGTATTCTTCCTTTATTTCGATTTCTTTCACGTAGAAATTCTTCAAATCATTAATTACTACAATTCTTGTCTAAAATGGTATTAATATTTTATTACTGTATGTATTATTATATGACGATTTGCATACCAATGGACATGGGTCAACTGAAATAAAGAATAATTATTATTATTTTAATATATATATATATATATATATATATATATATATATATATATATATATATATAAGGCTAAATGGGATTTCTCGACCTAGAGTCAAAAACCCTGATGGAACTGATATGCAACCTATATCCAAACACCATAAGTTTGGTGCAGTGAATTTCGGTGAAGTCCGGAGGGCTCATATGCTCATATAGCCAAATCCACTCTCCTCACCTCCTCGTTGGGGCCCCCTGGGATCTTTCAAGATGCGAAAGAGAGAGTGGTGTGCGGAAAGCAACGGGAAGCTACCGCATATATCTTTTCCCTAGAAAAACTGTAATCATGATGAGTCATTCCAAGGCAAAATATTCCGGACGTAAACTAGCCCCCCCCCCATTCGGATGTCCGGGAGGGGGATGTCTGGGAAGGACACGTTATGACAAAGGACACTGATGGGGAAAAGAGAAGCAAACAGAAGGTAAGATTAAGGATTGGAACGTGGAATGTCAGAACCCTGTTACAGTCGGGAAAGCTAGAAAACTTAAAGGCAGAAATGAGAAGAAACAAAGTAGATGTTATGGGAATATCAGAAGTGAGGTGGGAACAAAATGGTGAAATAGTGAGCGATGAGTTCAAGATGTTTTATTCTAAAGGTGATCAACAAGGAAACCGTGGTGTGGGAATAGTGCTAGGACCACGTGTGAGACATAAAGTTATAGCAGTGCTTTATGTGGATGACAGGATTATAATGGTGAAATTTCAAGGAAAGAAGAAAGACTTAGTGTTAATTCAAGTGTATATGCCACATAGTGGGTTGTCAGAAGAAGAAGTGGAGGAAAACTATGAGAAGATAGAAGACTTGATGGAAAAAGAGAGAAAGAGATCGTGCATTATCGTAATGGGTGATTGGAATGCTGTAGTAGGAGAAAGGCAGGATGGAAGTACAGTAGGAAGATATGGATTAGGTGAGAGAAATGAGAGAGGGGAAAGCCTGGTAAATTTCTGTAAAAGAAACTCCCTAATAGTTGGAAACACACTGTTCCAGCAACATAAGAGAAGGAGATACACCTGGATATGTCCAAGAGATTGCAAAAGATACCAGATAGATTACATACTGGTACAAGAAAGATTTCGAAATTGTTTGAAAAATGCAAAGACATTGCCAGGAGCTGACATTAATTCAGACCACATCTTGCAAATAGGAGAAATCAATCTTACATTGAAGAAGATAACACAAAACCAGGTGAGCAAGAAACCCCACTTAGAGAAGCTAAGGGAAGAAGAAGAAAGACAAAAATTTGCAGAACATTTCCAAGGAAACTATACTAACTTTAAAGCTAGTTGTAACAACAAGGATGAGATGTGGGATGGAATAAAAAGCTGCTTACAGAAGGCAGTGGATGAAACAATAGGCTACAAGGAAAGGAAAAGTGCAAAGAAACCATGGATTACTGAAAGTATACTGGAAAAAATGGAGGAACGGAGAAAATGGAAGAATGTAAATACAGAAGAGGGAAGACATATTACAGGATACTGAATAACCAGCTAAGAAGAGAAACTTACAGGGCAAAAGAACAATGGATGAAACAAAAATGCGAAGAAATTGAAGAACTGGAAAAAAGAGGAAGGTATGACTTGATGTATCGTGAAGTAAACTGCTTGGGCTTCCAAAAGAAGAAATGGAAAATAATGTGGATGATAGAAGACGAGGAAGGATGTGAAAACACAGACATAAAGGAATATCGAATGTGTGGGTAAGTACGTTGAAGAGCTCTACCAGAAAGAGAATCGCCCAGATAGTCTGAATGTAGAAAATGAAGATGACGTGCCTGATGATGAGAAAGGATACTATATCCTGAATGAAGAATTTGAGCAAGCACTCAAAGAAATGAGGAATGGGAAAGCAACGGGCACTGATGAAATTCCTGTTGAACTTATCAAATGCCTGGGAGATGGAAAAAGAGAAATACTACACTTACGCAATGAAATCTATGAGAAAGGGGATTGGCCACAAGATTTCACGGAGACTGTTTTGGTACCTCTGCAGAAGAAAAGCAATGCCAGAAAATGCTCTGAGTACAGGACAATCAGCTTGATATCTCACTCGGCAAAAATTCTTCTAAGAATTCTGAACAGACGCCTATACTCGAAGGTCATTGGCGAGTTAGAGGAAGAACAGTTTGGTTTCAGGAAAGGAAGAGGCACAAGGGATGCAATTGGTTTACTGAGGAGGACCGTTGGGGAAAGATATTTAGAGAAAGTAAAGGAGGTGTTTGTAGTATTTGTAGACCTGGAGAAAGCCTTTGATAGAGTGAATTGGGTTAAACTTTCAGAAATTCTGAAGAAAAGTCGGGTAGATTGGAAAGAGAGGAGACTTCTAAGCAACTTATACATGAATCAACGAGTTAAAGTGAGAACAGGAGACGAAATGACAGAAGGCTGTGAAATTGGAAGAGGAGTACGACAAGGATGCTGCCTATCGCCTACTTTGTTTAATATCTATTTAGAATATATAGTGAAAAATTGTTTCCAGGGAACAGGAGGTGTCAAATGGGAGGAAGAAGAATAAACTGCATAAGATTTGCTGATGACATGGCATTATTCGCTGAGGATGAAATAACCATAAATAGTATGTTAGAAGAGTTAAACAGCAGCTGTGAGCAGTATGGGATGAAGATTAATGTAAAGAAGACAACGGCAATGGTTATTGGACGGAAACCAAGGAATATTAATGTGAGAGCAAACAGTGAAAGAATCCAGCAAGTGGATAGCTTCAAGTTCCTCGGATGCACTATAAGCAGTGACATGAGCTGCAAACAAGAAGTGAAAATGAGAATCGCAATAGCAAAAGAAGCTTTCAATAGAAGAAAAAATGTTTTTTTGTGGACCCATGGACATAGGTCTAAGGAAGAGATTAGTGAAATGTTTTGTGTGGAGTGTAGCACTATATGGTGCAGAAACCTGGACGTTGAGAAGAAATGAAGAGAAACGACTCGAAGCTTTTGAAATGTGGACATGGCGAAAAGTGGAGCGTGTAAAATGGACGGACAAGATAAGAAACGAAGCCGTACTGAAAAGAGTTGGTGAAAAAAGATCTATACTGGAGACCATCAAGAAGAGGAAAAGAAACTGGTTAGGACACTGTCTAAGAAGGAACTGCCTGCTAAGGGATGCCTTGGAGGGAATGGTTGAAGGAGGAAAAGTCCGTGGAAGAAAGAGATATCAGCTTATGGATGATATTAAATTAACTGGGTCGTATGCTATTACGAAGAGTAAGGCGGAGAATAGGGAAAGCTGGAGATTGCAGTGAAAAACCTGCCAATTAGGCAGAAAACAATGAATATATATATACACACACACACACGTGTGTGTGTGTGTTTTGGAGGGGGGGGGGTAATTCTCGATATCATGTTGACAAAGTCACATAATATAAGGGCCTTAGAAGGTGATTCAAAAGTCCCTTAACACCACCTGTAAAAAGTAAAGGAGTTAGGCTGGGTACAATTGGTCATGATAGAAACAGGTTAGGCTTAGAGGGAAACACATTGGTGTGTTCCAAGCGGACGTTCGCATATTGATGGCCGCCATATTGAATTCAACTGAGAATTTTTAAATGGGAAGGGAGTGATGAGATATATATACATGACACTGTTTTCTCACACCTGGAAAATGATACATTTGTTACAATCATGCAGCCATAACTTTTTCCTGATTAAAGATAGGTTGAAGAAACCTTCACCACTGCATTTATAGTGGAATTCTAGCCTGATTTGATTCTAGTCTGTCTAAGGTCGAAATTTTCCAGGCTTTGTCCCGCATAAAGCGACTCTAGGGCCCACCCAGCCTCAAATCAAATGGTACCGGGGGTGGGGTTAGGGGGTAAACGCGGCCGGAGCGTGGTGCTGATCACCACAAAGATGGCCGACATCGAAAATATGTGCACCCCTACCACCACATACCCTAAATGTGCCTTCATAGCACGGTGCTATAAGCATATGGAACATCTAACTTTATGTTTACCTGTACATATTGTATTCGTTTTGTACCCCTGAGTAAGTAAACTTATTTCTTATATACGCATGTACGAACCCTCTATTATGTCAATGCCTGAGGCCCCCCCCTCCCCCCCGCACTGCGGGGTTTTGCGGCTTGTAGATCCGGCACTGATTTTTTGATTTGATTTGATTTAGTTTATATTACTTCGCGTTTTGTGCCTCTTGGCTAATTTCCGAAGATGGGGATGAGTGATGAAATGATGAAATTGATGAATGGACATTCACAAACAACCAAGCCCGACCGGGATACGAACCCGGGACCCTTAGATCCGGCACTGGCATAGATAATTATTTGTGGTAAGTTTTGCAATATTGATAACATTTATTTAAATAGGCTAAGCAATATTTAGAAATTAGTACAGATAAGTGCATTGTTGTTGGTATACAGAGCGATATTGCATTTATAGTGGGATATTTGTAAAGGTAACACACACACACACACACACACACACACACACACACCCACACACACACACACACACACACACACACACACACACACATACACACAGATTGATAGTGTGTGTGTGAGAGAGAGAGTGGGTGAGTCGCGCTGTAGTCTAGCCTTAATGAGAAGTTGTCATTTGTAACACAGTTGTCAAATGTAAGAATACAATTTCATAAATATATTTCCTGGGAAGGGGGTGACTGCTAACCCAGTCTTGACATTGCTACATATGTGACCACAGACTTTTACAATACACTAATCAATCGTTTACAATGTATTGTTTCTAAATGGGTTAATTAAAAAGTTTTTGAACTCGCATCCTAAAAGGTTCATATTTCTTGAAGTTTCTAATATTTCTGAATTCAATGCTGTTTATATTTTATAAAGATTTGAACACAGCACTTTCTTCACTTACACCAGATTCGAAACTAAACTATATTAGCGAAATTTACAACAGTTTAATTGTTGCCAGTTTTTCACTGTTAATAAGGTCTGTTATTGCAACATTGGTTATTGGAATTTGATTTCAAATTTGTTTCAAATTAACTGTCAAAATTTGAATTCAAATTTGTTTTAGGTTAATTGAAATTAAAATTCCAACTTCAGTTTTATAAAAATTGTAGCTACTGTTTACGGCAATCCTAACGAGAAATTAGATTTCAAATTATAAGATTTTTTTTTTCATATTGTAAGATTTGCTTTTACAACAAATATTATGTCTTCAAATACTCGAGTGCTTTTTATTATCATTTCTTCAACGTCCTAAGGGATGAAATGTAATATAATGTGGAGGAACCTATACACTTATCTGTGGCAGAGCTGTAATTTCCCGTAAATTTGGAGTTCCCTCAGTGACATCAGATGCCCTCCCGAAAATCATTTAGCACGAATACGCATTTTTGTATGGTATTTAGGATAGGGTGACCAGACGTCCTGATTTTCGCAGGACAGTCTATTTTTTTAGGGCCATGTCCTACGGTCTGCGATGCTACTACAGAAAACCAAATATGTCCTATTTTTCAACAGCGTCTTGCGAAATATCCTGCAAAACATCCAGACGAATTGTTTACCTCTGTGAAACTGTTAGTGCCTTTTAAATTAATAGTATTGTTATTTGCAAAGAAATACTTGTAGATCTAAATATTTTCGCGGTCGCTTAGCTCGCGGCCTTCTTCTTGCCGTAAAACTTGAGATTTTGTGCTTAGAAGCACATATTGCATGCAGTCTGTTCATGATATAATATGTAAGGTGCTGGTTGATGATTAAAAGTATATGCAAGGGCGCTTTGAAAATTGGTAAAATTGCCCAATTCTGGGGATTTGCATTTTGATGCATTGATGAGATGATTACTACAGCTGTGGCAAGAGAGAAATATATTATCAGTATTTATTAATATTTTAATATTATTTTACAATGACATGTCCTTCCCGGACGTATGAACAGACTGTTGAAGTACACCATCCCGCCTGGTATATATGAATCTTGTAGCTGGAAGTGACGAGATTAATGGAAGTGCCCATTATATACTCAATGTTCAATCCACTTCAGAGATCTAGGTTTACATGCATTGTACAGAGAAAAATGGCCAATGCATGTAATGATTTACACCGATGGTTCTAAGAATAACAATAGTGTAGGATGTGCCTATTACATCCCAGAAAAAAACATTTATCAACAATTTAGATTACCTATAGATTCATCTATTTTTACTGCGGAAAGTTACGCCCTATACAAAGCCTTACAATATGGAATAGCGGAAGACTATAAAAAAATTCTTCTCCTTACAGATTCTCTGAGTGTTCTTCAAGCATTATCTACATCCTATCCCAAATTATGTCACCAATCATATCTTATTATTTTAATTATTCAACAAATTCAATTTGCTTGCAAAAGAAACATTGACATACAATTCAGTTATGTCAAAGCACATAATATTAATGTAGGAAATGATAGAGTGGACATATATTCTAAACAGGCCAGAGATTTACAACTCATAAGTTTCAATAGGTTAATGTATACTGATTTATTACCACGAGTAAAAATCAAACTTATGGAACAATGGAATGAATGGTGCAAGGATCAATTTAAGTTTGTGGGTAACACATATAGATGGTTTGCAGAATTTAAATCTAAAGTCCCTTGGTTCAATTCATACACACTCCCACGGCAAGTCATAGTTTTTATTAATAGATTAAGAACAGGACACGTACGTACACCAGCACATTTAGCAAAAATAAAAATTAAAACTCAAGAAAATTGTAAATGTGGCAATAATAATCCTGATGCTCAACATTTAATTCTAGAATGTCCAATCTATTCAGATCAACAAATCATACTCTACAAAGGTTTTCAACGTTTAAAAATTATATTTCCAATATCACTATCATCCATTTTAACAGATTTATCCCCTTCATTAATATGGATGCTGTATGCATATTCTCGAAAATGTAGACTTGAAATATAAAGTGATTTTTAAGAGACAGCAAAATGGACAAAAAAGTGAATTATTTATAATTGTTATATATTTGTGATTCCGATTAATTTGTGAGACTAACTACCAACTTTAGAAGAAAACATTAAAATAAATTTTAAAAAAACAATAACGATGTCCAAAGTCGACAAGATAATGCTCACAGGGACAAAAAAAAGAAAAAGAAGAAGAATAATGGAAGTGCATGAGAGAAAGATTGTGCTGTTACTGTGATTTCTTTTTTGAGAGTTTCGTTATGCTGTAAAACTTTCGTTCTTTTTAAATTGCATAATCAAGATAAATAGATTCTGAATTCATATGTTGAAACGTAAGTTCTGTGTTTTTGTGTCTATTTACTGCAAATCTTAATGTTTTCCCGTGCCCTGGGAGGTATCACGCATATACCAATATACAGTCTCATGTTGCTCATTCTCAATTTGTATTGAGATAAATATATTCTTATGACTGTAGGAAGGCCAAGACGAAGATGGAGGGACAACGTTGAGATGGACCTAAGGGAAATCGGTAGGGATGGAAAAGAGTATATAGAACTTGCTCAAGATAGGGACAGATGGAAGGCCTGTGTTGCTGCAGCCAGTGATTTATCTACACCTCCCTAACACCCCCCAACACCCTCCCAAATTTTGACCAACACCCCCCCCCAAGCAGAAAAGTGGAACACCCCCCCTGTAGGGGGGTGTAAGTATGGATTTTTATATCAACAATAGAATAACAATACTTCAACATAAAGGAACCATTTGTAGCTCTACAAGAAGCGTAGTCCAATGGACCTTTCGATCAACTACAACCAAAGTGTCAAAGAAGGAGGGTGGAATTTTCAGCATGGTTATTTCCTGAAAACACCAGCTTCCTTGACAAGGCTTTGGAAGGGACACTGCCATCTGGAAAATGTCAAACTGACCTCTCGCCCTCCTTCCAGGGAGCACATACCGCACACAGTGTTGACAGTTCAGCGTTTGAATACCTAAATAAATATTTCTTAAATACGTTACAGATTTGTAAATTGAACCCCTGAGTCAATGAAATTTATATTGCGTTGCATTTTCCTTTCAATTCTTTCATGTGAAAAATGTACGATAAAAGTAAGGGAAGATATTCAAAGATACAGGTTTGACTTATTAGAGTGAATTCTGTTACTATGGTTAGCAACACTATTTTCTGTAACTTGGGCGAGATGGATGATTTTGGAGTGGTAGAGAAAAGAATGGTCAAATGCCTTAGACCTTAGGTCAGAATCTTAGTGTAGCATCTCAGTTCGTGTGTTGTCGTTCTGCTTAGTGTAACAATGTCTGAAACTTTACTGCAAAAGTGGTTAAACAAGATACGGGATTTTGAAAAAGAGAATGGAATCAGACAGAAAGAAACTGAAAAGGGTGAGTAGAGAAGCAGTGACACTATATGTAGGTATAATTTTTCCCAACAGATTCATAAAGTACCAATATAAAATTTACTGACAGAGTATTCGCTATAAAACTGCAAGTAATTCATGAAGAACCGAAGTGATTCATTCACGTCTATAGTTGATGTATGTGACCACATTTTTGTGGCTCTAAGATTTTTTACCTTTGTAAATGAAATTATATATTAGAAAGAGAGTTGTAAAAAAGGGGGGGTTCGCACGAGGTGGTTGCCTTGGAGCTAAGGACAAATGGCGTGTCGAACAAGCAAGAAGGATAAAAATAGAAAAGCGTTATAGTCGTGGTGTCCTGTGAAATTACTGGCATCCTATTAAATTAAAGTTATTGTCAGTTTGCAAAGATATAGATTTAGTACAAATTGTCTTCCTCTTCTTATGTAGTCGGTTCCCTGACATAATGACATATTTAATTTTTTGCAACTTTTAAGAATAAGCAAAGGAAGTATGAGGAATTAAACATAAAAATAAATTTAATTTACATTAAGTCCCAAATTTATATCTGACCATAGGCGCACCAGTGGGGGCAAGACGACGCTTGCCACTCACTGCCTGCTGGAAAACGTGGAGATAAAAATTTTGTTTGGTTCATTGTGTTCCTTGTGCTGGAAAGTGAAATAAATGCTATTCAATTTTTAAATAATTGAAAATAAAACATTACCTCAATTTAGAAGTGAAAATTCATTGCCTTCCCTTTGCAGCTAACATGCCATACGTTTATTTGCACATGTTTTTTTCATTTTCTTTTAAGGCAAAGATACACATGACTCCTAATTCCATAGTGTCTCTCGTCCAGTATTTGAAAGATAAACTCTCAACAGGGTGAATAGTATTTTCCAAAGTTTTGTAAGGGCATAGGACTTCAATATGAAATTGCTTGACCGATTTCGTTCAAAAGCAATACCAGGCATCTATCAACTTGCATCCCAACTTCCCACTAATTTTAAAGTCTTCATAACCATACTCTAAATATATAGATTCATTACTTTATTTCATTATTAATCATTAATGATTGTTTAAATAGAGATTTGAAAACAACAGCAGTATTTGTAACTCACTCGCAACATAGAACTATTAAAATTATGCATATTTTCTAACTGAAGCTAGAACAGGAGGGGGCAGGGTGCATGTGCTTAGGTAAAGAGGACACCGAACGAGCAAAGCAAGATTGTAAAGAGTAAACATCGTGGGATACTGTGAAATAAAAGTATTGTCGCTATGTCTAATTAATAATATGCATTATCTGTTTGAAAAGAAATGGTTCTAAAAATTTTCTTGCTCGCTTCGCTCGCAGTGCATTAATTTAGGTCATATTATACCTGTATTCAAACATGCAAGCGCGCGCACACCCATGCAATGCATTCTCACTGATATTTCATCAATGAATTGGCCACCCTCTAAGATGAACTCCGACTTACACCTATGACAAGAACCATACAAATACAGTTTGAGAATATTGCGCAAGTGTTCCTAATTTCTTTCTAACTAGCTTAAGAATTGCATGAAATGATTTCTGGTAATAATGTGTTTAAATTTTGTGTTTTTTAATGTCATCTCGTGTCTTTTGTCTAACGATTGATTAAATCAAGTAGTGAACATTATCGGAAAGCAATACTCGAAATGTTAGACTGAAATGTTAACATTATCACAAAAATCTATTTCCCATCTTTTCCTGCATTTGACATATCTTTTTTACTGAAATGTTACGTGAAGGGAAAGGGGGGGGTAATCTCTGGAAACATCTATGAACAAATTGAATTAGAAACGGTCCAAAATATTCACTTAACATCTCCAAACTTACACCCCCCCAAAAGTTTCCAACACCCCCCCAAGAGAAAAATCCTGGATAAACCCCTGGCTGCAGCCATGAACCTTCGGGTTTAAGAAGGCTAGGGAGTTAGTTAGTTAGTTATATTCTTATGACTATTAATGTCTTATGGTTGAATCTGGCACGACCGTGTCAATAATGTATTAATGTTTTATGGTAAGAAATTAAGGAAACGCACACAAAAAACAGTAAGAACGAGAGATATAGGAAGATTAATCTATAAAATTAAAAATATAAGCAAGAAGAGGAACGAAAAAGAATGAAATGAAAATGGAAATATGTAAGGTGGGAAGACTTCCGTGGTGGAGAGGTTGAACGCTAGGACGCCAGGGGTCCTGGGGTCTAATCCCGGCCTGGGCATGGATGTTCTTTGTGAGTGTCCATTCATTAATTTAATCATATCATCACTCATTCCCATCTTCGCAAATTAACCAAAAGTGAGAGAAAGGCGATGTTAAATAATAAAAATAAAATCAAGAAAAAACAGATTAAAGAGAATTGTGTAATATTTCAGAAGACATGTAAACAGTATGACTTTTTCTTTACGAGGGAAGGGTGCACTTGACCTTATTCTCTTTTAATTATAGCTGCAATCTCCCCCGTACGCATCCATGGATGTCCTGCTTTTCATTTCAGAAAATCTGTTCACCCTAATGTAAGACTCACTGCCCATACCGGAATCTACCTTGGTGATGTGATGACGGTTGCTAAAGTAGTTCCTAAAGCGCCCACCAGATGGGGATAGCATCAGGCAGAGCGAAATGTACACACGTGACTAGAATGAAAGCCAGTAGATGGCTCTGTCAGTTTCTGGATTATTTAACTGTAATGAAAGGAATCGCAATGAGATGAGGGGAGGCCAAGGTTTACGTTTAGGTACATACCCAAGTCGTTTGTGCGATCTCGAAACTTTGTTTTGTACAATTCTAGAACTTCGTTGGATAGTGAAGCCACAATAATTCCATTCTTTCCCTGTTTATTTCCATTTCTCTCTTTATCTTTTATGTCTTCCTCCTCCCTCTCTTTGTGAGTCTTTCTTCTTTCCTCTGTTACAGTATTTTTGTCCTTCTTTATCCTCTGTATCTTTTTCTTTCTATACTCTTTCCTTCCTTCTTTTGTTTCTGCCTCTTTTCATCTTTCCTCTCTTAACTCTTTTCTCCTTGGTTTATCCATCATTTTTTATTTCAGTCTCAATTTTTTCCATCTCTTTGTTTCGCTTGTTATTCCCGTTTGTATGTGGCTGTTGGGCAGAAGGATGGGCCCAGTGATTAATTCCCACACTCCTAACACCCCTAAAATTTCTCACGAGGGCCCAATTTATGGTCATTTTGGCTCTAAATATCCCCCTAAATAGGACCCTCCCCCAGATGGAAAACGTTGGATAAACTCCTGGGTGGGTTACAGCCATCCTTGACCACCCGGTGTCCACGCCTTTGCCAATTCCCTGCAGATAAAAGCAGTGTCGATGCCACAAGAGTTGGACTCCTGAGAAACAGGGGTTTGTCCACAATTTGGAGCCAAAATGACCCTAAATTGCGCTTTTGTGAAAAAATTTAGGACGTTGAAAACATTTTTGGGTGTTAAATGGTTTGTGGATAAATCACTGCTGAGGAAGCCCCCACAACATACAAGATATACTTGATTTAACGAACATGTACAGCTCACCGCTCGCGAGAAGATCCCCAAATGTGGGGTGGGGGGTGGACGTGCGGAGGGGGAAGATCGGTCTATCTCTATTTGCAGATTTTAGGGGAAGCAGGAAGTCTTCCGCTGCGGTCATTGTCGTTGTGGAAGTGCTTGTGCGTCGGTGTTTAATTGTGATTTTTTTGGGAGATTTTGCGTGGTTTTCGTGGTGTTTTAAGAGTTATGGCAGGTGTAAGGAGGAAAGGTACTACTGTGCATAGTGAAGAGCGTGAGATTATCAGCAAAGTTATTGAATTCTGAGATCGTGAATCTAAAGAAAAGAAATTTGTCAATTACACAGGCCGCGGTGGCTCAGTCGGTAACGCGTCTGACTACCTTGCTCAAGGTGCCGGGTTCGATCCCCGGCCGGTTCAAATCCGGGAACTTTTCTAACGTTGGAAGCGGGCCCGGCGCCCACCCAGCGTCGAATAACATGGGTACCTGGGGGAAACCCTGGGGGGTAAAGGCGGTCAGAGGCGTGGTGCTGATCACATCACCCCCACTCACGACCGGATCAAGAAAGTGTGGGGCGTTACCCCCACACCCCCTATACGCCTTCATGGCGTGGTGCTAAGCACAGGGGAACACTTTACCTTTTTTTTTTTTTACACAGAGCACCAAGCGTGCGTCTGCAGCAACAGGTTTGTCGGAGCCAACAATCAAGAGGATTCGGAAAGATACGCTTGAACGGAATGGTCGACCACCGATGAGAAAACTTGTTTCCCCCGGAAAGATTAGGAAAACACCATTTCACCGTAATGTGACTCAATGATTTTGACATGAATTTCATCATGAATTCAATTTATGAATTTGTTTATTTCTCATTGGTTGCTGTTTTTTCTTTTCAGTGTACAGAATGTTTTTGTATTGCTTATCCTGTACATTATTTAGCCGTGTTGTGTCGGAAACCTTCGAATAAAATAAATTATCAAGAATGTCAATATGAATCAATCAGCCCAAAAATTTTCATGCCAAATCTAGATCGACAAAGTAATGTTTAACATTGTTCACATTTGTAGCTCTGTACATTGTAAGTGCAAAATAAATTTTCCCTATTTTTCTTTGCCATTTTCTTCGAACGCCAGTGAGGTACCAACCAATTCCGTCGTTAAAAATATCTTTAACATTGTAGTTAGTACAATCGTCAGGTTCTTTATTAAAAAAAATCAAAAGGAAAAATCGGTGTACTCTGTCAAGAAATCAACACCAGATTGACGATGATCATACCTTCACCGCTAATGTGGATACCCCCTGACCGTGCGCGGACAGTGATTTGAGCGTAGATGTGAATCAAGCCTTATAGCGAGACCAAAGCGCTTGTTTCTGACCCAGGGTGCACTCCCCCAACGTTAATAGTGGAGTCGCCTGGCCCTACGTCACTTGACTTCCAGCAGGGATCTTCTCCTGAGCGGTGAGCTGTACACCCACCGGCAATAAAATGGGACACCCAGATCCTGAGATGCGCTGTGTTGCATAACTCTACTGCGGTAACAGAACTTCCTACTGAAAAGTTGCTATTGAAGTTGGCTCATCGCCGTAATGTTAGGCAACACACAACACATTGCAAGGAAGCCAGTATTTAGGATTTAGATGTTCATTTTTTTGCCGGTGACTGTACCTTAATGTGCATTCTAAATATGACGTACCAGACCGACCAGAAAACATTCACTTTTGCTGGTTCTGTGTCAACCTCGGTAGGGTAGTTGTTAAGGTACCCTTGAATCTCTGTACCTCCTGGAGAAAGTGAAATATTTTGCAGTTTATGAAGATTTTGTTGTTTATGAACGTTTTCCGTCGATTTTTGCTCTCAGAAATGTGTTATTCTGAAGTAAAGGAAGTCTGTTACCTTGGCGTTTTACTTTACCGTGTAGCAGAACAGCCCGAAGGCTTCCGCAAGTGAATGTTGCACCCAAAACGACTTTCCACAACAGCAGCTATTAGCAGTTAGGTTAGGTACTGATAGTTATTCTTGACGTGTTCTTTCGCTATTTTAGTGTGCATACAAACAGTGTTTACTAACAAATGCGGCGAAAGTACTCCGAAATTGCAGGTTTTAACTTAGGTGGGCCATTCTTTGGGATGGAATATCTCCGTTATTTGTGCTCCTAACGCTGGAAACACTTTTACAGTACGTAAGACATTGAAATCTGTCGATTAAAAAAAATCGACGTAATTCTCGAGGGGGTACAGTGGGTAACCCCGTTGTTAGAAGTCGTACTATGACACCGTGAGTTCCGAGTTCGAACCCTCGGTAAGACAGTTATTTGTGTTTGTAAAAGGGGGAAACTACCGCTTAGAGATGTTCGCTTTTTAAAAAATAAAATCGGTCCCTCAAGAAAACAATCGAGTTTGAAGTTATAATGTTCTTACAACACCCTTTCAATAATTACCATAAATTGCTAAGACTGAAATAAAATATTACTAGACCTCGGATATTTAGGTTCTAAAAAGTGTGCTTTTAGGTTCATAAAATAGGTTCTAAAATCCTAAAATAGGTCCTAAAAATCTTGTTAGACTCCAAAAATCCTGAAGTAGGTTCAAAAGATCTTAAAATAGTTCAAAATTTGTGAATGATACTGTGAAAATCGGACACCTATATCCTGAAATATGCACTATCTTGCATAACGTTATGTGTGTTGCCTAACCATACGGCGATGACAGAACTTTCCCTTGGAAATTTGCTATTAAAATCCACTCTTCGAAGTATAGTTAGGCAACAATCATTTTTCATGTTATCCACAGTCAAACTCAGCAATTTTGTCTGTGAGGATCATTTTATATGCTGAAAATAATCTTTCAACAAAAGCATAGTCAGTGGTGCAAACTTATGCTGAAATGTTAGTTTGCAAGGGGGTGAATGCCACAAAGCATCGAAGTGACGCGAAAGTGAGCAAGACCACACAGATCAGACCACTTTGGACTGTACAGGTAACAGTGGCACCAGACATTTCGCTTTGTTTAGAGTTTTGGACTTGGACTTGGAGGACGGGAAATCAACAGACGTTTCAAACATGTTCGTCATTGAATTATTTCGTGACCAATGCCTCTGTGTGACATAAAAATCCCTGTAAAACATTAAAAAAACATTCAAAAACGTAAAAAAGGCTTGATTTAGGCGCATAAACCTAAAATAGGTTCTAACAAGCAAAATAGTTTTTTTAGGCATTATAAAACTTCATCAGTTGTTGAGTTTTTTTTTAACAAAACGCTGACATAACTTTTTATTTCTTACATACCTGTAAAGGAAAAAATATTTGAATAACTTAAAATCCGAGGTCTAAATGTATACTTTTAGACTAACATTCATTTACATGGGGGGTCGTGATCCCCCTCGTCCCTCCCCTCCATGCATGCAGACCTCCATAGCAGAGTGGTTATCAGAGCGCCCTACAACGCCAGTGGCCCGGGTTAGAATCTCGGCATGGCCATGGGTGTTCTTTGTGAGTGTCCTTTCATCGATTGCATCATATTGTCGCTCGTCGCGATTAACAAAAGTGGCAGAAAAGCTACGGTAAATAACAAAAAATAAATCAAAATCAATTTAAGTTTATTCGGTAGCTCTCTCAGTTCACCAATTATTTTTTTTGTGGCTACATTCTCCTAACCCATGGTTGACAATAGTTTCGTGATTACGTAAGCCTATTAAAGTATTGATAATATCTAAACAATAGCCATGGTCGTAACTTGGGACTTAACTTTGGGAGGGGCTGGTACCAACCTGAGGCTTCACTTTTGCCGGGGGGGGGGGGGGGGGGCAGAGTCGAAAATTTTTCATCCAATTCAAATACTGTCCAGGATTATTTGCTAAATAACTGTTACATTTGCGAAGCCAGTAGAAGAGGAATGCGCCAAGGTCTGTTGCTGTTTAATATTCATAATTAATTTGCATGTAGTTAGAATTTATTTGCATAATTTAGAATAAATTTGCATATCATTAGAAAAATTTACATTTATGAATTTTTAATTATAAAATATGTAAATAGAAGCTAATTAGTGTTACTAAATGTTATGCATACTTTGCAGTAATGAATATAAAACCATATGCATAACATTTAGTAACACTAATTACCTTGTATTTACATATTTTTCATGAAATAAGTAATTAAAAATTCATAAAAGTTATAAACATGCAAATACATAAATGTAAATTTTTCTAATGATATGCAAATTTATTCTAAATTATGCAAGTAAATTCTAACTACATGCAAATTAATTATGAATATTAAACAGCAACAGACCTTGGCGCATTCCTCTTCTACTGAAGCCATAAATATTGTTATTTATTACTTAGCTCCTCAGGTCTTAGGATGTTAACAAAAGTACAAAAGTATCCTTAACTTGTAAATTTTAACAAATCTGAAAATTTGGGGGGGCAACTGCACCCCCTTGTCCCCGTCAAGTTACGCCTATGACAATAGCGAAAGCAAACCGCATGAAGATTCACGCGAATACTCTAAAAAGAATTCGAAACAGAAGATTTTTTTTTTCGGATTTTGGAATATCATAGCGGTTTTTCGAGAGGAGAGGAAAATTCTAAAAAAAAAGCTGCCCCCACGTGCCAAACTCCTAGAAACACATTACATATTTCACACATCTGGGTCGAAAAGCAGTAAGTAAACACAGATAATTTCAAAGAAACTTACCGCTCCTCTCGGTGTGTGTTCTTTTTCGAGCAACCCGATCTGCCACAGCCACTGGACAACCACTGCCAAACTACAACATTCCCAAGAGCTTGTTATGCATGGAGAACATCCAAAACGCTTCGTGGGATTATATTTGGAAACCTCCTTCACATGCTTCAAAAGCAGACACCTTTACGTCACGTGGTCTCAGTCTGCAGCCCTCCCACACACGCATGCTGCTGACGACAGGTGCGGGGTACGCATGTTCTTTCATTGGCTATTTGCAGAAATTGGTGCATAATAAGAGAGGAGGGATGCCGGGGTTTTCATCCCTCAAAATACATTTTTTAAAATTAAATGCAATGTTGTAACTTTATCCTATCTTGTGAGTGAACAATCGAAAAATGCAAGTATTATACAAAATTAAGTTAGAAGGTAAAAGGTATTTATATATTGTTCGTTTATTTTAACTTTTTGATTTAATTGTCTTTTGCATTGTGACACATCCTTTCCCATTGCACTAATATTTATTGTTATTAATTATCTTTTCTCTTGTGCAAATGTTTATTGTTCTTTAATCTTAATTTCTGTAATATACCTATCACTGATAATGTCAGGATAGTGACTAACCTGTATATACTTATCTTGTTAAGAGCTGTTGCCATGGCAATTACGAGTGTCTTTTGGCCTTGACTTGGAAGTTCGGGCTCGGTTTTTTTTGGAATAGGATCAAGTTAAATTATAAGAAGTTTAATTTCTTTGAGTGACATGGATTATATGTTAGGCATATAAGTATTTAGTTTGCAAAGAAGTAAAATAGACTTCCTTTTTCTTAGTGCAAACTTAACTTTGATTTTTATTTGGTTTGAACAACGAAGAGAGATATTACCCCATACCCTGTGAGACATCACGTGTATGCTTTCGAGTCTTTCATGTGAATTTATTATTTGCTCTGGTAGTTAAATCATGTTCTTTTGACCAAAGAACGTGTCAATTGTATTCCATCCTTGACACCAAAATACAATTAATTTCTCCTTTAAGTGTTACATTTTCCCCTCAACTCCACTAGAATATTCAAAGGTCAATTACCTTCGCTCTTTGTCTTGAATAATTTATTTTTCATCATTTGACAATTCACAGAAATTAAAATAAATGTTTTATTAAGTAAAGAGGCAGTGTTTCGTCTGTCCGACCCGTGACACAAAATTGTTTACGTATAGCCGCATGCCTGGGAAAGTATTTTAAGGGTAGTCATGTGTTTAATCAACAGTGTTAAGTTTCATAAAGTGTAAATCACCAACCCTCAGACCTTCTGTAAACAAACCGTCTCACCGATTCGATGTATCACTTCCCGTCAGATCTTCCCGCTAGCATAGAACTCGCCATGTTGAAAGTGGCACTACTTCCTTGCTGTTCACATGATTATTTTTAGAAAATAACCAATGTTATAAAATATCATTATGTACACAAATCTCTAAGCTCATTGAAAGTTACAATGCATATTCCTACAATATCTTCACACTGATCTTGCCTTGACATGTCACCAAGTTATTTTACGAAGTGCACTATATTTGGTGGAATACAAACCGTTATTAGGATGCTTGTCAAGGTTTCCAACCGCAATACATTTACGAACTTTCTTTGTCTTGTTTTGATCATCATCAACATATTTATTTGACTTACAGCATTGCATATGGCTGTTTATGCCCATTATATATTTTATTTACATAAGATATAATTTACATAAAATCTACAAACAAATTTCAAATACACTCCTATCTATATCAAACCTTAGAAATACGCATTACCATGTTATATCATTTTGTCTAAAAAAATGCAAGTAAAATATATTCAATTCGCATGTAAGAAAGAAGCGAAATATATGGGAAATGATTACTGGTGCAAAGAGTTAACCATAAAGGTGAAGCAATAAGTACAAAAGAAAGAGCTTTGGGTTTAAAGTGAGACGTCATTTGCGGCAGCGTATCCCATACTACAAATTGGCCGCTCTTTTATCATACGTAATGAATCCTGTAACAACGATGGATTTTCGTGTGGATTATTTTACTTCTGTGAGTTTGCAATGCTTTCTGCATGCACGTGGTTTTGTGTACAGAAGGTCTCAGGGTTGGTGATTTGAACTTTAGTTCATTGCACAGAAACTGTAAGAAAAATGTTGCTTAATTACCAGTAGAATAGTTAGTTTAATGTAAAAAAATGTAGTCCGCGTGTCCCACCCGTGACAATGTAATGCCCCAGTTCTATGTGAGAAGCCCAATCACAAAACTTTAATACCAAAATTTTACCCTAACTTTTGAAGTTTTATCCCCGCAAAAGAAAAATCCTGCACAGCAAGTTCTTTTTTTTCTTCAACGTATGCAAAACTTCATAACAAAATAAGACAGCTATGTATTTCAGTATCAGTCCTTATGAAGTGTAAAAATATAATGAAAAGAGTTGTGCTGGATTTTCACTCATTTGGTGGATCGAGAAGAGATCTCTCACCAAGCACATAGGCGTAACATATAGGCATTGCCCCCAAAAATTTTTCAGCTTTACCTTTAATTTACCTTAATATTTACATGCTAAGGTTTTTTGTTAACCTTCTGGGACCCGAGAAGGAAATTAATAAAGAGTAATTTTTATGATTTCGCAAATGTGAAAATAATTCAGCAAAATAAGCATGAATGCTTTATGGCATGGAAATCTCGATTCTGCCCGCCCCCCATTCCAAAGTTAAGCACCATGTTCGATTCTGCCCTCCTCAAAAAGTTAGGCCCTAAGTTGTGCCTATGTCCCCAAGGATATCAAATAATAACGATGATGATAGTAATAATATAATAATATTAATAACAATAAATTGAAATAATGATGGTTTATATTTATGTTTATAATTTAGTTCTTATTTTCTAATAATAATCATAACTAGGGAACGGAACTTTATGTGCTAAAAAACTCAGAAATATTTTTTTTATGTGTCATAAATGTTGAAAATATGTGATAAAAACAGGAAAATATCTGACAAAAATAAAAGCCATTTGGTAACAAAAACAAAATATTACATGCATTTTAAACACCTGAATTCAGTTTCTAAATGCTTACCTCTTAGTGAGCTGTTTTTTGGAAGAGTTGCAGTGGATCATCATAGTTTTTTTTACAAATTCTCCATTGTAAATCTGTGACGATTATCTCTAAAAAGCATCTTATATTGCGAGAAAGATCGCTCCACGTCACAAGAAACAATTCTTGCATATTTGAAGCACGAAATGCCACTAACGCTGAAGTTTTCCAAAGCTTCCTCTTCGTCTACTTCACCTTCCAAAACACGTGCAATTTTGCACAAAGTTTGAAAACCTTGCTTTTTCCCAAAAATTTCTGTACATTTAGAGTTTAGACATTAGCACTTTTGCGTTAGATCCAGTGGGGGTAATATTTTCCCCCAATAGGATCGTAGGCGAGGCGCCAGAAGTCTGCCAGCGAACGTGTTCAAAGACAAAACAAAGCTAACACTCTCGATATGAAAGAGGTGCGGAGAATAAACATTTTTCCTTCGAGGATTTCGAGGCAGCTGAAGTCAATGAGCGATTTTATGTATTTAAAATGAAAATTCGCTAAATATGTATTTGCACACGGAAAACTGGAAAATATGTGTTTTTATGTAAAATAAAATTTGCTGTGTTGACATATAAGTCTATGATCAGAATTTTTTGCAAAAAAAGAGGGTATCTATCTTATCGAAGAAAAAACATTTATTTACCTAAAGTTCCGTTCCCTAATCATAACCATGAAAATATCATGTTCTTTCCTACTATTCAAGTTTCATCATGGGTTCGAATCCCGGTCTGGTATGGGTTTTCTCTGTGTATGCCCCTTCATCAATTTTATCAATCACTTATCCTTGCGATTAGTCAAAAGTGGAAGGAAAGTGACGTAAAATAAACTAAGCCTATCAATAAAATCTGATCGTCCCTACAAAAATTTCTTGTGACCATGGTGTCATCGCTAGAGAATTCCGTCGAGTGCCTTGCTTCGGTGACCCTTCTTTCCAGATATTTTTATCTGGTTCAGCATTTCCCCACAAACAGGAAAAGGTCATTTGAGGATGAGCCTCGTTGTGTTACCGCAATAGAGCATTTTCTTCTCCCTACTCATACCTCTATGGCTTTTCTTGGGCTGTCAGATGTGACATGCATGTCAGACATGACGTCACTCGGCTACCAGGTCGCGAGTTGGGGAGCGTAGCAAAAGGCGCGTGGCTGAACACCGCTGCTTGGACAGCGCAAACAAAACACGAGCAGTTCTAATACTCTTGATTCCGAGCGAAGAAACAGACCGTTACAACACCCCCCCCCCCCACCACCACGAACGGAACCGAACAAATCTAAAAAACTCTTGAAGCTTGCCTCCGTCTTGAATTCTCTCGTGTGTTTGATGGATTTTTTCGTTTTCTTCATCAACCGTTTTTAAACCGTGAAGGCTGGGAGTTTGTACGAGTTTGAATCCAGCATACAACACCATACAAGTGGAAATATTAATTCCCTTTTCAAGTTTTTAAAACCCATATTAGAAAGTTCAATTTTCGCAATCCAAGTCACTCTTTAGAGCAGCGGTTCTCAACCTGGGGGGCGCGCCCCCCTGGGGAGGCGTGATGAGCAATGAAAAATATATGCATGAATTACCCTGCCCCCCCCAAAAAAGTTGTGGCAAACACAAACCCCTTGTGTAGGCCTCAGAAAATAAACTTCAGCAAATAGTTCTCTCTGTAACTCATTAATTGTGATCTTAAGAAATAAAACCAAATGATGTAGCTTGAAATTTTAACTGCAGTGCGGGCAGAATGCTTTGTAATGTAGGCCTATTAAGCACTTTTATTAATTAATGAAAATATTCTATCAACAAAACAAGTATTAGTATTTTTTAATATCTGTAATAATAAAAGCATTGTAAAATATTCTTTGAGTTAGATTTATTAACCCTAACAGCACAGTTTTGTACATCAATAATTCATTACGCCTTGAGGGAGGGTGTGTGTACTAATTTGAGGACGCAAAGGGGGGGGGCGCAGGCCCAAAAAGTTTGAGAACCCCTGCTTTAGAGGAATGTTTCTCAACCACCGGCCCCTGTCATAAATTATACGGGCCCACGAGAGGTTCTGAAATGTGTTATTTTAGATTGCACATCAATTTTCATGAATAAATATTTTGTAGTGGAAATATTCTGATTAATTTGGATTTTTTAATTGTTCAAAATGCAACGTGGCCGACCTCCGTGGCGGAGTGGTTAGCACAGCGCTCTACGACGCGAGGGCTCCCTGTTTCGAATCCAAGCCTGGGCATGATGTTTGTGAGTGTCCCTGTATAAAATTTCATCATACCATCACGCACCATTATCTTTGCCATTACCGAAAAGTGACAGAAGTAAAGTAAACCAAATCAATCAATCAAAATGCAACATGCCAATGAAATCAGCACTGATCAAATTAATTTAATTATGTTGACCTGAGGAATCTATAAGATTTCATTAGTTCCAGTGGTTGACAACTGATTTTATATTTGTCAACAAGTCTAGACATAATCGAACAATAGTACTCTTTATGATTGTCAGAATTTATTTATTAACTAGCTGATTGCCCGGCGTTGCCCGGATCGGTCGTTTTCGATTATTTTTACATGCCACCTCCTTCCCACCCCCACCCCTAGGGGTTTCAGTTTTTTTTATCCCCACAGTATTTCTTTCCAGATTGTAAGTGATATGTGTACCAAGTTTGCTTGAGATTGCTCCAGGATAGCAATATCGCACCTTGTGTGTAGGCAACCAACTTCGCCGTGTGTGTAGCAGGAAGCATGCCTTGCAGGATATGACACGAAAATGCCTTACCTGGCACCCGGGTGCCAGGGGTGTCTTACCACACACACACACACATACATACACAGTGCTCGAAATTTTTTTCTTCAAAGCTAGGCGCCAGCTCTGAAAATCAGGCGCCAGGAAACCACCTACTAGCAATTGTGCATACTACAGTATGTTTCAAAAGTAGCGTTATCCAAACTTTGAAAATGTATATCATGAAAATCGTAAGAGATATTTACACCGGGTTGTCTGCACTAAACTAATCCTGTAGGCTATCACTGGGTTCATACGTTAGCATTTATCTAAATAAAAGCAATTATACTATTATTTTTAAAAAACATTGTTAATTTGCTGAAAATCTCTCAGAACTGATTTTCAACAATAAATAACAACTCTTAAACAATTTGTGGGATAATTTGTTGGTGTTTGACTGGTTGTAAAACAGTTGCTTTGTGAGGTACAGCAGAAGCAGGGAATGTTTATTGGAAAACTTCTTGCACGTGAGTGTAAGAATGAGTAGTAAAATACTCTTCAGCAATGAACAATCACTGCTCCAATGAATACGCCATGCTGAATCAATTAAAAAAACATGCACAGTAGTGGCGAAAGTGAGCGAAGAGAATTCAATGTAACCACGGGCAGCCTCAAGAGTCCAATTTCGGCACAAAATCTTGATTTACGATTTTTCACGTAAATGCATAGCCAATACACATGTTGAATGCGTCTGTTGGCAATATTTCGACCTGCTAGTGCTGCCATATACGGAGATATGTCCCAAAAATTGCACTTTTCACTCAATCCATAAAATAGTCAGTCAAAAATTCATCAAATGTTGCACATTACCAATATTGCTCACAAATGACAGACTGACATGGCTACAGTCATCAAATGTCAAATTATGACACCCTTCGATAATTTCTTACATATTTTTCTTACTCAGAAGTTCATTTCTGGAAAAATTTGAATGCTGCTTTCCGTCAGTTATTAATTGATATAATTTTCTGTACGGAATGAACTGATAATTTCAAGCATTGAAAAATATCTCAATGGATGAGGCTTTATAATGCAGAAAACCCGGTGTAAATATCTCTTACGGTTTTAATGATATACATTTCCAAAATTTGTGTTGTGCGATTTTTGAAACACACTGTATAAGATGCTGAGCAAACACGTATTCAAAATATCGCTAAATTATTTGAGAAAGCAGGAAATGGGGTGTTGGGGGACAAAGGGTAAGAAATTATTACTGACTGTCTGGAATGTTCACAACGTTGATTTTTTTTAAAAAAAATCATTTGCTACCTTACGCTGTACTGCAATTTGAACTTAGAATCATCAAAATTTTGTACATATTACAGCATAAGATCTCAGTCGCCAGGCTGAAATTTTTAGTCGCCATGGCGACCTGGCGACCGAGATTTTTCGAGCCCTGTACATACATACATTTTTTTTATATACATATATAGATAGATATTTCATTTCAAGGGTACATATTAATTACTTTGTAAAGGTAGAAAGGTATACAAAGTCAAACTGCTATTTATAAATTTTTATAAAGAGAATTTTCCGGGCCCCGGTCTCACGAAAGACGAGGACCACTGCGAAAATCTGAACCTACATAGTGTTTTCGCTTGAAAATCCTTAATACAGAATTTCGAATCAAAGTTAGAGATTTAAGTCGTAATTTGTATCATATTACGTCACTTTTCTGGCCCATTTGCCTAGCGCAACAATGAGAATGAATGATAAATGAAATTGATGAAGTGAGACAAAGAAACACTCGCGTCGAGGCCAGGACTCGAACCTGGAACCTGTGGTGGGGACATCTTTATCCTGCCACTGCCATCGATACGGCGGCTTCGTGCTTCCAAAATTAACTTTCCATACATGCTGGATTCGTGCGTTAAACTCTGCATAATATTTCTTAACTAGCAGAAGATGTTACGGCATACACCACATCACTGATGAACGAAAGCGGCAACCAAGCTCCATGAAGATCGTATCAGTGTGAACTTCCATTATCTGGAATATCTTGTTAATTCAGGGGAATGAAATGCACTTCCTCCAAAGATATGATAAGGATATTGACTCGTAGTGCGGAATTCTCAACGGCCAAGTGCTTTCCTTCCTTCCGCTTTACAAATTAGCATATGCTTATTACGTTCGTTCTTAGCGCTGCCTGCCTTTCCATTTCCTTCCCTTTCTACACAGTCCATGTGTTTTGTTTGCAGTTTTTCACCGAAAGAATCTTAAAGCTTGTTTCCAAAGGACTGGCGATATTATTGAGGAAGTTACTTTGCAAGATGTTTTGATATTGGTGAGCGTGATGCTATGCAAGCGTTTCGTAATTAGATCACTAATTCTTAGAATAATGTGCCCGTGCTTCAGATGATGTTTTGTGGTCCTCAGAATGCTCGCGATGCTTTAAAACCATCCACGTTTAATTATCTTTTCCAGTTCTTAAAACTGGTTAAAACTTAGGTTAATCGCGACGATTACATGACATATATGAATGAGAAATCACCTATGCCCGGATCAGCGCTGGAATCTTGAACGAAAGTCACGCAAACATGTATATACAGGGTGTCCCACGAACGGCGCAACTGGGAATTAAGAGTGGCGTTACTTTGTAACCGAAACCTGTACATACATAAGTCATACGCCAAATGTTAGCCCTGTCCAAGTAGATATTTTTAAACATAGAAACAACAAACGGGGTGCAGTGTTGTTCATGCAGTGTTGCCAAATGTAAGTGAAAGTGTAAATTTATTTTTCCACAAAGCATGGAAAATTGCATGTCAAACATTCGTACGGAAATTTGGACGTCAATTTCCACCTTGGGTAGGTGGACTATTTCGCCATCTATAGTTCAGAGAAGAAAACCGATCGTTTTCGCGTATAGCTAATACTGAAATGCCTCGTAAAGGCGTACCGGTCCAAATGGGTGTTTTAAAATAATTATGAGGTACAGTGGCAACACTGTTGATGTTTGAAGGCAACAAAAGGTGTGTTTAGTGATGGTCTATGACATGGAAATACTGGAAACAGGAAAAAAAGAACAAACGTAAGTTATACAATATTTCATTGACGTCAGTTGATGACGCCCCCTCTTGCGTCCTCACTGGCAGACTCTGGCTCTTATAAAGGTCTGTTGTGTCTTGGGAGTTCTGTTGATTTTTTACAGGACACCGTCGAACCCTTGCCTGCCTACGCCAAAACAGCCCCTCCTTTCTTCCTTGCCGCTAGGCACATGCCCACGGAGGATTTATGAAGCTGCGAAAGGACGAAATGATGACGCCACAAGCCCGAAAGAGAGACGGGTTCAAAGTCCAAGCATTCATAACAAAGAACAGCATTCAGGACTCAGGAGTCAAGAAGATGGATGAAATGCAACGTAGCTTATTATTCGTAGTCCCAACACCATACGAATCGGCGGGAAGCTGCAAACAGTGTTGCCAACTCTTCAATATATTAAAATCCTTACGCATATTTGATTGATTTGGTTCCTTTTCGCATTTCTGCCACTTACAACAGATTTGGAGGGTTACTATTATTAACGGTCGGTTCCAGGATCCGGCCAGGGAAGCTAGGGGAATTTATGAGCCAAGAGCTCGACCTAACGTTACCTGGTATTGCTTACCCGTTGCACTTACCAATGATCAGATACTTAATTTCTATTTCTTGTACATGACGGAAACAACTATAGATTTTTAACATATTTAATTAATGAAGACATAAACCTAACATACATACACAAGAAAAAGGATACACTTGTACACATGTAAACAGAAACTTCTTTCCAATTGGCACTTTAACGAAACTGGCACTTGCACCACACACACTTGTAGAACTTCATGGTACCTCACTGTCCGGGGTTCGGACTCTCTCGCACACACTCTACCGTATTGGTCACTGGCGCACTCTCGTTAACGCATCTGTGCGTAACAAATCTTGGCGAATAATCTCTATTTCAAGTCTCGTCACACACTGTGCTCTCTTGAAAACTATTTCCCAAAAACTGTAGCTTTTGGTGATCACGTGCCCCCCTGGCCCAATGAAATAGTTTGGCGTTGTTTAGACTAAGGAACAGCATCTCCTGGTCATTTTGTGGATCCTCCACTTTCTGCCACATGTTACTTAAATTAGTTCAGCGACGATGGGCAGTGTCCAGTCGAAGGGATACAGGGCTCATTTGTCACTTCTCGCGTTCCTTCGTCGTGGTCCCTAGCTGGGGAGGGAAGAAACGTAGCCCACACAGAAAGAAACATAGTACCCAACTTTCCGAAGGAAAGTATTTTCAACATGCAGCAACATAGAATTGCTATATATTCTCGTTTCCCCGGGGAAAAGTTTCTGAACTTGTGAAAAAAATTTTCAACATTTGTCCTTCACTAGTGGAACACCCTGTATATGCTTAGATGAAACTGTCTTTCACTAGTGGAACACCCTGTATATAGTCACGATAAACTTTGTTCATTCATTCACTTGGTGGACACCTTGTATATAGTTCAGCTGGACTTTTGTCCATTAAGTTCTGTAACACCATGACATCATCTTCGTTCTTCACAAGGTTGGGTAAATTTAACTTAATAAGGTTGAAGGGTATATTTGTCTTCTTGGTTAACAAGGATTAATAACTGCTGATGTCTTCGCAAGTCGTTGGGATGGGAAGGAAAGAAGGATGGGTTATTCTCTCTTCTTTCTATCTGGAATCCCATACGTTATCGGGTTTGGACCTCGTAAAGTTTGGTGTTCTCAGGTGTCTAGAGAGAAAACAACTCTCTTGTCACTTTGAATCTATGGGGAACTTCTGGAAGCTTGTCACAAATTACACCACGGCATGTCGATTCTGGATGTGTGGGTAAGGGACATGTGATTTCTTCCTCACCACTGATGAGAGAGTTCATCTCCTTGGCGAAATGTTCAGATTGTCTCCGATGAAATGTTCTATCACCATCACTTCACTTAGTGTTTGTTTAGTAAGCGTTTAATCACATTGTTATTTAATGTCAATAATTGTCTATCATAAATACTTCATCAGCATGCATTACGAATATACTCGTTTTCATTTAGTTCATTTTTCCAAAAAATGCAGGATATATTATACACAAACACTTTACTTCTTCCTTTCACGAATAGAGAGATAATGTTATCACACGTATCATGAATACACTTAGTAGAGAATTATCCACTCGAATATATTTATTGAAAATCAAAATATGAATGATATGACCATATCAAGTATATTAAATAATATGATAATGGTGAACTCTAATAACACTATATTAATTTTCCTTACTTTAAATGGTCATTTTGGAACCTGAAATGTACATGAATAAATGCTGAATAAAAGAAGTAACATGAATACGAATTGTATACAGATAGTTGTCTTTCTCTTTCGTAATTATATGACCGTCATGATGATAAAATAGACAGATTTTCATAACCCATTTTTATAATACCTCATACACGCAAACATAAAAAAAGATCAATAAAATACACTAATAAGCAAATAAAATTTCAACGTTTACCTAACATCAGTAAATTCTAAGCATAACATATGGGACATTTGAATATTATTAAAATGAAATTAAAACATTCTGAACTCAATTACCCCATGAACACAAGAACACAGGTGTTGATTCTCATACACATACACCGCTTATCTTATTTACTCATCTCATACCCCTATAATTGAAAATAAACAAACTTCTACTTAGGTTTCATTTTTGAAACTACCAGATAACATATTTATTTTGAAATTGATTAAAATTATGATATTGAACATAATAAACAGACAAGAGTTCAAGATGTCACCTACTCCATTTTTTCATGAGTTAAAAGTTGACATAATACTCATATTTTCAAGACATAATCTATCAATAAAATCTTCCTTTTGTCTCTCTATCTGAAATTTGATTTTTATATGATTCTGCACGAAAACAGGATGAATAAATATTTCATGCCCTTCAAAATATCAATTTAAAATAGATTGACAGAAGAATAAATACGTCACAATGGCATGACCTCATATTGGCCTATCAACATGTTAATAGTGATTAGTTCATTTTTATTCAGTAAGTTTGCGATCGTCACCTTTATATGTATAGTTTTTCCTTTATAATAAGCAAACAAAATACGTAAAAAGACAAGTTTGGTCTTTTCAAATTTACCGTGACCATCATTAATAATTTTTCTTTCTAAATAAATTTATTTCAGCACATACTTAACCCTTTACCTTCACTGTCATTTCAAAGTTATTAAACTACTACTGAAAAACATAAAATATGCTGATAGTAGAATAAGTACAAAGTAAAGTATTTTCAACATGCATCAACATAGAATTGCTATACACTTTCCGCCCAACTTGTTTCTTGGGAACACTTTGTATAGAAATGTTTCTTTAAAAATTATTTTAAACTTGATTCGTTTGATTTACATGACAACGTTGAACACACAACACTAGGATTTCCCAGTGGCGTTTTGTTGATGTCCTCACCTTGTGATGAGGTGGTACCGGGTGGGTTTCATACTTGGTTGAAACATATAGTGGTTCGGATCCCACCTTAAACTCAAGGTCCAGTCCGAATTTGATATCTGCACATAAAGTGAAAAAAAAGCAACTTGTTTGTTAGTATGGTAAATTATTATAGAGAGCTCCCACGTGGTCAAATGGTTAGGGCTCTCCTCTCTCGTACGACGGACCCCCGGGTTCGAATCCTTGTGAGAGGACAATTAGTGAGCTACTTGAAAACATGGAGTATCAGCAGACTTCGGTCTCGAAAGCCAGAGAAAAGATGCGATGGGACTCTGAGCTGACCACGTGAGCTGCTCACAATGAAATGCCACTTGTCAGACCCTGATCCTCAGAAGCATTGTCCACACGCCCCTAAGAACAGGCACATATCTAGATTTTTTTTGGGGGGGGGGGCGGTCCGAAGCATGTGTTTCAGAATTAATAATGATGATGATGATAACACGAGCAATACTGGTAAAGTAAAGTTCCCCGTGTATATAGCACCATGACATGAAGGCACCTCGACCTTATTTGAAGGGTATGTGATCAGTATCACGCTCCGGCCGCCCTTACCCCCCAGTGTTCCCCCCAGGTACCCATTTACTTGAAGCTGGGTTATCCTCAGAACCGATTTATGCGGGGACAAGGCCGGAAAAATTCCGACCTTAGATTACCCACCCCGGGAATCGAACTTGGGTCTCCCGCGTGACAGTCAGACGCCCTAAAGCAATTTTCTTTTTTAAGAAGAGGAATACCCATATTTAGTACTATACGCCGTTTTTTTTCTCAATTTTCACATTTATCAATTTTGTATAGTGTCTTTATATTCTCGTTGGGACAAAGAATTCCAAATCGGAATTCGAGCCCAGGGGTAGCGTACTGTGCTAACCACTTCTCCACGGAGGTCGTCTCCGACTATACCACCGCGGCTCAACAACAATAATAAAGCCAGGGGTCTCGGGTTCGAATCCCGTCCTTGGCGTTCTTTGAGAGTGTCTACAGTCCTCCTCATCGTCACGATTAGCCAAAAGTGACAGAAAAGCAACACCAAGGCCGTGTCCGAAAGGTGCAAGACCGTACTTGAAGCGAGCATACTTCGAGAATGGTCTTGAAGTCGTGGACTGGAAGCGAAGATCTTTCGAATTGCACTTCGACTGCAGCGCCAAATACGATCAGCAGATATAACCGAGGATACGTTGGTTTTCCACGTTTTAAACACTTGTTTTTCACCACAGAAATCACACAGCATTTGTAAATGCTCTAATGCATACATTTCCACACATTAGAAGAACTGTAACAAACAACTTGCTGGCTTTCTACCTCCGCGATTTGAAACAAATGAACAACAAGTCCACTTGTCACGTGACCGAGCCTCCAACTTCGTGTGCTCTGTCCTGTGGTCTCGATTCCTCGGGAACTTGACGCTTTCGAACTGTACTAAGTGACGTCACTTCCGTTAAGACCATACTTCAAGTATGTACTTTGTACCTTTCGGACAGAGCCCAAGTAACAAAAATCAAATCAAATTATCGTGAATATGCTGTAAGGAACATACAGTTGGCAACACTGGCTACAAGTGCTGCCCTCGATATAGCTGCTACTCGCCTCGTCGCCATGGCAACAAGGTCGTTACCGTGTGTTTGGTTTGACTACCACGCTGCGCTTAGTTGAGTTAGGCGTAACGTGAATGCAGAAGCAGAGGGCATTCTCTTTTCAGTGTTGTATTGAAGACAAGTGTTTGGTGTGTTGTCTCCGCATCTTGAGCGTACGATACGAATGTTAAAGATAGGTATTGTGTTCTGTGAAAGTGCCAGTTCGTGACAATCGACACTTGATTCATTCTTACCTGGGATAACAGAATGTGCTAAATGCTGTTTCGTGTTTCCTTCCTTGTAGGAATTATGTGACATACATCATTTGCACATGGTAAGTACATGTTTATTCAGTTATCTTGTTTGTCCTTATATCTAAGCGATGACAGTGCGAATTTGCATCCCCTTCCTTGCATGATAATGAAAAATTGAGGGGGGGCAGGGGAACCCCCGAAGTAAGCCCGCCTCCACCCGCATACATTCGAAGGTATGCGGTTGTTATCCTGCTTCTCAAAAATATACCAGGACGTCAGTTGCTCCGGATTTAACTGTTCCCCAGACTTTATTTATTATATTTATTACAATTTGGTTGCATTTTATAATAGATTACAATACTAAACATACTGTATAACATGATTGGTATATACAATACATTATGTGATAAGATATCTGTTCTGAGATCCAGAACAGAGGACATGAATCTCGTGAGTGATATTACATAATGTGTACAATCTTTAACCATTAGTGTACAGTGAAAATAATAACATTTACCATTAATGTACAGTTTTTGGTTTCGACTCTTCTATTTACACGTACAGTCACGGACACTTCTGGGTTGTAATGATACCATTAGCTTACAATGGGATTGTTACAACCCAGCAGTGTCCCATGACTACAACAAAGGCAAAGAACAAATTCATAACCCTTCGTCGTCTTGGACAGAAAGTAATTTTTTTGTGGGCCGATCGTTTCATATGGCCATTTTGCACCCTTCAATATATGCGGGGAAAATCTCCTATCTAAAATCCTTACGTAAGAGTTAAAAATCACTGATTTAAATCACTTTAAATAAATAATTTATAGAATAATGTACACAAGGATTTTGTAAATATCAGAATCGTTTTTGGTGAAAGTACATTAATCTCGTATTCATTTAATGGTGTTTCTTAGGATCTAAGAAAGGAAAAATAAAGAAACAAAATATATGTAGTGATGGGGTGATGTTCATACAAAATGAAATTTCTCTTGATGTAAAATTCAATAATTTTTATAAGCAAAAGTAGCAAACATTTTGTGTAGAAAAATATACAAAATACTAATCATGTTAAACCGTAAACAGTGTTATTATCATTAAACTGTAAATAAACATGGCAGCTGATATATTGCAAGCTATCATTTTAAAAAATGCCAAAATTCTGCTACAAGACTTTAAAAAATATATTAAGTTACAATTATATAGTACATCCAGAATGTTTTATTTTCACTGCAATAAAAGTTACTGAAATTATTATAGTTTAACACACTCGACAAAAATTTTCGTAATAGGTTCATATATACAGTATCAGAAACAGAAAAATGTATATTAACATATGTTTTATTTGCTTTAATCAAACTGTTCAAATATTTTACAGGGCCGTTTAGTAGAAAAAGCCTTTTTTGTAAAAAAAAAAAAAAAAAAAACCAACTGATATCTATATGTATGGGGCCATAAACCATACAAGTAATTTTAAGCATGTTATTTAAAAAATAAGAAAAATCGATTTAAATTTAAAAAATCCGATTTCAACAAAAATCCTCAAAAAAGATCCTTTAAATCAAAATCAAGATTTTTATCCACCCTGTACACAACACATTAAAAAGGTAAGACTAGTCTGAAATCTTCCTCAGAAGCAGTGATAGGGGCTATTCTTAAGAAGCTAAGAACTCTGTCATTATCTCCCAATATAGATGATATAAACCGTTGGGAGGATTATACGTTGGGATGGTATTCTGTAGCTAACAAAATTTTCGCAAAGCATCCCCCCCAACTCTCTCATTATCACCATATTCAACCATAGGAACATCACCCCAGCTAGCCCATATGACGTTGCGTGAAACGACTGTGTCCGATACGAAGTTCTGTTAAAATAACGGTAAATATATAAAAATGTGTATCATGAAGTAATTGGTTAAGTAATGGCAATTTGTTTGGGCATTATTTTGCATCATTTTCGAGGGATTGGTATTTTTTAAAATTTTTCTATTTTAAGATCATTTTGAACATTTTAAATAGTTTTCTGGAAGGCAGTGACATTTTTTGTTACATGAAATATTTATGCAGCTTAATGCTTTTTCACACACAAGCAAACATTTCAAGGAAAAGAAGTACATCTGTACCAATAGCTTCTACATCTATCTTGTACTCCATGCAAGCATTTCTAGAAATTAATGGCTGAAGTCTGGATAATTTTCCCCAGCCAGGATGTTAATTTCGGGAGAGAAAAAGACTGATTTGCTACCAATAGGGTCATGATGGATTTAGAAGTAGCGATTTTATTGGCAACACTGGCATTTGTTGCAAACAGTATTTGTTTTTGTGTGTTTTGTGTATAATTATGAGAAATTAATTAAGTGTATTATTATTTCATAATTGTGTGTGAATGAGTGGGTTTGTGTGATCTGGCCAGATCTTAATTAGAGTAAGTTATTGTAATTTCTGAAGAGTCTGTGTTCTTGGAGTTTTCCACCGTTCAGTGTAGTTTGAAAGAGAAAATAGGATTTGAACATGCGACGAGGGAGTTAGTATAAATATGCCCTTCTGACAGAGGAGAGGACAGTGTGTGTGAAACTGATAGGTGGAGGGAGAGTGATTTACGGACTTCAGAGGCCTCCCATCACTCACAAAGCATCCTCAATTAAATCTCAATTAAATAATATGTAAATAATGTAAAATAGATAATTAATGGTTTAACTGTGCTCGCTCGACGTCGAATACTTATTTAACGTGCCTGACGTCATTCTGGTTCTACATTACAATGGTAATGTCAAACCCACCAAAACAATTAAACAAATAAACAAAAGGCAATCATTAAGAACCTATTTACCTTTTGTCCCAGGGTAAGTGCCATCAGTTGGAGCCCAAGAGATTACATAGGGTAGAACAAATCACACCACAGGGTTAGTTCTATATATATACACTGTAATTTCTATAAAAGAGCACATGCATAAACATTACATCATTGTCCCTTTCATTCTCACAGTCACACTCGCATTCATTTCTCGGCAATCCAATAGACATGAGTAATTAATACAATAATAGTTCGGCGGCATGTTTAAAGTTAGCTACATTAATTTAAACTGTTCTTAATTTGACATTTTACTTTTGCATTTACGGGAAAACATGTTCCGGTCGGAGCTTTACCTGTACGACAAAACACTACTCCTTTTAAGTTGTTGTTGTTGAATGAATGTTAATCTATATATTGTTAATTTTGAGGTTAACAAGGATCACTGATATATAATTATATTGACAATTTATAGCGTCGTACAATCTGAATGTTAAATACTTTGGATGAATGGATAATTGAACGCTGTACGGTTTTACATGTTAAAATGATAGTTGATTCAATTTAATCACCGTAATAAGCAATGTCTGTTCGAGATTTTTAATGTAATTAAGCGAGTTCATTGGATGTCACGACGGGGCGAACGAAGCTTATCCATTTTCACGTCCATTCCGGCTTACCTTTGTCGGCTCTGACTGAAGTCCTCGTGGTGAAGTCGTGGATGTTTGCGGCGTGGTCAATAGATGGCTTCCGGGCGATAAGATAGGATCTCCGCATCTTCAAGGATTGGCAACTGGGTCGGACGCCCCCCAGCAGGGCCTTTCTCTGTCTCTACTCCATATTGATAGTACACAGACACGTGCGAAATAACACAACACGGAACGGTGCGACACACAAAGCGGATACTTTAAGCGGGTGGTTCGCGGAAGATTGTGTAGGATAACACGCCGAAGAAAATCTGAGTAAAAACTGGTGGTTTCCCTTCTCTGCGCGTCTATTTATTTGCTATTCAAAAGGTCTGTTACGGTACCCTCTCTGTCCAAGCGTTGCTAAATTGTCATCAAGTCGTAGCCTCTTGTTCTGCTATCTTCGCCCGTATATTTGGAGTTCTTTGACCCTTCTCGAGCAGCACCTCGAGTAGAGGTTAGCCAAAGATCGGGCCTATTGTAACCTGCACGTTCGTTCCGAAGACAGTGCCAGGGAGTCTGTAGCTATTGTTATCCAGTCTAGCTGTTTAAGCTTTAATATCGGGCTTAATTTATCTCCTATCAAATTCTGCTTTGGGGATTTCGTCGATGATAATCTGCTGCTGGGCTGTCTTTAATTTCAGTTGAATCTGACCATTGGTAACAAAGTTGTATTTTTATATTTCTTTACCCGAGGCTCGGCCTCTTCTCTCGGGAAACAGGCTAGTCCTTCGCTCTCTGCCGTCCAAGTCCCGGTGAACAGCAACAATCCAATGCATATTATTGCTTATTACGATGATTAATTGATTTACCTGATAATTAGCAAGATTTTATCGTTATAACATTCCCCTCTCCTTACACATGAATTTTTTCTGAGCTTAAGATTATATGCGAAGGAGAAATTCATCAAAACTCAATTAATAATTAACGTTAAATCTTGCCTAATTGTTACACCTAGGCGCTCGAATAGGGACTCGAACCCTGGAATATATAGTTGTCTTTCTCTATAGACTAAATTGCACTTTTCAATTAATTTTACATCATTACATTTAATACTAACCAAACATAAAATTGCAGGATTACTCAACATTCATTTGTAGTTCTTGACTCTGTAACATTGATCATTTAACAAACAATCTGCTAACACTTATGAGAATTATCCTATTATGTATGCATATACATATGTAAACTTACTACATTCACACTCTAAGTTATGATGAAAATTCACTCTTTGAGATATAGTTCAGAATTATTGAGTTAATACATAAAATATTTCTTATCATCAATTCAAACCATTTAAAATACATGTTTCTTTACTAAATAATATCTATTCTGGGTAATAAGAATATAAATAATACGTTATTAATGTTGGCATTAACATAACATGATATATACTCGGATATTGATATGTATATAGATATATATATATATATATATAAGTTCTCAGTTTTTTTAATATTAATAATAATAATATCATAATTGTGTTAAATTATTTACACTAGTATGCGGAATAATTTACAAGTTTAAAGGCTCGACTGGTAATCTGGCGCGTTGGGATTGAGTCCCCTACTCGTTGATGGTTGAGGCCATTGTTCGTCAGTCTCTTGCTTCTCATTGTTGTAGGTGGTTCTTACTAAATGAATAGCTTGTGTTCTGCCTTCTTTCATACGATTGTCTTCCTCCTCGCGTGAAAATCGCATGTCGCCACGCCCTCGGTAACCTGCGTTTGTGTTCTGTCCGCCTCCACGGTAGTTTCCTCGATTCGAGCGTTTGGTATCCCTGTCTCGCTGTCTTGGAGGACTGTACTGCGATTGTTCTTGTCGATTGAATTGTTGTCGACGTCCATTGTATGTATTACGTGTAGTCGCCATTTGCACTCGTGGAAAATTTTCTACTCTCTTCCTATCAAAATTATTATTCCCTCTTCTGCTTGATTGATCTTCCCATCGATGTTTTTCGTTCTCCTTCAGCAAATCCATGTCTTCAAGGATAAGCGACATTCGGTCAAAATTTTCTAACACATCTCCTGTAAGCTGTCTCTGTACGTAGCTCGGGTACATAGCTCTGATAGCCGTGAGGATTTCTATCACTTCGGTTCCGGGCTTAAGCGAACGGAATTCATTCACCCTCTGCCAGAAAAACTGTTTGTACGTGAGCCTTCCGTTGACGTCGTACCGCTTGTTTCTTAACTGGGTAACCTTCCTCTCTACCAATGATCTGCACTGAAATTGTTCAATGAAAGCTTTTTCGAAGGTGCTAAAGGTCTTGAACGCTGGTACCTGGTGGTCTAACCAAATGCGTGCGGAACCGCGAAGAAGTTTCTGGATGAGCTTCAGGTGATCCTCTTCGTGAATCCCATATAAAATGCAATCTCTTTTGAATTCTTGAAGAAACGTGGATGGCAAAGTTTCTGTCTTCTCTTGGTCGAAAATCATAAAGTTGTCCAGTGAAAACTTCGAGAAGATGGCACGCCTGCCTATTTCCGAGGTGGCTACACTGGTCTGTACCACGGAGTGGACTCGCGAGCAACTGCTATCCTGCTCCATGACGTCATCGCCTGTGGCTTGACTCCCCGATCGAGATGGTTGCTGCGCTAATGTCGCCAGGGGCGTTGTTTCTCGCTGGTCTTCCTCGTTCCTTGTTCGTGGTGACGTAATAACGATTGAAGAAGTCTCTCTCTGCATCGTTTCTTTGATTCGCGTGACGTCTTGGCGTAAGTCTTGCGTCATGTTTTTTATCTTCCTCCATTGCTGTTCTTCTGAGGTCATCTTTGTTTCGATTTGTCCAAATCTTTCTTCCACCATTCTGGAATCCGCTGCAAGTCGACGATCAACCATTCGGAATTCCTCTTCCATTCTCTTTTCCACGTCATTCTTCTTTTCTTCTATCTTCTCTCCCAGGTGTGCCAGGTGTTCATGGATCTGCCTGACTTCAGTTTCCACTGTTTTTTCCAGGTTCTCAATGTCTTTCGAGTTATCACGATGTCTTTCAACACACTCTTCTTGGGCTTTTTCTATTTTCTCATCATTCTTTTTTAATGCTTGTAGAAACTGATCCATCATTTCTCGGTGTTGTTGTTCTTTCTCTCTTCTTCGCAATTCTTTTTGCCTTTCCTTCTCTTCTTCTTCCAATTTTCTCTTCTTCTCCTTCTCTTCTTCTTCCAATTTTCTCTTCTTCTCCTTCTCTTCTTCTTCCATTTTTCTCTTCTTCTCCTTCTCTTCTTCTTCCAATTGTCTCTTCTTTTCTTTCTCCTCTTTTCGACGTTCTTTCCCTTCTTCCTGTTGCTTCATCATCGTAGTGAAGAGCGTCATTATCGCTTGAACATCCATGGTGCCTTGGGTTGGTAACACTGCCGTTGGTTGCTCACTTTCAGGGATAACGGTATTCTCCGGAGCACGGTTGCTTTCTCCTCCCTGGTCGCCTTCCAGTAACGTCACTTCCTCTCCTTCCTTTGGATTGTCCATTTCTTCAATCTTCTTCCTTTGTCGAGTTATTCTCTCCATCACCCTTCTCCTCGGTCGTTATTCTCTCTCTCTTCTTCCTTGGATTCGATGCGTTCTCGCAGCGAGATATAAATTTCTCTTTTCTTTTTCATAAATAGACCCTACGGGGTTTTGCGTCTCCCCCCTTACCATCCTTGATCGATGCTTTATCCTTATCGCCGCATAAAAATCCAAAATCTCTCGCTATGTAAATTACTTTAACCATTGTTACTTCACGCCCACTATATATATTGCACAAACAATTAAATACTCAATTCACATGCTAACTATGCGTAAATACACTTAAATACTCTAAACTAGAAAATTACTGATTATAGCAACACAAAGAACTAAACGCTTCATACTCTAGGCGTCCTGCGTGGTATTTTTTTTTTTTAACTGCAATAAGTGATTAATATTTGATTTTCTACCTCTATCAATCTCTTGGTTCTTGTCGAAGGCATGTAGGCACATAGCTCTATAACTGAATAATTATGGCACAATAAACTCATTTTTGCGACTATTAATAACTTCCTTCCAACTATCGACACTTATTTAAACTTCGGGCCTACTCGGGCCTAATTATCGCATATTCGGGCCTACTCGGACCTACACGTCGAATGTTCGGGATTACTCATCGAACCTACATGTCACATGTTCGGAATTACTCGTCGAATCTACATGTCACATGTTCGGGATTACTCATCGAACCTACAAGTCACCTTGTTCGGACGTACTCGTCGAACCTACATGTCGCTTGTTCGGGCGTACTCGTCGAACCTACATGTCGCTTGTTCGGGCGCCATCTTTTAACTGTGCTCGCTCGACGTCGAATACTTATTTAACGTGCCTGACGTCATTCTGGTTCTACATTACAATGGTAATGTCAAACCCACCAAAACAATTAAACAAATAAACAAAAGGCAATCATTAAGAACCTATTTACCTTTTGTCCCAGGGTAAGTGCCATCAGTTGGAGCCCAAGAGATTACATAGGGTAGAACAAATCACACCACAGGGTTAGTTCTATATATATACACTGTAATTTCTATAAAAGAGCACATGCATAAACATTACATCATTGCCCCTTTCATTCTCACAGTCACACTCGCATTCATTTCTCGGCAATCCAATAGACATGAGTAATTAATACAATAATAGTTCGGCGGCATGTTTAAAGTTAGCTACATTAATTTAAACTGTTCTTAATTTGACATTTTACTTTTGCATTTACGGGAAAACATGTTCCGGTCGGAGCTTTACCTGTACGACAAAACACTACTCCTTTTAAGTTGTTGTTGTTGAATGAATGTTAATCTATATATTGTTAATATTGAGGTTAACAAGGATCACTGATATATAATTATATTGACAATTTATAGCGTCGTACAATCTGAATGTTAAATACTTTGGATGAATGGATAATTGAACGCTGTACGGTTTTACATGTTAAAATGATAGTTGATTCAATTTAATCACCGTAATAAGCAATGTCTGTTCGAGATTTTTAATGTAATTAAGCGAGTTCATTGGATGTCACGACGGGGCGAACGAAGCTTATCCATTTTCACGTCCATTCCGGCTTACCTTTGTCGGCTCTGACTGAAGTCCTCGTGGTGAAGTCGTGGATGTTTGCGGCGTGGTCAATAGATGGCTTCCGGGCGATAAGATAGGATCTCCGCATCTTCAAGGATTGGCAACTGGGTCGGACGCCCCCCAGCAGGGCCTTTCTCTGTCTCTACTCCATATTGATAGTACACAGACACGTGCGAAATAACACAACACGGAACGGTGCGACACACAAAGCGGATACTTTAAGCGGGTGGTTCGCGGAAGATTGTGTAGGATAACACGCCGAAGAAAATCTGAGTAAAAACTGGTGGTTTCCCTTCTCTGCGCGTCTATTTATTTGCTATTCAAAAGGTCTGTTACGGTACCCTCTCTGTCCAAGCGTTGCTAAATTGTCATCAAGTCGTAGCCTCTTGTTCTGCTATCTTCGCCCGTATATTTGGAGTTCTTTGACCCTTCTCGAGCAGCACCTCGAGTAGAGGTTAGCCAAAGATCGGGCCTATTGTAACCTGCACGTTCGTTCCGAAGACAGTGCCAGGGAGTCTGTAGCTATTGTTATCCAGTCTAGCTGTTTAAGCTTTAATATCGGGCTTAATTTATCTCCTATCAAATTCTGCTTTGGGGATTTCGTCGATGATAATCTGCTGCTGGGCTGTCTTTAATTTCAGTTGAATCTGACCATTGGTAACAAAGTTGTATTTTTATATTTCTTTACCCGAGGCTCGGCCTCTTCTCTCGGGAAACAGGCTAGTCCTTCGCTCTCTGCCGTCCAAGTCCCGGTGAACAGCAACAATCCAATGCATATTATTGCTTATTACGATGATTAATTGATTTACCTGATAATTAGCAAGATTTTATCGTTATAATGGAAGAATCCGAACCTTGTTTGTTGTAAATAAATGTATAAAGCCCATTACTTCGACTTTCAGCAATTACCCTACAACGAAATTTCAGTGTGATCTTGCCTGCGAATTGATTCTTTGGTTCCGAGCGCTCTGGTGAGGAACGGGATGGGAACCCAGGACTAACGAGCCTATTTAGTTGTTTATTTGGGTTTTTCCTGCCAGAAGCGGCCCGGCAAGGGTGACGTGTTGCGGAACACATTTTATTTATATATAATCTCGATTCGCACCAGTTGCAATCCAGAATTGTGTTAGCAGATGCAGGTAACATGTGCGCAATCGTACAATCAAACGAATTCCCGTTCACTATTTTTTTTTAAAAGAAATGCATGCAATAGAACGGACAACTGAAGCCAACCGTACCTGTCGCAATTTTGCTTCAGGTAACATCGTTCGTGAAAAAAACACATCAAAACGGGATCGAGTTTTTCGACATACTGAAACACGTTCATGATTAATTTGCTATGGGAAAAATGGCAAGACATGAAATTTGAAAGACATAAGCTCACTGGCAGCGGGCTAGAAAGAATCCAAATCAATTATGGCCACAGAAACATACAGGGTGTTCCCATACAACACAGTCAAACATTCACACCCTATAGAGGAGAATATGAAGGCGAAGAACTTTTCTTAATAAAACATTTAAATACTGACCAAGGCAGAATGTATAGTATAAAAAATATATACACTAAAAAGGCAATGTTTCCACCCTCTGACAGGGTCTTCTTGAGACGAATATTCACCAGCAAGGCTTAATAGTGAACTTTTCTTAGCAATTTTTACTCATTGAAACCTTGTCTGGGCACGATGGAGACTGTGAAAGACGTAAAGTTTCACCTGCATGTATGCAACCGTGCTGATTCTCAGTGCCTAGCGACATTTATTTTTCTGTTGGGAACATAGATAAAGCGACATTGAACTATTGACATTGTGTGACGAACTGTTAAACTGTCATAACTGTTAGTAGTGTAATTGGGTTGTTTCAAAGTCGTACTTAGTAGGTATTCTCTTTTTTTATCAATTGAATATTATTTTTTGACATATTTTGACAATTTTTTGTCGATGTTTTAGCGTTTGACGATTTTTCAGTGCAATTTTCACCGCATCTCATTTTTTTCCCACTCGTACTTGGTAGGTATGCATTTGTAGCCTCTTTTTTATCAATTGAAAATCAGTTTTTGACATATTTTGACAAATTTTTGTTGATGTTTTAGCGTTTAGCGATGTTTTTGTAAAATTTCCTATTTTTTTTTTCCCACTCGTACTTGGTACGAATGCCACGATCTTACGTGATATAACTTAACCTATTTATTTTTTTTTCGTGCTAAACTACACGAGAGCCTCTACGTGCTTTGACCTACTTTAGAGTAGAACCATAAAGACAGAGCTGCAACCGAAAGTGAGGCTCGAAGTGAGGCTCGGTGAGGCTCGACTTAATAGTTTGCTCTTGTAAGACATAAGCCTTATTTTCTCGCAGTGTTGCCAATATTTTACTCGAAATAAAATCACCAAGGTTTTTTTCTTGGTCTAACCTATGTTATTGAACTGCGTCGTCACGTCCAAACCTGCATGACTTCCGAACACTATTGGTTTTATTCATATTTTTTCTTACGTATAGGTGTATATGATGAATCCCCAAACAGATTTTTCCTAAGTCTTACTGTTTCCAAGATAACCCCACTTCCGGTTGCCATTTTGGATTTCTGAACATAGGTTCTATTCATATTTTTTCTCACGTATAGGTGTACCTGATGAATCTGCAAACAGATTTTTCCTAAGTCTTACAGTTTCCAAGATAACCCCACTTCCGGTCGCCATTTTGGATTTCCGAACATAGGTTCTATTCATATTTTACTTACATATAGGCGTACGTGACGAATCCGTAAACAGATTTTTTCTAAGTCTTACCGTTTCAAACATAACCCCACTTCCGGTCGCTATTTTGGATTTCCGAGCATAGGTTCTATTCATATTTTACTTACATATAGGCGTACATGACGAATCCGCAAACAGATTTTTCCTAAGTCTCACCGTTTCTAGTAGTGCAGATTAGGGCATTCAACGTCCTCTTGTGGTGAGCTGAAGTGGTGAGCTTGCCTTAATGGATTTCTATCGTAAGGCATGAGCTCTATTTGATGGCGCAGTGTTGCTTATGCAATTAAGCCGGTTCTGGAACCGAAAATGAGGCTCGGTGAGGCTCGGTGAGGCTCGCCAAACCTCAAAAACCTATTTTCTCTCCATGTTCCGCGCCTTATTTATTGCGCTGACGATGTTTCACAGTGTAGAAAACAGCACCAAAACATCAAAAACTTATTCTGATTATTTGGAGCTCACCAAAACCTCAAAAACTTATTTTTATTAATTGAGGTTCACCAAACCTCAAAAACTCTTATTTTTTTTCTATGTTCAGCGTCTTATTTATTGCGCTGACACAACATGATGAGTAAATAATGCAGTTTCTTATTCTTGAAGGATGAATGCATCTTATCGTAATTTTCCAAGCTCCGGTCAAATGTTTGTATATCGTGACCTTTGTAAACCTCTCTCTCGGGAACGATGTGCCACACACACGCGCGTGCACGCCTATATTGTGACGCAAACAAACAAACAAATAATATTTTTTTTAAGATTCCTGGCCCCTAACCCCACTTCCGGTCGCTATTTTGGATTTCCGAGCATAGGTTCTATTCATATTTTATTTACATATAGGCGTACGTGATGAATCAGCAAACAGATTTGTCCTAAGTCTTACCGTTTCCAAGATAACCCCACTTCCGGTCGCTATTTTGGATTTCCGAACATAGGTTCTATTTATATTTTTTCTCACATATAGGTGTACGTGATGAATCACCAAACAGATTCTTCCTAAGGTTTACCGTTTCCAAGATAACCCCACTTCCGGTCGCTATTTTGGATTTCCGACCATAGGTTCTATTTATATTTTACTTACATATAGGCGTACGTGATGAATCCGCAAACAGATTTTTCCTAAGTCTTACTGTTTCCAAGATAATCCCACTTCCGGTCGCTATTTTGGATTTCCGAACATAGGTTCTATTCACATTTTACTCACGTATAGGCGTACGTGATGAATCCGCAAACAGATTTTTCCTAAGTCATGAATTGGAGGGTTCTATGGCAACTTATATTAATTCTCGTAAGAGAACAGAAAATACAAAAAAAAAAAAAAACAATACTGTGGTCACTACAACAAATAGTTTTCTTCAACCCCTATCCAACAAACAAAAAAAAATCATCATCCTAACTAGAACCATGTAACTAACATTGTGATGACTCATATTAAATACCTCTTAATTGTATTACTTATAAGGGTATACTATTACACAATGTTTTTGTAACAAGTTATTACGTAACATTGTGATGACTCATATCTAATGTTTTTTGTTGTATTAACTATAAGGGAGTAAACTATTACACAACATGTTGCAACAAGTTATGATGTAATGTGATGAGTCATATCTAACGTGGCGTCTTCTGATTGGTTAATTATTACAGGTGTTTTCAATACGGTCCGCGTTTTTATTATATAAGACGGCATACACTGCAGATCAGTCAGTCTCGTGAGAGCAGTCGAAGAGTACGGACGTCCTGTTGCAGCGCTCCTTGTTTTTGTAAAAAAAATAGGTATTTAACTTTCTTTGAAGCTACATACCATCTATTATTTCAAGTTCAAAGGTGTTTCACGTGGTTTTTCATAGTAATTTCGACCAGATTGAATTTTGACGTGATCGTGCATTTTCTATTTCACCTCAAGAAATTCTATATAAATAACATACCTGAAAATTGTATCGCTATATACTAGACTTTTTGATTTCTGTGATTTTCGAAAAAGCAATGGCATCCACCACCAGTTTCAATCGTAAAAATGATAAAACTGAATGTGTTACTTGTGGGAAGCTAATCTCAAGGAACAATTTATCGGTACACAGGGCAAGATGTAGCGAAACAGGTTCGAGAATTAATCGTTCGTCACCTTCTAAGTCTTGTGCTCGATGCGGAAAGATGATTAGCATTACAAATTTAAGTAAACACCTCAAAATTTGCAAACCATCGACCGAACAAGGAACATTGAAAAGAAAAATCGATGATCCAGGAACCGAAGCTTCCACTTCCAAGCAAATTAAATTATCCAATGAACGCAAACCAATTAGATCTGCATTCAACGACCAACTCCAGGATTTTTCAATTAAGTCAGAACCAGGCCGTGACATCCTTAGTTTCTTGGATGAAACGAAAACATCTGTACTAAATATTTTGAAAGATAAACTTGAAAACAACTCTATAAAAGTATACGTTGTTCTGTTTTCCGAATACGAGAAAGTTGATGGCACAACGAGTATTTTTTATCATCGTACAAAAAATCAGACTCTTTATTTTGCTGACGTCGAAAATTTGGACAACTTCTATTATAAAGTTTCTAACGAGCTGGTTAAGAAACATGACGATTTCGAGGCTAAAGGGTCGGGATGGTCTCTGTGTGGAAGTCCTCACACGTTAACCGTTTACGTGAACCAATTCTCGCCTCTTCGTGCATCCAGCTACGTTCCTCTTCCACCGAACATTCAACACAAGAGGGCTGTGTTAAATATACAGAACAGCGATAACAAGTGTTTTCTCTGGTGTGTGTTGGCTGCACTGCATCCTGTTCATTGCAAAAATAATCCAGAACGGATTTATCATTACAAGCAATACGAGTCCGAATTTGAAAGTGTAATGTCTGACATCGAATACCCGGTGACATTGTCGGATATAACAAAGTTCGAAAATCGTGCAGGAAAACGCATCGCTATTAATGTATATTCCTTTACGTCAGATAAATATCTTGTACACCCCGTCAGGATAAGCGATATCGACGATGACGATGCTTGTGTGATTAATCTTCTTCTAATTTCCAACGAGGATGTTCATCACTATACGCTAATTTGTTCACTATCACGTTTGGTCAGAAGTCAATCAACCAAGCATGCAAACAACATCGAAGTTTGCCCGAGATGCCTAACCACGTTCGACGATCGTGACCGACGTGATCATCAAAATCTTCATAGTCGTCAAATTGCTCTGGAGAAACTTGCCGAACATAAAATTTATTGTGGTGACAACAGACCGGCTAGAATGTTGATGCCCGAAACGAACGAAGTCGAAGAATTCAAAATGCACAAGGCATTGTTGGAACATCCTGCAATCATCGTCGCAGATTTCGAGGCGTTCCTCAAACCACTCTCCTACTGCGAACCGGATCCTGAAATTTCCTCCACAACGCCGTACCAGCTTCATCAACCCAATAGTTTCGGCTATGTTGTTGTGCGACGTGATAAAATAAATGAAGCATATATATACCGCGGGCCAAATGTAATCGAACACTTCCTGGAAAAAATGGTGGAGGAGGTTGAGGTAATTGGTAGCGTACTGCTTACATCAAAACCGATGACACCTTTAACTGAAAATGAACTTCAAAATTACAATTCCACTGAGGTGTGTCCGGTATGTGATCAAAGTTTCACTGATGAGAACAAAAAAATATTCCACCACGATCATTTCAGCGGAAACTACATAGGTGGAATTTGCAACACGTGCAATCTTAAAACCCAGAAACCTAAATTCATCCCCATATTCTTTCACAACGGAAGCGGATATGATTTTCACCACCTGGTGAGACATCTTGGCTACGATCCGAAACGTATAGGTGTCTTGGCCGAGAATGAAGAACGCTACATTAGTCTCAGCAAGCAAGTGTTGATTCCGGGAACGAAAAATACAATCGAGATGCGCTTCCTGGATTCGTATAGATTTCTCTCTGCAAGTCTGGATGCTTTAGCGAACAAACTCACCGACGATCAATTTAAAATAACTAGAGCTAGTTTTCCCAACGTAGACATAGAACTCGTTAGACGTAAAGGGATTTATCCTTACGAATATGTTAGTGATGGTTCTAAATTTAACGACGACGCTCTTCCACTTCCAAGAGAATTTTACAGCAGACTCAGAGAGAAAGGAATCGCGGAAGAAGAATACCAACACGCGCAACTCATGTGGGAGAAATTAGAATGTACGACACTCGGAGACTACCACGACGCATACTTAAAACTGGACGTGACGATACTCGCGGATGTTTTTCAAGCGTTCAGGAAAACGGCAACGAATATTTATAAATTAGATCCAGCGTATTTCTACAGTCTACCGGGATTAGCGTGGTCGGCAATGTTATTCCAGACAAAGGTCAAGCTGGAACTGATATCGGACGTTGACATGTTGCTATTTATCGAAAGAGGGATACGAGGTGGAATGGTGCAATGCGTACAGAGACATGCGAAAGCTAATAACGTACACATGAAAGAAGATTACGATTCAAATCGAGCATCGAATTACATCTTCTACGCTGATGTTAATAATCTCTACGGACATGCCATGGTTCAAAAACTTCCTTACGGGGGATTCGAATGGTTAGATCCCACTTCGATAGATATTATTCATTTCGACGATAGCGAGTGTGGTTTCTTCGCAGAGGTAGATCTCCAATTCTCCGACCACCTGCACGACACGTTTTCGGATTTGCCTCCGACTCCCGAAATCAAATGTCCACCCGACTCGGTTCAAGACAAGCTTTTGTTAACATTGGACCCTAAACAGAGATACGTCGTCCACTACAAGAATCTCCGGTTTTTGATTGGGAAGGGTGTTCAGATAGTAAATGTTAGAAGAATACTAAAGTTTAAACATTCCACGTGGTTAAGACCTTACATAGAAACTAACACACAACATAGAACAGCTGCCACTTCCGATTTAGACAAGGACTTCTTTAAATTAATGAACAATGCGGTGTACGGAAAGACCATGGAGAATGTTAGAAAGCACGTAGACGTGAAATTAATTTCCGATAAGAATAAATGTCGGAAGTGGATAGCCGATCCTAGATTCAAGTCGAGAAAAATTTACAACGAGAATTTGGCACTTTTCAATCTAGATATAAAATTGATGAAATTCAGAAAACCAATTTACGTTGGCGCAACGGTTCTCGACTTGTCGAAACTTTACATGTTCGAATTTCATTACGACGTGATGAAACCCTTCTACAATGATAAAATATCACTTTTGTACACGGACACCGACAGCTTCATTTACAGCATACAAACACCTAACCTATACGAAGACATAAAAAATCCTTCCATGCTTGAGTATTTCGATACTTCTGCGTATCCTCAACCCAACAGATTTGGGATTCCATCTCGTAACAAAAAAGTCCTAGGTAAACTGAAAGATGAATGTAACGGTGATATTATTGTTGAGTTCGCGGGTTTGCGTTCGAAGATGTATGCCATGAGAACAGAGAGTAGCGTCACGAAGAAAGCAAAAGGTGTGGGCAAGAATACGGTGGAGAACAAACTCACCTTCCACGATTACATCGATTGCCTTTACTCACAATCGACGATACTAAGTATAGAACAAAGAATCCAAAGTGTAGACCACGTGATTACAACAAACGAAGTTAGGAAGGTAGCATTAGATCCGCACGACGATAAAAGATGTATTTTGTCTTGTGGAATCCACACGTTGCCTTGGGGACACTATCGTTTAGAAAATAGTAAAAATTGTAGGCAATGCAATTGAAAAAAAAATAAACTTAAATAACTATAACTAAAATAAAAAAAACTTTGACTGTCTCAAATTATCACATACACAATAAAGAACTAGCAAGGACAATGAATCTCTTTGGTTTCCGAAAGCAAACAATGGAGACTGTACACCGCAAGGCAGATCATGAATTTCTACCTTCCATGTTATCTAAACTCAACGGCCTGTTGATCAATCAATTTTCAAAACGTTGCTCTTCTTGCTGGAACAGGGACGATTTCGGATTCGCGACGATCGACGTGACGAGGAAACCCAACGACGGAAAATACAGAAACAAAATCAACGACTTTCAAAACGTTGCAACGTTGTGAGAAACGTTTCTCACAACGTTGCAACGTTTTGAAAGTCGTTGATTTTGTTTCTGTATTTTCCGTCGTTGGGTTTCCTCGTCACGTCGATCGTCGCGAATCCGAAATCGTCCCTGTTCCAGCAAGAAGAGCAACGTTTTGAAAATTGATTGATCAACAGGCCGTTGAGTTTAGATAACATGGAAGGTAGAAATTCATGATCTGCCTTGCGGTGTACAGTCTCCATTGTTTGCTTTCGGAAACCAAAGAGATTCATTGTCCTTGCTAGTTCTTTATTGTGTATGTGATAATTTGAGACAGTCAAAGTTTTTTTTATTTTAGTTATAGTTATTTAAGTTTATTTTTTTTCAATTGCATTGCCTACAATTTTTACTATTTTCTAAACGATAGTGTCCCCAAGGCAACGTGTGGATTCCACAAGACAAAATACATCTTTTATCGTCGTGCGGATCTAATGCTACCTTCCTAACTTCGTTTGTTGTAATCACGTGGTCTACACTTTGGATTCTTTGTTCTATACTTAGTATCGTCGATTGTGAGTAAAGGCAATCGATGTAATCGTGGAAGGTGAGTTTGTTCTCCACCGTATTCTTGCCCACACCTTTTGCTTTCTTCGTGACGCTACTCTCTGTTCTCATGGCATACATCTTCGAACGCAAACCCGCGAACTCAACAATAATATCACCGTTACATTCATCTTTCAGTTTACCTAGGACTTTTTTGTTACGAGATGGAATCCCAAATCTGTTGGGTTGAGGATACGCAGAAGTATCGAAATACTCAAGCATGGAAGGATTTTTTATGTCTTCGTATAGGTTAGGTGTTTGTATGCTGTAAATGAAGCTGTCGGTGTCCGTGTACAAAAGTGATATTTTATCATTGTAGAAGGGTTTCATCACGTCGTAATGAAATTCGAACATGTAAAGTTTCGACAAGTCGAGAACCGTTGCGCCAACGTAAATTGGTTTTCTGAATTTCATCAATTTTATATCTAGATTGAAAAGTGCCAAATTCTCGTTGTAAATTTTTCTCGACTTGAATCTAGGATCGGCTATCCACTTCCGACATTTATTCTTATCGGAAATTAATTTCACGTCTACGTGCTTTCTAACATTCTCCATGGTCTTTCCGTACACCGCATTGTTCATTAATTTAAAGAAGTCCTTGTCTAAATCGGAAGTGGCAGCTGTTCTATGTTGTGTGTTAGTTTCTATGTAAGGTCTTAACCACGTGGAATGTTTAAACTTTAGTATTCTTCTAACATTTACTATCTGAACACCCTTCCCAATCAAAAACCGGAGATTCTTGTAGTGGACGACGTATCTCTGTTTAGGGTCCAATGTTAACAAAAGCTTGTCTTGAACCGAGTCGGGTGGACATTTGATTTCGGGAGTCGGAGGCAAATCCGAAAACGTGTCGTGCAGGTGGTCGGAGAATTGGAGATCTACCTCTGCGAAGAAACCACACTCGCTATCGTCGAAATGAATAATATCTATCGAAGTGGGATCTAACCATTCGAATCCCCCGTAAGGAAGTTTTTGAACCATGGCATGTCCGTAGAGATTATTAACATCAGCGTAGAAGATGTAATTCGATGCTCGATTTGAATCGTAATCTTCTTTCATGTGTACGTTATTAGCTTTCGCATGTCTCTGTACGCATTGCACCATTCCACCTCGTATCCCTCTTTCGATAAATAGCAACATGTCAACGTCCGATATCAGTTCCAGCTTGACCTTTGTCTGGAATAACATTGCCGACCACGCTAATCCCGGTAGACTGTAGAAATACGCTGGATCTAATTTATAAATATTCGTTGCCGTTTTCCTGAACGCTTGAAAAACATCCGCGAGTATCGTCACGTCCAGTTTTAAGTATGCGTCGTGGTAGTCTCCGAGTGTCGTACATTCTAATTTCTCCCACATGAGTTGCGCGTGTTGGTATTCTTCTTCCGCGATTCCTTTCTCTCTGAGTCTGCTGTAAAATTCTCTTGGAAGTGGAAGAGCGTCGTCGTTAAATTTAGAACCATCACTAACATATTCGTAAGGATAAATCCCTTTACGTCTAACGAGTTCTATGTCTACGTTGGGAAAACTAGCTCTAGTTATTTTAAATTGATCGTCGGTGAGTTTGTTCGCTAAAGCATCCAGACTTGCAGAGAGAAATCTATACGAATCCAGGAAGCGCATCTCGATTGTATTTTTCGTTCCCGGAATCAACACTTGCTTGCTGAGACTAATGTAGCGTTCTTCATTCTCGGCCAAGACACCTATACGTTTCGGATCGTAGCCAAGATGTCTCACCAGGTGGTGAAAATCATATCCGCTTCCGTTGTGAAAGAATATGGGGATGAATTTAGGTTTCTGGGTTTTAAGATTGCACGTGTTGCAAATTCCACCTATGTAGTTTCCGCTGAAATGATCGTGGTGGAATATTTTTTTGTTCTCATCAGTGAAACTTTGATCACATACCGGACACACCTCAGTGGAATTGTAATTTTGAAGTTCATTTTCAGTTAAAGGTGTCATCGGTTTTGATGTAAGCAGTACGCTACCAATTACCTCAACCTCCTCCACCATTTTTTCCAGGAAGTGTTCGATTACATTTGGCCCGCGGTATATATATGCTTCATTTATTTTATCACGTCGCACAACAACATAGCCGAAACTATTGGGTTGATGAAGCTGGTACGGCGTTGTGGAGGAAATTTCAGGATCCGGTTCGCAGTAGGAGAGTGGTTTGAGGAACGCCTCGAAATCTGCGACGATGATTGCAGGATGTTCCAACAATGCCTTGTGCATTTTGAATTCTTCGACTTCGTTCGTTTCGGGCATCAACATTCTAGCCGGTCTGTTGTCACCACAATAAATTTTATGTTCGGCAAGTTTCTCCAGAGCAATTTGACGACTATGAAGATTTTGATGATCACGTCGGTCACGATCGTCGAACGTGGTTAGGCATCTCGGGCAAACTTCGATGTTGTTTGCATGCTTGGTTGATTGACTTCTGACCAAACGTGATAGTGAACAAATTAGCGTATAGTGATGAACATCCTCGTTGGAAATTAGAAGAAGATTAATCACACAAGCATCGTCATCGTCGATATCGCTTATCCTGACGGGGTGTACAAGATATTTATCTGACGTAAAGGAATATACATTAATAGCGATGCGTTTTCCTGCACGATTTTCGAACTTTGTTATATCCGACAATGTCACCGGGTATTCGATGTCAGACATTACACTTTCAAATTCGGACTCGTATTGCTTGTAATGATAAATCCGTTCTGGATTATTTTTGCAATGAACAGGATGCAGTGCAGCCAACACACACCAGAGAAAACACTTGTTATCGCTGTTCTGTATATTTAACACAGCCCTCTTGTGTTGAATGTTCGGTGGAAGAGGAACGTAGCTGGATGCACGAAGAGGCGAGAATTGGTTCACGTAAACGGTTAACGTGTGAGGACTTCCACACAGAGACCATCCCGACCCTTTAGCCTCGAAATCGTCATGTTTCTTAACCAGCTCGTTAGAAACTTTATAATAGAAGTTGTCCAAATTTTCGACGTCAGCAAAATAAAGAGTCTGATTTTTTGTACGATGATAAAAAATACTCGTTGTGCCATCAACTTTCTCGTATTCGGAAAACAGAACAACGTATACTTTTATAGAGTTGTTTTCAAGTTTATCTTTCAAAATATTTAGTACAGATGTTTTCGTTTCATCCAAGAAACTAAGGATGTCACGGCCTGGTTCTGACTTAATTGAAAAATCCTGGAGTTGGTCGTTGAATGCAGATCTAATTGGTTTGCGTTCATTGGATAATTTAATTTGCTTGGAAGTGGAAGCTTCGGTTCCTGGATCATCGATTTTTCTTTTCAATGTTCCTTGTTCGGTCGATGGTTTGCAAATTTTGAGGTGTTTACTTAAATTTGTAATGCTAATCATCTTTCCGCATCGAGCACAAGACTTAGAAGGTGACGAACGATTAATTCTCGAACCTGTTTCGCTACATCTTGCCCTGTGTACCGATAAATTGTTCCTTGAGATTAGCTTCCCACAAGTAACACATTCAGTTTTATCATTTTTACGATTGAAACTGGTGGTGGATGCCATTGCTTTTTCGAAAATCACAGAAATCAAAAAGTCTAGTATATAGCGATACAATTTTCAGGTATGTTATTTATATAGAATTTCTTGAGGTGAAATAGAAAATGCACGATCACGTCAAAATTCAATCTGGTCGAAATTACTATGAAAAACCACGTGAAACACCTTTGAACTTGAAATAATAGATGGTATGTAGCTTCAAAGAAAGTTAAATACCTATTTTTTTTACAAAAACAAGGAGCGCTGCAACAGGACGTCCGTACTCTTCGACTGCTCTCACGAGACTGACTGATCTGCAGTGTATGCCGTCTTATATAATAAAAACGCGGACCGTATTGAAAACACCTGTAATAATTAACCAATCAGAAGACGCCACGTTAGATATGACTCATCACATTACATCATAACTTGTTGCAACATGTTGTGTAATAGTTTACTCCCTTATAGTTAATACAACAAAAAACATTAGATATGAGTCATCACAATGTTACGTAATAACTTGTTACAAAAACATTGTGTAATAGTATACCCTTATAAGTAATACAATTAAGAGGTATTTAATATGAGTCATCACAATGTTAGTTACATGGTTCTAGTTAGGATGATGATTTTTTTTTGTTTGTTGGATAGGGGTTGAAGAAAACTATTTGTTGTAGTGACCACAGTATTGTTTTTTTTTTTTTTGTATTTTCTGTTCTCTTACGAGAATTAATATAAGTTGCCATAGAACCCTCCAATTCATGACTTAGGAAAAATCTGTTTGCGGATTCATCACGTACGCCTATACGTGAGTAAAATGTGAATAGAACCTATGTTCGGAAATCCAAAATAGCGACCGGAAGTGGGATTATCTTGGAAACAGTAAGACTTAGGAAAAATCTGTTTGCGGATTCATCACGTACGCCTATATGTAAGTAAAATATAAATAGAACCTATGGTCGGAAATCCAAAATAGCGACCGGAAGTGGGGTTATCTTGGAAACGGTAAACCTTAGGAAGAATCTGTTTGGTGATTCATCACGTACACCTATATGTGAGAAAAAATATAAATAGAACCTATGTTCGGAAATCCAAAATAGCGACCGGAAGTGGGGTTATCTTGGAAACGGTAAGACTTAGGACAAATCTGTTTGCTGATTCATCACGTACGCCTATATGTAAATAAAATATGAATAGAACCTATGCTCGGAAATCCAAAATAGCGACCGGAAGTGGGGTTAGGGGCCAGGAATCTTAAAAAAAATATTATTTGTTTGTTTGTTTGCGTCACAATATAGGCGTGCACGCGCGTGTGTGTGGCACATCGTTCCCGAGAGAGAGGTTTACAAAGGTCACGATATACAAACATTTGACCGGAGCTTGGAAAATTACGATAAGATGCATTCATCCTTCAAGAATAAGAAACTGCATTATTTACTCATCATGTTGTGTCAGCGCAATAAATAAGACGCTGAACATAGAAAAAAATAAGAGTTTTTGAGGTTTGGTGAACCTCAATTAATAAAAATAAGTTTTTGAGGTTTTGGTGAGCTCCAAATAATCAGAATAAGTTTTTGATGTTTTGGTGCTGTTTTCTACACTGTGAAACATCGTCAGCGCAATAAATAAGGCGCGGAACATGGAGAGAAAATAGGTTTTTGAGGTTTGGCGAGCCTCACCGAGCCTCACCGAGCCTCATTTTCGGTTCCAGAACCGGCTTAATTGCATAAGCAACACTGCGCCATCAAATAGAGCTCATGCCTTACGATAGAAATCCATTAAGGCAAGCTCACCACTTCAGCTCACCACAAGAGGACGTTGAATGCCCTAATCTGCACTACTAGAAACGGTGAGACTTAGGAAAAATCTGTTTGCGGATTCGTCATGTACGCCTATATGTAAGTAAAATATGAATAGAACCTATGCTCGGAAATCCAAAATAGCGACCGGAAGTGGGGTTATGTTTGAAACGGTAAGACTTAGAAAAAATCTGTTTACGGATTCGTCACGTACGCCTATATGTAAGTAAAATATGAATAGAACCTATGTTCGGAAATCCAAAATGGCGACCGGAAGTGGGGTTATCTTGGAAACTGTAAGACTTAGGAAAAATCTGTTTGCAGATTCATCAGGTACACCTATACGTGAGAAAAAATATGAATAGAACCTATGTTCAGAAATCCAAAATGGCAACCGGAAGTGGGGTTATCTTGGAAACAGTAAGACTTAGGAAAAATCTGTTTGGGGATTCATCATATACACCTATACGTAAGAAAAAATATGAATAAAACCAATAGTGTTCGGAAGTCATGCAGGTTTGGACGTGACGACGCAGTTCAATAACATAGGTTAGACCAAGAAAAAAACCTTGGTGATTTTATTTCGAGTAAAATATTGGCAACACTGCGAGAAAATAAGGCTTATGTCTTACAAGAGCAAACTATTAAGTCGAGCCTCACCGAGCCTCACTTCGAGCCTCACTTTCGGTTGCAGCTCTGTCTTTATGGTTCTACTCTAAAGTAGGTCAAAGCACGTAGAGGCTCTCGTGTAGTTTAGCACGAAAAAAAAATAAATAGGTTAAGTTATATCACGTAAGATCGTGGCATTCGTACCAAGTACGAGTGGGAAAAAAAAAATAGGAAATTTTACAAAAACATCGCTAAACGCTAAAACATCAACAAAAATTTGTCAAAATATGTCAAAAACTGATTTTCAATTGATAAAAAAGAGGCTACAAATGCATACCTACCAAGTACGAGTGGGAAAAAAATGAGATGCGGTGAAAATTGCACTGAAAAATCGTCAAACGCTAAAACATCGACAAAAAATTGTCAAAATATGTCAAAAAATAATATTCAATTGATAAAAAAAGAGAATACCTACTAAGTACGACTTTGAAACAACCCAATTACACTACTACTGTTAACATTAACTCTGTCAGGGGGATGTTGAGCTTAACCCTTTTGGTTAAACTTTGCATGTATCAAGATCTACACATAGATTCCTTTTCCAATTTAGGGCCATTCCACAAAAAATGGGCCTACTTCATGTTTATAACAAAATGAGTTAATATGAACATTATTATTGTTTTTAATTGTGAATGCATATAATTTGCACATTTCACTAATAAAAGTTACTAGCATCTCCAGCCTATATGCTTCACAGACAGACAAATGAAGTCAAAATTTGGTACATTTTTATAGCGTCACACACGTAATGCACTTTTGTTAATGCTTTTCATGTGGTTTTGTTCCCAATTTAAACTTAAGCCCAGTCCGAATTAGGCTATCCCAGCTACAAATGCACATAAAGCAAACTGAAAAAAATCAACTTTGTACAAACATTCAAATTTTGTCCGATAAAAATAAATAAATAAATGTCAGCGACAACCAGGAATCTGTTGTGCGTGGTTGAGCACATGTAAGATAAAGTTGCCTTTTTTTCTAGGGCTCGTAGTGTCGAAACGACACCTCGTAAGAAATTGGCAACCGCAGAAAATTGTCTAAGGGATTGATTGATGTATTTTATTTTACTTCGGTTCTTGTGCCACTTTTGGATAGTTTGCGAAGATGGGGATGAGTGATGACATGATGAAATTGATGAATAGACACTCACAAGCATCCATGCCCAGGCCAGGATTCGAACCCGCGACCCCTGGCGTCGTAGCGCAATGTGATAACCACTCCGCTACGGGGGCCTTCTAAGGGAGAGGCCCAGTAAACGATTTTCTTCTAAAGTTGAATTCAGTTGCCATCGACTGTACAAGACCGTCTCTGTCTCGTCTCAACTACTCTTGCAAAGATTCTAAATGCGCCAGAAGTGCAACCAAGAGCCGAAGGATCCTCTCCCTTGGTCAACAACGAAGAGAATCCTTTCCCTGAACAGCCACGTGTGAAGATGCTCCAAATAATCATCTCCCGTGGGGTCAAGATCTTTTTGCTCTAGAAACACACGTAATGCTTCGGGAGGAGCCGTGCAACCGACACGCACTTTGCTTTTGTTGCGACGCGATAATTCACCTCCGCCTTTCAACTTAGCTCGGCAAAGAATGCAGTATGTCACTTCCATTATTCCCGGGAAAATTGAACCAGATTTGGAGACGGGAGGGACACTTTACAAACTATCTTTTCCATATTTAGTGTTATGGCTAGGGAACGGATTTTAAGGTGCAGCATATATAGCTATGTATATATAGCTGTGTTTTCATATCGATCGTTTGAGATATGTATTTTAGAAGATGAAATCAAAAATGAACACACTTTGTTGCACGTTTTTGCACCTTTTCGTGAGATTAGCAGATTTATCAGCTTTTTACCCCCTCTTTTGATGCTTCAGCACCTTGTTCCTTCCTTTTCTTTCATGTTTTGTGCTACATAAAATCCTGTAGTATTATTTTGTAGAGCAGAACGAGAGCTACAAAATGGTATAATATAATCATTGCAGCCCCAATAGTTCACAAGTAAATGTAGCAAAACCCAAACACAAACACAAACACAAACTTCAACAAAACCTATTCGGCAGAACCACAGTTCTCTATGAGGTCCGCGCTTGAACAAAGAATGTTAATGTAACTGGTTTAGACCTGAATAGAGGCATGTTATCAGCACCTTTATGAAAACATTTTCAGCATTTTTTTTTCCCTTTCCCGACCATAACTTTGCACCTTAAAATCAGTTCTCTTGCTATGACTATGACTTGGAAATTTATGACCTATTTCTTTTTAAATAATGACCTATAAAACCTTAAAATTATAGCGTAAGTATCTAGTTTTCAAAAAGAATTATAGTCCTTGCCATACTTAGATGTCCCTAGAACTTTTATCCTGATATTGAATAATCTTCTATCCGTATTTTAAATATCTGGATATTGGATGATCCGGATGTTTGAAATATCTAAATGTGTGCATTATCCTGACAGTTTATCCGTTTTATAGCCTCTTCGCATATTGTTTTATTCGTTATGTTCGTTTTTATTCCCGGATTTACCTTTTTTTGCAAAACAGGTCTCTGCATTACTAAGTTCAGAATTTATGACGTTTGTTGGCTTATTTTTGAATGTGGGTCATTTGTGCAAGGATAATCTTGAACCTTTATTTGGCAATTATTTCCTTAGTTTCAGAAAACATTCTTACCAGAATAAGTTACTTAAGTAAATAGCGATTTGCACACACGGATTGTCTGAATACCGAAACGGATATAGGATAATTTAAAATCCGAATATCCGTTATAAGAATTTTGTGGCCATCCCTTCCCTTGTCCTGGTGCACCGGGTTTTACAAACGATATCTGAAAGTGTTGACACCATCTCCCCCCCCCCTTTCGCTGGGCTTGTTGAAACAAGGGGAAGAAGATGTTGACATCCTCCACCCTCATTTTATCTCGTCATTGAAGTTTGATTGAATGATTTTTGATATTATGGGAATATCAACATATAGGCTATTTTTGACCGTTACACAATCTGGGGATAAGCCCCTTATCTAAAACAAAATTTAGGATAGGCCCCTGACAAGAAAATAAAAGATGTCTGATAATAACTTCCTCACTCAATTTTTATTTCCTCACTCAACTTTTAAAACTAATTCATTCATTCATTACTTAACAAGGACTAAAGCTCTAGCTCTTGAGGACTAAAATCCTAACCTATTAAAAGCTGACGCTGCAAAGGGACACTCAGCACACGTGAGAACAAGACGATTCCACAGGCGCCAGAGCCTCTTTGGCCTTCAAGATCCAGTTGGCGGGGTGTACTACGTGGGATTGAGGCTTTCGGGTGCCTTACCAGAAAGGTCACCCCTTACACCCCTCGTTGTTGGAGGGAATGAGGTTTAGAACCATCTCTTTTTAGTTGGTGGTTCCTAGACGACATTTCTGACTGCGGTTTCCCTTGGCGGCAAAGGTCGTCAAACCATGCGAATATTTGATTAAGAAATTCTATCGGCCAGGCCAGTTCTGGATAAGCTTATGATATTTCGAGAGCTAACGTTACTCACATCTCCAGGAATTGAAGATCCTGTTTTCCTCGAGAGTAGTTAATATCTTTAATCCAAGGAACAATGGTTCCATATTTTTTCAAAATTCCAAAAAGGAAATGTTAACGTTAACTAACATGTGGTGTTTTAAACCCCCCTCCCTAACGTTTAAGTCTTTTTCTTGAACGAGTATTTGAAGTTATTAAAGTAGAATAACTGTGCATTTTAGTGCACTAACTGTAAGCTATTTTAATAAAAAGTTTATACTGGATAATCATTCATCTGGCGTATTATATCTCCACAAGGATACAACAATAATAATAATTATTATTATTATTATTTAAGTGAGAGGCGCTGTATAGAAACCAAGTACAGCAGTATATCAAAATAGGGAGATATCAAATTACAGAATTAAATATATAAAAAATATACAATAACTACAATCTTATACTTCCTTATATTTCATACTGTAGCTTTCCACAAGTTCAGCTACTAAACCTCTGACCTTATTTAGAAGATAACTAATAATAATTATTATTATTTAGAATAAATCTTGTTTATTTTTATTAGTTTATAATAGTTATATTGTATGATAATCATCATAATTACTGTTATTATTTCTATGATTCAAGTTTTATCAATAGCTTGACCCCCACTACCAAAAAAGGCTGGCGAAATTTTGCAAAATTTCGAGAGTGGCCCGGTCCTGGTAAGCTCATTCCTGGCTACGCCAAAGGGGGAAGGGGGTAGAAGATATATTGCGCCCCCTTCCTTTTCCAAGGTCCATACCTGTAATATGAACGATATAGAGTGATTTTAAGAACAGTTTCCGTGGATGAACCAGTTCACCACGAACGGCTCGCGAACAGAATGTATTTTTTTTCCCTCTTAACCCGCAAAACAATGCTTCTTTGTGGCTGGCGAATGCTTTGGAAAGTGAGGATAATGTTGCAATGATTGCAGGTCGGTAGTTCCCCAAGCAAGCGTGCAAGGCATCCGGTTCTTGCGTTACCCTTTCGGTACAGTTTCTCTGCTTTGCTCAAGAAAAAGGAAGAGAAGAAATTAACAACTCCATGACCGTGGAAATCAACTCATCGTTCTTCCGTTTCGCTCACCTGGCGCTGTGTGGTCTCTAATCAGCGGAAATAATTTGATTCCTCTTCTTTTTGTGCTGATACAGCAGCCTTTTTGCCATTGTGCGATGTACTTTCTCAGCAAATATGTTTCCCCCTCATTTACATGCGTAGAAATCCTACTGCAGACCTTCCGCATGCGAGAAGGTGATTCTTCCGTGCAACAACGGCTTCGAGTGTATTTCTCAAAGCTTTGTTGCAGTAGATTTCAAGATTGATTCATTGATTGATTTGGTGTTTTAAGTCCACTTTATGCACAGTAAAGCTAATCGGGACTGGACCTACAGTTTAAAGTGGAATCCGAATCACTATGTGCCTCCACCGGGTATCGAACCCGGGACCCCTAGATTTTAAGAAAACTGCTTGTTCCTTTCTGTTTCTGTGCTGCGATTGGCAGAGACAGTGTTGCTACATGAAGGGAAATCGAGGTCTTATTTTCGAAAAAAAAAAGATAATTTTATGAAAAATAACGAAATTGCCGAAAAATTTGAATATTTCCGACTCCTGTTTTTGTGCGTTACCCCCACACCCCCTATACGCCTTCATGGAGTAGTGCTAAGCACAGGGAGCACTTTACCTTTTTTTACCTGTTTTTGTTTGACTTGCATGCCTGCATTCGCGTTTTATTTCTATTATACTTAATTCACTTTGATGGTTGATTGATTGATTTAGTTTATTTTACTTCGCGTTTTGTGCCTCTTGGCTAATTTGCGAAGATGGGGATGAGTGATGAAATGATGAAATTGATGAATGGACATTCACAAACAAACAAGCCCTACCGGGATTCGAACCCGGGACCCTTGGCGTCGCAGCGCGATGTGCTAACCACTCGGCCACAGTGATGGGGGGGGGGGGGTTATAAATATATAAAATAAAATTAGAATTGTTGCGTTAAACCAGGACTAATTTTCAGGATACACGACCAGTAATTACATGTTGTTGTTTTTTTTGTTGATATTTGATCAAATCAGTGAAATGTTTAGCGTTTCATGCCTAATTGAACCTAAACCGTACATTTGTAAGTACTCCCTCTGTCCCATAATTATTGTCCGGTATGCCAAAATGGTAACTTTTTATTTAGGTTCTTTTGGATACTTGATTGGCCAATTTGTACTGATCCTTGAGTAATAACGTTGTATGACACATTCGCGTGTTTCATTTTCTTCTTCTGTATACATCAATGCCACGGTTTTCATATCGGGCAATTATTATGGGACAACAAACAAAAGTGTACCGGACAATAATTATGGGACAGAGGGAGTACATGTTTACACATTTATAGTATATTTCCTGACATCTTCACATTTAATACACATATATATACATGACGGATTGTGTGGTTCATAACAGACAGCCTTGATATTGTTCAGTTGCTTCTCTAGAAAATGTGGAAGAATCAGGGAAGCGGTGAAGAAAAATATGTCTTTTGGAGAAAAACCCAGGGTACAATTCAATTTTATCTTTTAACAAGATGCTAAGTAGATGCTCCGATGTCTGTTCTGATGTCAATAGTTCCAACGTCTTGGAAACTGCGATTTGCGCAAGTTTAAGCACACACCATAACTTCGTACGAAGCGTAGAAATCATTTTAGTTAATACAAGTTCCCTGTTGCGCGACAACTTTGATATTTTGAAATTCGTTTGTTGTTCCTTACTGTTACCAGGATCGTGTATTGAAAAAGCAACAGCAATGTGTAAAATATTATGTTATGTATTGAATTTCTGTTGATTTGTCTGACTTCAGCAATTTGTTTAAAGAAAAAAATAGAGAGGAAATGCTTGTAATACGATGTTTTACATGCTACATATTTCTTACTTTTTGAATGGTTTCTGTACATACTTTTGGATTTCTGAATGTATATTTATGTACATATTTTACTGTTTAGTGTTTTAGAGAGCCACGCGGGAGACCCGTGTTCGATTCCCGGGGGGGGGGGGGTGATGATCTAAGGTCGGAATTTCTTTGGCCTTGTCTTCGCATAAAGCGGCTCTGGAGCTCATCCAACCTCAATTCAATGGCTACCTGGGGGAAACCCTGAGGGGCAAAACCGTCCGGAGCGTGGTGCTGATCACATAACCTCCAAAATGGCAGAGGTAGAGAATGTGTGGTGCCCTACCCCCACATCCCCTAAATGTCCTTCGTGGCACAGTGCTATATGCACGGGGAACTTTACCTAGTGATAACAGCCCCCCGATGATTTAGTGGTAACGTTGTCGGCTTGTAATCAAGGGGTCCCGGGTTCGGTACCTGGTGGAGGCGCACAGTGGTTCGGATCCAACTTCTAAACTGTAGGTCCAGTCCCAATTAGCCGATCTGGGCATAAAAGTGGGCTTAACTCAACCTTAGTAATAACATTTATTAATAATCTTATAGTGAATGTAATCTGACATAGTTTCGATACCTATATTTAGTATTTTTGTAACAGATGTTATCAAAATAAAAGTAAGAAATTATGCGCACCATAATCTGAAACTAAATAAAAAAAATGAACGTCTTGGAATACTTGGAATTTTTCTTGGTGATAGAATATTCAATCGAAGTATGAAAGTTCTTTTTACAACGTATATCCCCAATGCAGTTCCTCAGTTGAATGGCTTCTGTTCCGTTCCATTCCGGTACGTCTCCCACCCAAAGTGGAAGAAGTCCTGTTTCTTGCGCAACCGATGGACTCGCGTCATTGAGGGCAATTCAAGTGTGAGACACCAGGAAACTCAGTATTGGCGTAGAAATCGTAAAACCATTCTCTAAGAAGAAAAGTATTTCAGATAGATGCGGAACTGACTGAACTACATTTGATATCATTTTCAGTTAAAAGTATTTTTTTTTATTATACAGGGTGTCCCTAAAGGTACTTTGCAACTTAAATGTCACACGGCACAACTTTTAGTTGACAAATAGAGACATACCATGTCCCATTTGATTTACCAACACATGAAGTTTGAGTATGTACTAGCCGATTGCCCGGCGTTGCCCGGGTATTTATTTATCCCAATCTTCTATTAGATAAGAAAATAATGAATTCTAACTATAGTGTAAAATGAACTTGGAGAACGGCACTGGGAGTGTCACTATTCATCTTAGCGACCCCGAAAACTATGGATTTCAATTTTCAATTTTCCTTTATTAAAGGGCGAGGTTCAGCCTGCGGCTGTTCTACCACCTAACCCCGATGGATACATATACATACTAAATACATTCTAGCTACTAAATGTTTGTACAATAACAAACAAAGAAGAAAGAGAGAAACATGAAGAAGACACAAAAAGAACAACTACAAAATTGAGAACAAAGGCTCGTCTACACACTAAAAATAATAATAATAATAATAAAAAGATTGAAAACAAATAGACAAGGATATACAAATTAATTGACACAATTGTGCTTGGTGTGATATGGTTAAGAATAATACAAATTAATATTAATGTTATGTGTAAAAAACATATAAATGTTCTTAATATGCGAGAAAGGACAAAATATTGTTAAGGGTTGGCAACATGTAAGGGGAAAAGTAAACAAGCAAAATGAAAATGAAAATACTTGTTATTAGGAAGTTGGTTCAGAAATGCGAGCTATTATTCGTGAGTGCTGGAACACAGATATTGTTCATTTAGCAAAAGAATTTTTAGTTTGTCTTTGAAGCTGTTGCGATTAGTGAGGGACGTCATGGAAGGAGGAAGTTCATTCCACGCTCTTGCAGCTGAATACGTAAATGATGATTCGAAAAGCACTATAGTTTAAATCAAGGTTATTAGAAGTATGTTTAAATCACCAACCCTCAGACCTTCTGTAAACAAAACCACGTACATGCAGAAAGCATTGCAAACTCATCCACACGAAAATCCAGCGTTGTCAGAGGATTCATTACGTAAGGTAAAGCAACGGCCAATTTGTAGTAGCTATGGGATACGCTGCCGCAAATGACGTCTCACTTTAAACCCAATGCTCTTTCTTTTGTACTTATTGCTTCACCTTTATGGTCAACTCTTTGCACCAGTAATCATTTCCCATAAATTTGACTTCTTTCTTGCATGCGAATTGAATATATTTTACTTCTTCTTCTTCTTTTTCTGACCCTATCAACTGGTAGTCGATTTTAGTCATCTTCCTGAGTTTTTTTTTTTTTTTTAAGTATTTAGTTCGCTATTCACTTATATTTCACAAGAATGAAAACAAAAACATCTATTGATATTTATTTATGCTGTTTGTTAGATCATCAAATTACATCTTCTTGCATATCCATAAAGAAGCCATATGGTGGGAGGAGTAGGGTCCGTGAGCAGGGCAGTAAGAGATGTAGGGAATGGAATTCTATTTCGACGCAAACCACTATATAATTTATCTCGTTCTCTGTCGAAATTGGGACATTGTAAAAAGAGATGTGTAGCATCTTGATTATCTTCTCCACATGCGCAGGCTTGTTTTTATTTTAATTGCATCTTTTTAGACAAAATGACATAACATGGTAATGTATATTTCTAAGGTTTGATATAGGTAGGAGTGTATTTGAAATTTGTTTCTAGATTTTATGTAAATTGTATCTTATGTAAATAAAATATATAATGGGCATAAACAGCCATATACAATGCTGTAAGTCCAATAAATATATTGATGATGATGATCAAAACAAGACATAGAAAGTTCGTAAATTTATTGCGGTTGGAAACTTTGACAAGCATCCTAATAACGATTTTTGTTCCGCCAAATATAGTGCACTTCGTAAAATAACTTGGTGACATGGCAAGGTAATATAAGTGTGAACATTTTGTAGGAATATGCATTGTAAATTTCAATGAGCTTAGAGATTTGTGTACATAATGATATTTTATAACATTGGTTATTTTCTAAAAATAATCATGTGAACAGCAAGGAAGTAGTGCCACTTTCAACATGGCGAGTTCTATGCGTGCGGGAAGGTCTCCGTGTTCAGTGATACATCGAATCGGTGAGACGGTTTGTTTACAGAAGGTCTCAGGGTTGCTGATTTACACTTTAGTGCGTGCTTTGGAAGTTCAAGTTTCGATTTTCCCCTTGTTTTGTAATCATGTATTTCCCTTCTGAATTTTAATTTCTGGAATAGGTTTCTAGGTGTTTTGGTTTGTAAAAGATTATGAATAAAACAACACAGATGTAATTTTCGGCGTCTGGTCATGTTCAACATTTTGTTTGCGTTTAGGGTTGGGAGGATATGATCGTATTTTCTTATGTGGTACACGAAACGGAAACATGAATTTTGGACTTTCTGGATTTTGGTTTTGTTTCGAACGGATAGATTTGGTCCGAATATTACGTCGCAGTAGTCCAGTAAAAGAAAGATAAGTGATTGGACTAGTCTCATTTTAATCTCTGTTTTTAGGCATTCTTTAAAGCTGTACAGCGATTTTAGCACGGCGTAAGCTTTTTTAATTTGTTCTTGTACATGAATATCCCAGTTAAGGTGTTCATCGAAAATGACGCCTAGATTTTTCACATTTGTTGAATAAGTGATTATAGATGTATCTAGTTTGATGCATATCTCGTTAGGATTTATCAGAGAGAGACTATTTCGGGAACCAATAAGAGAGAAAGTTGTTTTTTGTGGGTTTATTTTTAGACCGTTACTTTTACACCAGGTATTTATGTTGGATAAATCATCATTGAGCAAAGCTAAGGCTGCATCTGGCGGTTTCGGTGGAAAAGGAATTTGTAGTTGAGTGTCATCTGCGTAAAAATGAACTTTGCTGTGATTGATTACGGTAGGTAAGTCGGCTGTAAAAATGGTATAGAGGAGAGGGGCTAGAATGGATCCCTGTGAGACACCAGTTTCCAATTGCAGGGTGCGAGAGAGGAGGGGCGTGGCAGCGTTTATGAATACTCTCTGTTGTCTGTTGTTCAGATACGATCTAAACCATCGGAGAGCGGAAGGTGAAAAATTGTAGTATTTTAATTTGCTCAAGAGCAGGTCATGATGAACACTGTCAAAGGCTTTAGTGAGATCCAGTAATACTAACGCTACTGCCATTCTCTTGTCGATTGATCGTAATAAATCGTCAGTTACTTTAAGTAAAGCCGTTGCCGTGCTATGTGAGGGACGGGAACCGGATCGACATTTCGGAAGCAGATCTAGGTCATTAACGTGTTTGCGAGTTTGCTTGTTAACAATTTTTTCAGTGATTTTGGAAAATATATGTAAGAGACTTATTGGTCGAAGGTCATTCAGGGACGTTATTACTTTTTTCTTTGGTATCGGAACAACACGTGCTGTCTTCCAGCTGGTCGGGTATTGTCCAGTCCGGAATGAGAAATTTACGATGTGCGTCAGAGGACGTAAGATGTGCGGTAATAACAGTTTAATCAATTTTATAGATATTCCACACTAATATCGGCTGTTTTCGATTATTTTTACGTCACCCCCTTCCCACCCCCCTATGGGTGCCAGAGGTGTCTTACCCACAGTATTTCTTTCCAGATTGCAAGTGATAAGCGTACCAAATTTGGTTGAAATTGCTCCAGGCGTTCGAGAGCAAATACACACACACACACACACACATACACATTCATTTATGTATAAATGTGGTTCGGATCCCACTTTAACCTGTAGGTCAAGTCCCGATTAGCCTTACTGTGCATAAAGTAAACTTAAAGCACCAAATCAATCAATCAATCAATCTTTGTATGTTTGTCAGTCTCCTTTTTTCTATTTCATCCGACCACTGGCGAAGTGGTTAGTATAGCGTCCTACGACTCCAGAGGTCCCGGGTTCGAATCCCGGTCTGGGCATGGATGTTCTTTGCGAGTATCCCCTCATCACATCATTTCTCATCCTCATCTTTATCTGAATTGTTGTTTTAAGTCAACCTTATGCACAGTTAGGCCAATCGGGACTAGATCTTCTGTTTAAAGTGGAATCCTAACAAGGATGGTTCTCCCCGAGTATCGAACCCAGAATCCCTTGATTACGAGGCGGCGACGTTACCACTACGCCACCAAGGAGCTTCCCTCTCATCTTTATCTGATTTTAACAAGTTGTCCATACGTGACACTAGGTCAATATTTTTTTGAATGCTGCAATCGTAGCATATAATCATCTCTTTGTCCAATCGGTTCATGAATCATCCTCATCGTTGTGATTAACCTAGATAAGTAGAAAAGTGAATTGAAATAATCAACATGAAAAACAAGTGCTAGTGCTAGTGATAAACAAATTTCACTTACGGTTGATAAAGAGTGTGAAACTTATTTTATTTTGATTTACCTTTTTGAGAAAACCAGGCATTTTACACTGTTTTTCAGGTAGTTTCTACACTATCCTTACATTTGTTTAATGTGTTGTCTGTTCCATTCAAGTTCCTGTACAACTTACATTTTTTAAACCATTATCAAATGTCTCTTTACACTCTTTTGAAATTTTTAGGAGAGGGGATTTTGCCCCGTATACACTGAAGGGTGCAAAATAGCCACACATGCCGACGCACTCAAGAAATCAATCTTTTACAACCCGAGCCACTGGGCCCACAAAGAAACGTCCTCAATATGTGCTTGTGTGCATGAAACATCTCGATATTGTGTTTCGTGGAGATTATTCGTAAGGGTCATTCCATTGTCACGTGTGGGACACGCGGACTATTTTTTTATATATTAAAGTAACTATTCTACTGTTTCGCATATGAAGACCCAAACGGGAGCGCAGAATGTAGTTCCACTGCAATACTGCTCACTTTCTCGCTGTCTGTCATATGAGCAGATCGGCGGTTAAAGCAAGACAATGTTAAAGAACATTTTTTCTTACAGTTCCTTTGCAATGAACTATGAAACTTAACACTGTTGATTAAGCATAACTACCCTTAAAATGCTTCCCAGATCTATAGCTATAAGTGAACAATTTTGTGTCACGGGTAGGACAGACTAAACACAGCTTCTTCACTTTATTTTAATTTCTGTGAATTGTCAAATGATGAAAAATAAACTTATTTAAGACAAAGAAAGAAGGTAATTGATCTTTGAATATTGTAAATGGAGTTGAGGGGGAAATGGAACAGTTAAAGGAGAAATTAATTGTATTTTGGTGTCACTGGTGGGGCACAATAGAAAACACAACTAAATCAAAAAGTAAAGATAAACGAATAATATGTAAAATGCCTTCTACTTTCTAAAATTATGTGTAATATTTGTGACGGTCCTGTGAATCCGCACAATACAATTATATGTTTATTGAAATTTTTAATTTCATATTATACAAGTAACTTTCTATTAACGGTTAAAAAAATGTATAATAATTACTTTGCACAACGTTAATTCAGGAAATGCATGTTACTTCTCTCTTCATAAAATTTTGTCTTCTCGTTTAATATCTAAGAAACTAAAAGTTAAAATATACAAAACAGTAATTTTGCCTGTAGTATTATATGGATGTGAAACTTGGTCCCTTACATTGAAAGAGGAACATAAATTGAGAGTATTTGAAAATAAGATCCTTAGGAAAATCTTTGGACCTAAAAGGGATGAGGAGACAGGTGAGTGGAGAAGGTTACATAATTTAGAACTACATAATTTGTATTCATGTCCAGATATTATTAGAATAATTAAATCAAGAAGACTTAGGTGGGCAGGCCATGTGGCACGAATGGGAGAGGAAAGAGGAGTTTACAGGATTCTTGTTGGGAAACCTGATGGTAAGAGACCTGTAGGAAGGCCAAGACGAAGATGGAGGGACAACGTTGAGATGGACCTAAGGGAAATAGGTAGGGATGGAAAAGAGTATATACATCTTGCTCAAGATAGGGAAAGATGGAAGGCCTGTGTTGCTGCAGCCATGAACCTTCGGGTTTAAGAAGGCTAGAGAGTTAGTTAGTTAGTTAACGTTAATTATGTTTTATGTTATTTATTGAGCTAATCGCTGTATAAATGATGTAATATTTGGAATTCTGACGTTGCTATAGCAACGAGAATCAATAGTCGTGTATAGCAATGGTTGTAACAAAATAGAAATACAGGTAATAGTGAACTGCATATTGCTCAGTTATTTCACTAATACATAGACCCATAGAAGTTGTACCTTCACCTTCGTTTTGTAATTCGAAATATTTATGCACGAATTCTAATCGTGCAAATGATTGACCAGTGATCGTCACATATTTGAATTTTTATGCAAATGACAATTTTACATTGCTCAATCACAAGATAGGCTTAAGTTACAGCATTGCATTTAATTTTAAAAATTTTGGCTCAGGGGCACTCCATAAGCATTGCACTCCTCGCAAGAACCCCATACGGATCCTGGCATCTTGACACATGTAGCACACATGGGCGGAGTTTTTGCTTTGGGAGGCCCAGACTCTGGGAGAAGGTGATGTACCTGAGGGTTATTGAATATCACCTAGTTTATAAGTGGTCCTGAGGCCTTCCCCCGGAAATTAAAAAAAAAGAAACAACTTAAAAACACTGAGTTTTATGCCATTTAGATTTGAAAATATTAAATTTCCTCGCTTAAGCAAACAAATATTAATTAGTATATTGGTTGTCAGTTTTAAAAGAAGCAAAACAGTACGATTATTGTATTTTGCATTTCATTATTTTTTTATTAATACAATACTCGTATTACTTTAAAAAAGTTACGGTACAATAGTAAGCTTCAGAAATTTTAGGAAAATTAAATTAAAAGGTTCTTTTGATGCCTCAACAGTAACTGTTGACTCAACACGAAGTCATTTTACGTTTTTCTTTCTTCAGACTGTACACATTAATCAAATCGTCTAAGTTAGTCTTAGACGAAATAGTCTCTCTCTGATAAATCCTAACGAGATATGCATCAAACTAGATACATCTATAATCACTTATTCAACAAATGTGAAAAATCTAGGCGTCATTTTCGATGAACACCTTAACTGGGATATTCATGTACAAGAACAAATTAAAAAAGCTTACGCCGTGCTAAGATCGCTGTACAGCTTTAAAGAATGCCTAAAAACAGAGATTAAAATGAGACTAGTCCAATCACTTATCTTTCCTTTACTGGACTACTGCGACGTAATATTCGGACCAAATCTATCTGAGTCAGAGTATAAGATCATTAAATTATGCAACGCAACCAGATGTGGATTCGCCTCATAGCAGCAAATGTCCTCTCACAAGTGCCCACTTGTAAGAACTAACTACCCATTATTGCGGCGCAATTACCGCACATGCCATCATGCCAAACGTCAAGATTTGCGGTATGGCATCATAACAAAAATGTAGTAACTGAATTTAATCGTGTGTTATTTTTTTAGTCTTTTTTTAAGTTCCAGAACTCCGCCTATGGTAGCACATCATTACTTACAGTAAAGAGACTCAGATAACAATGTCAAAACACTTCTACAGAAATTGTCTCAGAAGTTGAGGCACTCAGACCCATACATAGCTTGCAAGCAGCGTGGTTTTCGAAGCATGAAGCGATTACGTCCCAAACCCAAGTGAGCTCTTGTCCCCAGCGGAACTAACAGATTCCAAATGGCAGCGTAGCGAATCGGTCAGTGACATGGTTCCTTCAACAAACCACAAGGTTCACGGAGATGGTTTTGGTGAGCTGCGAAGATTATGGTTATGAGAAAACTACAGGTGCACGAGCATAACGCCAATATGCTTCAGTTGATCGCAACAAACTCCACTGCTGTGGGCAAGAGCTTTCGTGTCCGTGAAAGAAAGAGATTGACGATGAAGAGTAAATATATCTCAATTCATCTACCGATATATAGTAATCTGACAAGGGTGTTAACCGTTCGCCTTCCCATGACATGGATGTGTATATGTTTGTTCCGGCATAACTCTCGAACGCCTGGAGCAATTTAAACCAAAATTCGTACACATATGACTTACAATCTGGAAAGAAATACTGTGGGGCAAGACACCCCTAGGAGTGAGGCTCGGAAATGGGTGACATGTAAAAATTATCGAAAACGACCGATATTAGTGTGGAACCCATAGTTTTCGGGGTCGCTAAGATGAATAGTGACACTCCGAATGCCGTTCATCACCTATCGTCATGGGGGATGAGAGGGGGTGAAAAATGAAATTTAAAAAATGACCTGCATTAGTGTCGAATCCATAGTTTTCGGAGTCGGTAAGCTAATTTTTGACTTTCAAGATGACATTTGAGAGAGTGAAAGAGCGAGAGAGCGAGAGAGAGAGAGAGAGAGAGAGAGAGAGAGAGAGAGAGACACACACACACACACACTTGCTTTCTCGATTACGGGGCCAGTCTATTAAGTACTGCGGAGTAGATTTAAGATCGCCATGTTTCTCCCAAGGATAACTTTAATAGAAGATTGCAATAAATAAATACCCGGACAACGCCAGGTAGTCAGCTATCTGTTGGACAGCAGATGACACAAAGAAGTAATTTAAGTAATTTGTACGCTTCGTATCATACCATTTTTGTTATTAATACGTTGCCAAGTAAACTAAGAGTGCATTTTTTATCATCACTTGTAAGTTTAAACCCACCCGTTACTTGCATGTGATTGTTATTTCGGAAAAACTTTTTTTTTCAACGAACCACTTATTTGTTAGCTATCAGAAAACGCTGAAATAAGTTCCATACAATGAGCAGTTTTTTCTCAATTCATTTTTTTATGTGGAAAATTGTCATTTTTTTAAAGAAACAAAAGAAATTCGATTATCTCGAAAACTACTAATTTTCGGACGGGGTATCATATGGTCAAATTTATTGCAAATTATCTCTACTTTAACCCCTTTCAGGGAATACATCTAATTACCAGTCACCCTGTATATATATATATATATATATATATATATATATATATATATATATATATATATATATATATATATATATACCGTGCGTCCATTTCGATCTGCAGCCGAGAGATCGGGAGAAGCGTGGCGGGCGGCACTGACGGAGATGCCGACATTTGCGGCCTGTAATGCCCGCTTATTTTTATGGACATATGCAGACATTTATATAAATATTGCAAAACGAGCACTAACCTGTGTTATAAGAGTATGGTTTTAATTTTAGTAGCTTAGTGACTGTATGTGCCGATGATTTTGACACGCCCACCTCTTGTGAAACACGGCGTAGAGGTTTGTTTGGAGAACGTTCTAACGCTGCACCAATATCATCGAGTTTTGCTTCGGTTAGAATCCGTCGTTTTTGCTTAGGTGTTTTAAAATTTAACGATACAGTTTCTCGTAATTTAAGGACAAGATGTCTAACCGTATCTCTGTGTGGAGTTGAAACGCATGGGAATTTCTGTACAAATTACCTACACACATCTCGACACGAGTTTGTTTTCACGTAGGTACGTGTCATACATAAAAAAATCTTTGTTCTAACGTGAATCTTGCGGCTGGCATTCCAATCGTCTCACTGACACGTCACACATACACACTACAATAACACAAACAAGTAACTGCAAGTAACCAAGAATAACACTCTTGCGCACAGTACGAAATTAACACGCTCTTGGTTTACATTGCTCGCCACTATATTTACAACTCTGTCTTCATCGAATCGCGAAGGAACAAAAAACTCGAGCTCGGAGATTTCGGATTGCAAGGAAGCTCACGAACGCTATTGACTTTTAACGGTTTCTTCTACAGCGTAATCTTGATACAGTGTTGCACATTCAAAACCTCCAAACGATCCCCATCGGCACAAAACTCTTTCAAGGATATAAACTTAAGCAGGACGTTACTGGTCAAAACTATGATTAAAATGTTTTATTATCTGTGGCTCTTAACATCGTTTCTAAAGCGTATTTTTTTGTGTATATAAGAGCAGAACTTGGATGAATTACAGAAGAACTTTTGCGTGTTATAACACAGGTTAGTGATCGTTTTGCAATATTTATATAAATGTCTGCATATGTCTATAAAAATAAGCGGGCATTACAGGCCGCAAATGTCGGCATCTCCGTCAGTGCCGCCCGCCACGCTTCTCCCGATCTCTCGGCTGCAGATCGAAATGAACGCACGGTATATATATATATATATATATATATATATATATATAATCTACTGATACCAGCCGATACTTTTCCTACATATTGGTCTCTCACGGGGTCCGCAAAAATGCCGCACGACATTTTCGCGGAGTCTATAATTATCCCGGAAATTATGGAAAGTTCAAACTTTATTTTTATTTTGCACGAAAAACTGTATTTTGTGATTACATAACATCTATTTTAATATTCTGTTGTAATTCTTGAATATCCTAAATCAAATATCTTGGTAAAGTGATGCATATAATTTATCAATATTTTGAATTTTAGAAAATCTCCCCCTTGAACCCCCCCCCCCCCGCCCCATGATTTCGTACCCTGTATATACATGAGATAGAGAGATTATATCTTTGATCGGGACAAGCGCTCCCGTCTGTTGTGTGGTGTTCAATCATAAGATGTTTGTTAGAAATCGAGTCGAGTTCTAGAACCAGACAGGTTCAAGTCGAGTCTGTTTTTCCCACACCAAGACTGTTTCGATGCATTATCCACAATAGATAGCGTAACGTCTTGTAATCAAAAGATTCCTTGTGTAAGCTCTCTTTTCACACTGATCAACCTATCTGTGTAGAATACTTTTGTGGTTTGACCTTGGCCTTCTTGGTGGCGTTTCGGTTTCAGCTGTCTTGCATTTGCAAGAAATTCTGCATATTCAGCTTTTCCTTTCGGTACCCTATCAAAGAGGTTCTTCATTTCCTGCCCACTTGCTGCCGACGTTGTTTTGTCATTTCAGCGTCTTCACGTAAGTAGCAATTAACTCCGTGGTGAATATTTCTTGTGAGGAAATTGGTCAGCATTTTGCGTCCGGATATGCGACAAGAACCACATGTTTCCTATTGGCGTTCCGAAGGGGGGTATGTACTTCTTGCTCCATTTTCGTATTCATAATTGTCTTAAATTTTATCAGCAGTTTCTTTATGCTCTGCACAAAGGGGAAAAGGTTACGTTACGCATCGTAACATGTCATGAAGGCATATGTGACCGAAATCCCCCAACATTTGTGTTGGAAATGTGGTGAGCACCACGCTCCAGGTACCCTTACCCCCAGAATTGCTCCCATTTATTAGAGGCTGAGTGAATCCCGAAGCCGCTTTATGCAGGGCCATTTTCGGGAAAATTCCCACCTGATGTCACCCATCTCACATATCGAAGCTAGGTCTTCTGCTTGCCAGTTAGATGCCCTATGGACCACCTCTCTCTCTCTCCCTCTCTCCCTCTCTCTCTCTCTCTCTCTCTCTCTCTCTCTCTATATATATATATATATATATATATATATATATATATATATATCAAGAAAGCAGTTCACTGTACCGTTAAAGGACCTCACCAATGGCGCAGAGATAACGTCATCACCTTATCAAGGGGTTCATTGTTCGATACCCCGTGGAGGCACATAGCGGTTCGGATCCCACTTTGAACCATAGGTTCAGTCCCGATTAGCCTATCTGTGCATAAAGTGGACTTAAGAACAAGGAACTTTGCACAGGCACAAACTCCGCAGTAATGGTTCCTGTGCGAAGAATATGTTGACTGTTCGGACAAGGCATACACCTATATATGTAACAGTTGGGCTGAAAAGTTCGTAGGCTAACATAGTAAAAAATATTTTTTTGACAAAATTCGATTTTATTATTCAATATAGTTGCCTTTGAGGGCGATACAACGATTATAGCGGTCATACAATTTTTCGATGCCATTTTTATAGTACGATTTCTCTTTAGCCTCAAAATAGGCCTCAGTTTCGGCGATAACCTCTTCATCAGTGCTAAATTTTTTTCCAGCGAGCATTCTTTTAAGGTCTGCAAACAGGAAAAAGTCACTGGGGGCCAGATCTGGAGAATATGGTGGATGGGGAAGCAATTCGTAGTCTAATTCATATAATTTTGCCATCGTTTTCATTGATTTGTGACACGGTGCATTGTCTTGATGAAACAGCACTTTTTTCTTCTTCAAATGGGGCCGTTTTTTCGTGATTTCATCCTTTAAACGCTCAAACAACGCTATGTAATAATCTCAGCTATCTCGATCAACTTCATTTTACGACCATTTAAAATTATTTTGTGGACTTTTTTGATGTTTTCGTCGGTAACAGCCTCTTTGGGGCGTCCACTGCGTGCATCGTCTTCGATGCTTATTTCGCCTCGTTTAATTTAGCAAACCACTTCTCAACGGTTGATTTTCCTGGTGTAGAGTCCGAATAATGTTTATCAAGCCAAGCCTTGGCTTCAACAGTATTTTTTTTCGCCAAAAAGCAATGCTTTATTAACACACGAAATTCTATTTTATCCATTTTTTCACAATAACAAAAGCTGCTTCACTCACAATGCTATATCTCACGAACTAATTATATGGCAGCTGTGAAATTTATACACGTATCTTTTGAAGGTTAGTACTAAGTAAAAATCACATGGATTTAATTCTAGTAACGCCATCTATGAGTCAGCCTACGAACTTTTCAGCCCAACTGTTATATTATATTTTACAAAGTTTCTCATTTCAAATTAAATCTAATTAACGAGGCAATTACTTATCATAAATTTTAGATAGATCTCTATTCGTGTTTTTTAAATTTCTCATTTTCGCTCATCAAACAGAATTAATTCACATTTGAATTTATAGATACATAGGGGGTAATTGACCTACCGCCCCATACCGCTACCGCGGCCCCGCCTCCGCTCCGCTACGCTCCGGCTACCCGGCTTTCACTATAGGGTCCCTTTTTAAGGGCATGTTAGAAATTGGTAGGAGTCACCCTAACCGGGTCAGAACCTGTACAGATTAGAATTTTCTGGATAGAGGAAAAATGATGCAATGGTTTTTTTTTTTGGTTTTTTTTTTGCAAAGATGTTCAGATAATTTTACCCAGCCGTGGCTCCGATTAGGGTGTGTGAGAGTGCAGTCGCCCCTCACTTTTGGCACTTTTTGTCCCCCCACTATGGCTTCTTAACGCTAAGCCTTGTCCACTACTAAGACTTAATTGTTCTTGCCCTTTGGCACCCAATCGCCGCTACTGTTAGCCAGTATAACATAGTGAAAAAAATATAAAAAGTGAAGCTTTCGGCGCCATGATAGAAAATAAGGAATAGATAGAAGTGATAAGTAAATCCCTTCGGAAGTGGTTGATTGATTGATTTGGTTTATTTTACTTCGCTTTTCTGCCACTTCTGGCTAAGATATGGATGAATGATGATGTTGATGAAGGGACACTCGTAATGAACACCCATTCCCAGGCCGGGATTCGAATTCTGTTGGGGAAATTTCGGTCTGAACCAAGAAGAACACTGACTGGTAACTGAGCTCTAGCAGGGTGTCTACCAATCAAGAATGTCAAGAAAGAGTCGAGAAATCAATGGGTAGGTCAAGAAAGTCAAGAATTTATGCTGTGGTCAAGAATTTTTGCTATGTTTTAGAGTATAGTGAATTTACATTGTTATATACCTGCACTGGAATTTGATAAAATTGAATATTTGTAAATCTAAAATTTATTGAGTTGTGGTTAAGATTTGTTCACTTTGTTCCTTAAGAATTACATTTTTGTATGCCTGAAGTTTTGTAAAAATATTAAATAATGTCGTCATTCCCCATCCAGGAAGAAGTCTGAAGCATTATTTTTTACATGCCATTAGCGTATATTCCAGAATAGCTAGGCTATCTGCGAAGCCTGAAGTCTAGACAGTAAAGTACTGAAGAGAAATCGATTACGGACTGTGAATTAACCTGATTTAAAAAAGAAGATAATGACGATATCTGAAGTTGGCAACCTGAATTCTTAGAAGTTGGCAACCTGAATTCTTAGAAGTTGGCAACCTGAATTCTTAGCAGTTGGCAACCTGAATTCTTAGAAGTTGTCAACCTGAATTCTTAGGAGTTGGCAACCTGAGTTCTTAGAAGTTGGCAACCTGAATTCTTAGAAGTTGGCAACCAGAATTCTTAGAAGTTGGCAACCTGAATTCTTAGAAGTTGGCAACCTAAATTTTTAGAAGTTGGCAACCTGAATTCTTAGAAGTTGGCAACCTAAATTTTTAGAAGTTGTCAACCTGAATTCTTAGGAGTTGCCAACCTGAGTTCTTAGAAGTTGGCAACCTGAATTCTTAGAAGTTGGCAACCTGAATTCTTAGAAGTTGGCAATCTAAATTTTTAGAAGTTGTCAACCTGAATTCTTAGAAGTTGGCAACCTGAATTCTTATAAGTTGGCAACCTAAATTTTTAGAAGTTGTCAACCTGAATTCTTAGGAGTTGGCAACCTGAGTTCTTAGAAGTTGGCAACCTGAATTCTTAGAAGTTGGCAACCTGAATTTTTATAAGTTTGCAACCGGACTGCCGTTGGGATGGCAACATGGCTTCCTTGAAGATGTCAAGAATGAGCTTAGTCTTCTCCCCTCCTCCATAGCCTAGGACCATTCAGGTGTCATACTGAGCTAGTCCAGGTCTTAGACTCAGCATACGCCGCTGTTACATGTATTAATAATTAAACCAAGTTTAAATCTCTTGTTGAAATACAGCTTCAGTTTTCATCTTAATCGGCCTTGTGGTGCTCAGCAAAGATGAGAAAGGCTCTCTGGCGCTGCTGTCCTGTGGGCAACTTGTTTGTTGGAGGGTGGGGTGGGGGGTAGCAAGCACTGCTCGATTTCAAACACTCTTTCAATGTTGCCAAACTTACATGGACGAAAGGTCATTGAGTTCGTCTGTTGTGTATGTTGTTTGTACCGAAATGAAGGGCAAAACCGTACATAGTGAAAGCCGAGAGGTGATTACGAATGTTGTTAAATTTTTTGACAACGAAGCGAGAAAAGGATGTTACATGTTTCCGGTCAATCCAGGTACAAAGCGAGCTTTCGAGAGCTAAATTCACTCTCATCTTCAGGGATTCCCTTCAATCCCTGAAGATGAGAGTGACGTTAGCTCTCGAAAGCCTATCCGGAAATCACCTGGCTGATTGCCCGAGAAAATCTCTTCAAATCATTATTTTTAAAATATAAGCTGTGTGTGTATATTTGACGGGTTATTCATTTACATAAATATTGTTTATGCGAACCTAGCCCCCCAAATTCATCTTAAGTTAGCGCCTCTGGTCTGGTCCCACCAATCGCCGCCACTGTCTCTAAGGATATAATTATAATTAATAATGAAATTAAAGATAAAATCTGTTTCTTAGATGGTAATATTTATTATCGCATAGTAAGAATTACAACCATGACAATAGATTTTATTGTTATTAATTATTTAAATCGGGAATCGTCACGAACACTATCCAATCCTTTCAACCACTGACCGCGCCACCCTGAACGTCGCGTTTTGCGGCAGGTCCGCCAGAATTCCATCTGTCAGAGAACAGCTGTGAGGCAACGTGGCAACAGCGTGTCATTTGAGAGCAGAGGAAAAGAAGGATTTCCCCCAGATTCTCGTCTGCTGCCGTTCACCGGGTCAGAAACAAGTAGGGGTGGATTTTAGTTCTCATATTTTCCGGGGGTTTTCTCTTCTTTGCTAAGCAGGTTTTCATTGAATAAAAATACCTATTTTCTTAATTTCTAACTATATTTAAGTAGGGAGCAATTAAGTAAATGTTAAGAAAAAGGAAAGAGAGAATTTTGGATTTGTTGTTTTATTAGACACCCTGTCGAGCTTCTCTCAGACACCGAGAAGAAGTGTTTTTTCAGTTTTGATGATTGGCACCCTTCTAAAGGAAAACTGCATAGCAAGGTGGGAATGGCCCGAAACGCCAATCATTATGCAATTGAACCTTTCATTCTTCCTGTTCCGAGGGAAAGTAGGGAAATGAAGGGGGCAGGAAATGCAGCGCGCGTGTCCAAGTGTGAGAGCGGGTCAGACGGTCAACTCAGCTGAGCGAGCGCTCGCCTAAGCGCTCGAGCGACAGAGCGCAGCGGACAGACCCCTCTTCAGAACTTCAGCCATTCCGTTCTCTTCTCACGCGCCGCCCCAAGGAGTTCAAGTGCACACTTGAAGGACAGTGTGCTCACTGCAGGATTGTTATAAGAAAATACAATGAGCATTCCGTTGTTTTTGCCTCAGTGACTGCATACAAATTAACACCTAGGTCCTCCCCGATGGCGTAGTGTTAACGTTGTCGACTTGTAAGCAAGGGGTACCCGGTTCGATACCCGGTGGTGGCACATAGTAGTTCCCACTTTAAACTGTATTAGTTTCTATGTGCATAAAGTGGACTTAAAAACAAACTCTAATATTCGGGTCTGGACTCATAATACAGCATTTTTACCTCTGGTCTGCGGTTTTTGGTTGTTTTTCAAAAAATTAGAGAAAAAATATTTTTAATTTGTATTTATTTACCACACATTTCTTAAATCTACAAAACTTCCTCTTTTCAATTAACAAAAATTTGTTAAATTTTCTTTTCATTTTCAGACATTTTTGAATATTTTTTCAGCAATGTTTTGTGAAAAAAAGTACAACATTGTAACAAATGTTAATATACAGATATTTTAAGTTCGTAATCTGGAAATTTCAATAATTAACTACATAAACTATCAATACATCTTTTTAATCTTGCATAAGAATACTTCTTATGTGCACATAACAAAAAATAATTATAAATTACAGGTAATTAGCTTTTGTATGAAAAAGTGGCTGCAGGACAGGACCAGACGATGTATCAGTTGGTTCTGCGTCATCTGCAAAAATTAAACAAATAAATAAATAAAATAAATAAATAAAGTAAAATTTTCATTTGACATACACTATACAAAATAATAAATGGAAAAACTAAAAATACATCAGTGCATGTAGGAGAATCTAGCAAGAGGCAAGATGAATAGACCCAAAAAATTACATCTTCTCATTTCATTCATAAAATACTAGAGTTTGCAACAATTAATTATTACGAATATAACCTACCTTCCAAATCTTCCAATTCATCTGCATCATCAAAATCGTCGCTATTCTAACGACGCCATTCTAAACAATGCAAATTACATCAACCCGAACACAAACAGTCGCAGGTGCGAGATAAAAATAGCACATGAGTCACCTAGCGGTCGGAATTTCAACAGAGGGGCTTGAATGAACACGCACATGAGACGAACTACGAACATAGCCCGTAGTTCAATCGGCAAAGCGATTGCATACCGCAGGACCCCAATGTGTTAAGAATCTTTATTGGCATTGGCGGTGTCCGAAAGGTGCAAGACCGTACTTGAAGCGATCATCCTCCGAGTATGGTCTTGGAGTGCGGTCTTGAAGTCGTGGGCTGGAAGTGAAAGTCTTTCGAATTGCACTTCGACTGCAGCGATGACGGAGACCTCCCAATCAAAATTTGGATGGGGATTTTTTACATAAAACAATAGAAAATTCAACACGTATATATATATTTTCTAAAATATATGTAAAAAAAGTTTGCACTTTGGCACCATGCAGCAATATGTGGGATCAGATTGGTAGAGGGGTGGAGGGAATAGAGTATATTTCCTTAGCAATTCCTTTATTTTAGATGGTTCCAAGTCACTGTTGCTACTAGGAGCACAATATTTAATCCGTTAAATGAAACAAATAAAGATTTGCGGAGTGGGCAGATCAAGAAAATGCACAGTATAACAAAAATGATGGTGACTTTCAGTAAGAGGATAGCAGCAGACACGCTGTCACAATTAATTTGTGTGAATTATGAAATGATCTGGGGGATGGGCACCTCTGTCTTGCAAGGAGGGGAAGGGGAGCCGAAGATGGCCTCAAGCACTCCTGAAGGAATTTGTTTGGGACTCTCAATTGCCGCGATTATGCTGCCGAGTTAGGCAAAAAGCCTTTACTGGTACGTAAGCCCCGCGGCAGGTTATTTTGAATTTTATTTTAAAATTGTGGGAGCGTCAGCACTTAGGCTATTTTGCTCCCGTCACATTATACGGGGGCCAGCCCCTTATCATTACAAATAACAACTCTAACGTTGCATAATTAAAAATCTTAAAATGTTCTGACTTCTCTTAAAAGCTGAGGCTGTAAACGGGCACTCAGCACACATAAGGACAACAGGACAATACAAACAAAATTATACTGGCCATGGGGCCAGTCGCCAGAGCCTCGTTAGTCTTCAGTCCAGGGTGTACTAACGTGGAAGTGAGGTTGACATTTGGGTGTACTACGTGGAAGGTCACCCCTTACACCCCCCGCGGCAGGTTAAGTTTGCAGCAAGTTTAATGTATCAATCCACTCGAGAACAGCGCTCAGCTATATCCCGTGCGAGTCTTGCTTTAACCGCCGATCTGCTCATATGACAGACAGCGAGAAAGTGAGCAGTATTGCAGTGGAACTACATTCTGCGCTCCCGTTTGGGTCTTCATATGCGAAAAGTTGCTGCAAACTTAACTTGTCGCGGGGTTTTCATAGTAGTGAATGATTATGCCGCTCGCAATTCCAACAGGCGGCTGGAAAACAACAAATCAGCGATCAGTTGAATTTTCTCGGCTGACTTCGGGCATTTTCGAGTCACAAGGCACCGAATGTTGCTGGCGGGACGAAACAAATGAGCGTCGGATACACACCATGTTGCCAAACGTACTGTAAAATGGGAGAGAGAGTTCATCAGCGCCGTTACTGGATAAAAGTTGTCCAATAGTACACAAAGCACGGAACAGTAGTACACAAAACATCCAAACACTGTGAAAACAAGCCAATGAAAACAACTGACAAAAACAGACGTACGCTTGGCAACGTTGTAACGGGAGAGCGATGTTACCCCTACATCTTTTATTTCGCAACTGAGGTTGTTGACACTCATCGAGCCACCCCCCTTTGAAGACGATTGGTGGACAGATAGAGCTGTGTAACAAAGAATAGGCCAGTAGCCAGTTGGGCTTGCCATCAGTATAGTATTTGCAACCCATAGATCATCATTCACTGTGGCAACACAGTTCTCCGCGTTGACTGCAACGATTGGGAACCGCAAGGTCTGGTTCTATTATTTCAGTCCTGAGCTTCAGACAAACATTACGACGCAGCAGAGCCGGTGTTACCGCAGGTAACAGCAAAACGTAAAGAACTAAAAACTTGCTTCAATATAATGACAACATTGTTAAATACGTTAATGAACACCGTTGCCATCGAGTAGATATTGCCTAGGACATTTTTTCTGCAGCCGACAGAAACAAAGAGGGAGGAAAGGCTGGGGTCAGACACGCCTCTTTTCGCGACTGCCGCGGGTGTGACGTCATTGGGCGGACAAAACCCAGCTGAGTCTTTACCCCATACGGAAAGAAACGTGGAAAGGCTGATCTGTTTTGTTCTTTTCGCTCCTTTTTTCTTGTATTTCTGGATTGTTGGGTTCAGGGTGCGAAATCCTGGAGGGGACGAGGGGGATTCCCCCCCCACCAACAATCTTGGCCACAAAAAAAACACCAAAAATTTCCCAGGGGAAAGAGTTTTTGTTATAACAATGAAAAGATAAGTATTTACTTTTAATTTCAAATATACTTTATTAAGAATAATATTGAAAACACACACAAATTAGTGTAGTTGTGAGTGTTGAATGCTTTCTGTCTCAAGAGATCATTAACAAATCTACATCAATACGCACAGTAAAAGTAAAACAAGAATGCAAAACAATAATAACTATGAAATCTAATTGATTTATATTAACATAGTGCACAAACTAAACAAAAACTTACACATAATAAAACCACTTCAACTGCCATAATTTATTAACATTTTTAACCGGTTAGTAAAGGAATTAGTTAGTTGCTTTACACTATCTGATATGTATGAAAGTAACAAATTAATTTCTAATTAATAATCACAATAATTATTTTAATTGAGTAATTTATTTTTACTTTTAATAACATTACAAATATGTACATCATATAATTCACACATATGTTTTTGGGGAGGGGGGTTGTAGGTTACGAACTTTCTCCCCCTCACCAGTTTTCAATGATTTCGAACCCTGGTGGGTTGTGAGGTGTTGCAGTTCACAATGCCTTCAGTGAGGTGTTGCGACGTGTCGTGATCTCCGATGAAAAAATAAAAAAGCGGGCGACAATATATAACTGAACACATCGCATCTAACGAGACTTGTTAGTGGATTGCAATACCAGTAGTCTCATTACACAACATCAGGCTACCATACGCTTCAAAATACACAACTTGCTATTTATATACGAGTGATGCTTAAATGACAACGTAGTTCAACTTCCGTCCTCCATTGTTCTATTATTTATTCAGTCAAATTTTCATCACAACCCCCCCCCCCCAAAAGTTAAGTGGACTCAACCAGCTTTCACATACCCGCCTGTAGGCACCCCTGTTCGACATTCCACTGATTATATATACGTATAAGTATATAAAGTGACCCTCGACTTTCTTCAGTTCTATGTCTCAAGTTTTCGTTCAGTGAAAAGTTTTTTAAAGTGTGTGTTACATAATACACACGGAACTTCCTCACATTCCTCCCTGTGTAGTTCAAAGATTCATAAGACTCAGAATTGTAATCTGAATAAGGAAAATTAATTAAGAAATAAATACCAATAGTCGAAGCAAAGTTACCAAATTTGAAGAAGTTAAGTGAAAACAGCTCCTCTCTCACTCCTAAAAGAGAGCAATAGACGAGATCGTTTTCTTTTACATATTCAATTTATCCATAATTTTGGCTTTCTGCCTTTCTTTATTTAACAAAATTATTTTACGCATTCAACATATATATTTTTCTTTCTGCCCTAACAAAATGCATTACTAGGTGTATTAACCGCAATTTTACATGAAACTAATGTTTCACAGAGGAATGTGACGACTTATAAACTACCGATAAAATGTGTGCGTAAATGGCTGTGTAATCCAACTGTAAGGACATACGTTATGTCGGATCCTAAGTAAGTCTGTGTATTCACTCCCAATTAGCTTCTGGGCATAATTACGGCTCTTTTTTGTTCATAATTACCGCTTTGATTCGGCTGCGAAACCGGAGCGTAGAGCGATCTGTCCGCGCGTGACGACACGCCTGACGTCAAGGACCACGTGATCAGGTATGGCCCCAGCCTTCTCCTCTACTAGTCTTGGGCCGTTCCGCTACCCTGAAGAGGCAACAAGGGAGAAGAGGGCGCCAATGCAAGGAAAGAGCGGGGAAGGGCTTTGGGACATAGTGTGCTATGGGGTTATTCATATGCCTGTTAAGGGGCCCTGTTGCCGTTCAGACCTACCGGATCAGCCAGTGTTGTCACATCGGATTGGCAGAAAAGAGCTAAATCCCGCCTAAAATAGGAATACCATTTCTGTGAAGCAACTAGAGGGAGACTGCAGAGCCAAGGCTGGATTGAACTACAACTGAGGCCAGTTAGGTAATAGACGAAAATATAGTTCCTTGATGCGATTCGTGATTTGGACAAACCTTGCTCCAAAATACTAAGTTGGCAACAGTAGTACGTACAGCTGGGCTTCCCTTCCACAAAGGAGCGGAGCTCTGTCGTCTGCTCAGTGCTCACCACACAAACGTCAAACTGACCAGAGAAAAGTGTGGTTCTTCTTCTTCCCCTTCGCACCTCATTGCAAAGAAACAAGAGACAGATGAAGAATTGACAAGGGTCTACCACTATTCATTGGATTTTCGTGGGAACTGTCTCATGAATGGTAGTTCTTTCTAGGAGTGTTTGTGGCTAAATCACTGTGCTGATTGCAAAACAAGAACGAAATGAACAAATATCTAGCTCGAAGACATGTTTTCTTTACCGGGGGGGGGGGGGTTTAACCTATTTTTTGCATTTTCAGGTATGAAGTTTTATAGTGCCTAACAAAACGTATTTTGTTTGTTGGAACCTATTTTAAGTTTATGCGCCTAAATCAAGCCTTTTTTCTAGGTTTTTATATATTTTTAAAGGTTTTACAGGATTTTTATGTCACACACAGACATTTACTTTGTTTGGTCACGAAAATATTCAATGACGAACGTGTATGAAACGTACTCTTTGTCGATTTCCTTTCCTTCAAGTCCATGGTGATTTTTCAAAGCTCTAAACAAAGCAAAATGTCTGGTGCCACTGTTGACCTGTACAATCCATAGTGGTCTGATATGTGTGGTCTTGCTCACTTTGCGTCGCGTCACTTCGGTGCTTTGGGGTTGCAAGTTGGGTCTCCCTGATGGCGCAGTGGTAGCGTCGTCGCCTTGTAATCAATGGGTCCCGGGTTCGATATCCGGTGGAGGCACAATTGGTTCGGATCCCACTTTAAACTGTAGGTCCGGCCCCGATTAGCCTTTCTGTGCATAAAGTGGACTTAAAACACCAAATCAACAACAACAAGCCTTGCAAACTAACATTTCAGCATTGAAGTTTACACCACTGATTATGTTTTTGTTGAAAGATTATTTTCATATAAGATGATCCTCACAGACAAAATTGCGGAGTTTGACTGTGGGTAACATGAAAAATGATTGTTGCCTAACTATACGACGAAGAATGGATTTTAATAGCAAATTTCCAAGTTCTACCATCGCTGTGTAACCGATCTTGACGCACCCCTTATAAAAATTGACTCGCCCTCGCTGGGGAAAAAAGGGCGGCAAGAGAAGTTAACGTCTTTTCGAGTAAACGGTTGATGTGGGTTGCGGATAAGACAGTCAGAGTCAAGCATTGATACGGTTAGGACCCATATCACGTTGGTTATTGGTTTCGCGGGCAAAGAACAAACTGTGAGTGAACTAATGGCCATGATCTCAGCCGGAAAGAGATATAGAGTCTATAGAATAAACTGTGAGTGAACTATCGGTGTGTGCAGTATCACTACCAGAACATGTTAATAAAGAAGAGAGGCTACATGTTTATTATGAACCAACAGGAGGATTAGAAGATTGAAGACGTCAAACTCGGTGTCAGCAAGATTTGTGTTTTCCCCCCAACTCCCCTTAAGTGTTCGCCGTTAGTGTTTTTCAGCGTGTTTATCGCCAAGTGATTTGAATACCTAAGAAGTTACATCGAAGACGTAAGTACTCAGTGAAGTAACCAGTAAGTTTGGTCTTATGTCTCAACAAATTCACACCGGAAGCTGACTAATCTGTGTATTCCGGAATCGTTTGTAAACCACAGACGTCAGGTACCTGGGCCTTTAATAAATATTTCTAATACTGTATTTTGTGGTGTATAAATACTTAGATTCTTAAATGTAAAAATTCATTATTTGACGTTGTTCGAGGGCAGAATATAAATTGCACTAATAAATAAAAACAAAGAAAAAACGATATAGCTGTAGGGTTAGGGAACACACATAACGTTATAGAAGATATTCATATATGCATATTCATATGCGTATTTCAGGATATAGGTGTCTCATTTTCATTGCCGGTGACTATACCTAATCAGCATGTTTCAGGAATTTTGAACTATTTTAATTTTTTTAACCTACTTCAGGATTCGAGCCTTACTATAGATTTTTAGGACCTATTTTAGGGTTTTTAGAACCTATTTTTGGATTTTTAGAGTATTTTAGGAACCTAAAACCACACTTTTTAGAACCTAAAAATCCAAGGTCTACTCATGAGTGGTGGTTCTTTCTATAGGAGTGTTTGTGGCTAAATCACTGTGCTGATTGCAAAACAAGAACGAAATGAACAAATATCTAACTCGAAAACGTCAACAGGCATAATTGTCGTACTGATAGCCGGTAACACTTTTGAAAAAGTCACGCCACGCCACGCCACTGCGACACAGTTATGTAGTAGCGTGTATTGTAACTAGTTTCTGATAAAGGTTGCTTAGTGTATGCTAATCTTGTTCGAAAAAGATTTCAGACACTGGTAATTTCTAAACAAACAAGTGGACAATGAGCAAAATTAGTAATTTTTTCCTCCGATAAAGAAAACTCAAGCATAGTGAAATTTCTGATTCTTCGGCCGGGACAGGTTGTGACGACGACGTGAAAAACAAAAAGAGTAGAGATTTTCCTGATTGCTGGGCATGAGAGCAGAAATTCTTCTGCCAAAAGAAGTGACTTTTCGTTAAAAACGAAAAGTTGGGTTGTCAATTTTGCAAGAATCAAGAATCCAGACGCCACATCCTTGCTCTTCTGCAAAATGCAGTACACCTTGGACATAAAAGGGAGATAGACATTTTGTTGAGTGCAAGAACCAGCCCCTTCCCCTGACCCCGTCTGTGCGTGTTGTTTACATGAACACCCTAATCTAATCTTCCTCTTGCTCACCTTGTCTTGGCCTATACTTTCCAGGGCAGAGGCGAAGATATAGTACAAGCAATGCAAGCACTGCTTGCATAATTCGAATATCATTTAATGTACTTAATGTTCTAACCGTATTTAGTTTTCATCGCACTCGATTTCGCGAAAAAATGCGGCCGCAAACTCCCCCAGCAGCTCTGTAGCAAGCACCAGCCTCAATGCTTGCAGCCGTTCTGCGGGAAAATAAGGCCTCCGAAGGAGTCACATGGCGAAGCGTTAAATTCTGGTGGAACCCGTCCACAAAGCCTCTACAAAAAGCTGTGCTTTCCGAGCTTGCGTGATTCCCGAAAATAGCCGAGTTCAACCGAAAGCAGAAGGATTCATCTATGGGTACGTAGCCAGCAAAAACTAGTAACGAATATTTGTCTTCATGAACACGTAAACAAGATCGCAAATATAATAATAATTGTTAGTCATAAAATAACTAAAAGAAGTTATTATCACTGTTCTAAATTCCATATATATCATATTATATTACAAATTATTTTAGATTTCGCGAAATGTAAAACGCGTAAAAAAAGTTGACATTGGGAGTTGGGGCAGTGGAATTTCTGCACCCCCGTGAAGAGTTTTCTCAGGGAGGGAGGGAAGATTGGACGGACCTTGGTCCTGCACCCTGCTTCCTGGTCGGTCCAGCTCAAATTACGCCAGAAGTGTTGACCGCTACCAGTGTTTGCAACTGCCAAATTATTTACGCAGTAATTCAAGTGAGCTCTTTCACAAATTTTACAATCAATAAATTGACTGCTTTTGAATAAAACTTGGGGTGAAAATAAAGCTATCTGAGAAAGAACTATCTACTGAGATTTGTACATGGCATAGAAGTAAATCGTATACATTCTGCATATTATGAGCACAAGAATATGTTTTAATGATTGATTGATTGATTTGTTGTTTTAAGTCCACTTTATGCACAGTAAGGCTAATCGGAACTGGACCTACAGTTTAAAATGGGATCTGAAACACTTGTGCCTCCACCGGGTATCGAACCCGGAACCCCTTGATTACAAGGCGACGACACTACCACTGCGCCATCGGGGAGGCCCGAATATGTTTTAAGTTCTATTATTATGACGCAAGTGGTGTTCCCAGGGTCTTTTTACGGTCCCCATTTTGTCATCTTTTCCTTCCTTTGACGTTTTTCTTAGATATACTGGGCCAAAAGGGGGTTATGTCTACCATCCACCCCCCCCCTTCGCCCCGGGCACGCCATTGAATGACACTTTATTACTTAAATATTAATGTACATACGCGTTCTGCTGAAATGATTCTGATTCCTCCGCGTAATTTTTATCTCCAAACTGATATATCTTTTGTGACGGATAAAAAAAATTAAGGAAATAGGTTGGTATCACTTTCTGTTGTTTCAGAGATTTTCAAAGTGATCTTGTGTGGATGCTTGCAGTTGTGGAAAGCGCGTGGGATAGTGTGAGTGTTTGTTGCTTCGTGTTTTGTGCTGTGAATTTATCGGAATGAACGCGTATTTAGGAACGGTTGATGTGAAGTGCGGGTGTATTATTGAGCAATTGAAAATTGCTTCGTTTAGCTCGAGAGAGATACCAACACCGCATTTACCGGACTTAAAAACAAGTTAGCCCAAGGGGCTTTGTGCGACATTTCCAAAGGGTGGCATCCAATGGACCAAGAGTTTGAAATTTATTGTGGTGAGTACATCGTCTATGCATGTGTTTCTTTGCTTTGAAATGAATTTTTTATTGTTTGTGTTTAACTTTTTATTTAGTGTTTAAGTTACTCCAATGCGGTTTTTAGGGTGCCCAAAAATACTAAATTACATCATGCAGCGTAAAATAAACAAATGATTCCCATTTTTTTTTATCTAAATCGGTTTGGTCACCGTTTGACCATATTAAATAATAATGAACAAATAAAGGTACTAATAAGTAAGTAAGAAATTCCGTCTCCCTTTAGTCGTATGCGGAAAGTTCGCATATGCAAAACGTTTAATATCATATGAATAACGTTACCTGAATTTTTTTAAAAAAGTAAATGTGACGTTTGCGGATCATATGGTTTATTTTTAGTACAGTCACTTTATTACGATATTTTGACAAATCCAGCGACTGGGTAAATGAGGCTATAAACCTTGAATCTTTCCCCTCGGCATGTCGTTGTACTACATGTTTTGTTGTACTGAAATATTGCTTGCCTCCTTCGTAAGACTACGCTTCGCTACTGTTCCAGGGTATACGCAAACGAAACAAATTACAGAAGTTGTCAGGTTAACTGTATCTCCCATTAACGTGAGGAACGTCTCGTGTGTTCTGTAATTAAATATCACCATGTTCCGTCACACTACGTCATTGACAATCATTCACGATCTTCTTTTGTTTTTTTGTATGAACATTCAAAGTTTCTGCCACGGACTCAATACAATTATAAACACGCATACAGGCTAAACAAATGTAAAGTTTTTCAGTTGCAATAAATCCACTATCATTGGCGTCACGCACGGGCAATACTGCTCTACAATATATTTTTAAAAGAAAATAGTTTTAATAGCTATTTTAAGTAGATTTAGGGTAGAAACGATTGATTATTTTACTTCGTGTTTCTTCCATAATAATAATAATAATAATAATAATAATAAAATTAGAATAATTATATTTAATTAAGTTAAAATAATATTAATGAAATATGTAAATTAATAATGTACACAGTGCGGCAATTTGAAATCGAGACTATTTTTTTCTCGGTAGGTGGCGCCACTGTGCAAGCGTTTTGTGATGCGAAGAAATGAGGAGTATCTCACGAATAATCGGTGCAGAGATCGTGGATCTTGAGCGACATTGTTGCGTGTGGCACTGTTGAGTGTGGGCACATGTCGTGAAAGTGCGTTGTGATTTCAACGTGGAACAAAAACCAAACATCATGTTTTGTGCACACCTGGATAAGACTGCTAAGGAAACATTTCACATGTTGCACCAAGTGTATAGGGACAATTGTTTATCCCATAGGCATGTATTCGAATGGCACAGGCATTTCATTGGAGGGCGGAAGTCAATTTAAGACGACGAACATCCAGGTGCAGCAAGGACAGTGAGAACACCGCAATTTGTTGAGAAATTGAGGACAATCATTACTGAAGATCGAAATAACAGACAGACTGTTACTGCTGGATTTTATCTTCAGATACTGAAACGTTTGTACATAGAATAACACATGTGACGTTCAAGTATTGGGTTGATGGCAGCTGGCGTTTGCTTCATGACAATTCTCCAAGTCACAAGGCTCTGATTGTGAAGGACTTTTTGACTCGAAAAGCTATCTATGTGTTGTCACACCTAGCCTATTCACCGGATCTGGCTCTGTGTGATTATTTTCTATTTCCTAAACTGAGAGCTGCACTGAAATGTTCTTATTTTGATGATGTACCAACAATCAAGAAGGCCACGACAATGATTTCAAACAGCATCACACAAAACGAATTCCAGAAATCCTTCCATGCACTGGAAGGCAGAGAGCAACAATGTGTGGATGCAGGAGGGTCATACTTTGAATGATCCCAGGTAATTAAGTTTCTGTGAACACTTGTTTTTTTTTTTATAGCACCAGTCTCGATTTCAAATTGACACACTGTGTATTGTTATTATTACACGAGTAGTTAAAAATATTGCAAAAGAATAGATATATAACAGCACGTATTCATTATTTAGCTTACATGTAGTTAAGAATGCCAAAATTTGTATAAAAACAACTGCCCTGGCAAGGAAATTAATGCGAAATGGATAAAAAATGCAATATTTATTGAACAACGAAAAAGAAGTAAGATCCAGTTGACGAAAACTAAAGTTGCTGATTAATATTTTATGCATATTATCATAAGTAGTAGAGTGCATATATCCTTGGAGTTGTTCTTCAAAGCCATATGATCCCAATTCCTTGCCTTTCAATAGGTCCAGCGGAAATAAATAATCAGCGATTATATAATGATAATATATAATTTATATAATTCTATAATTATAGGTATAGTATGTCTCCACATTTTAATCACGGCAGTATATCTCAACATTTTTTTCTCGATACGTCATTGTGAACCGCGGTAGATTAGGTTAGGTAAATAAAACATACAAATCTAGTTTTTTTTTTTGTATCGTTCCCTTACCTAACCTAACCTAACCTAACCTTACCTAACGTGGTTAACAAGAAACAAGAAAGTAAAGTGTGCCCAACCCTGTGGCCGAGTGGTTAGCACATAGCGCTGCGACGCCAAGGTCCCGGGTTCGAATCCCGGTTGGGCTTGGTTGTTTGTGAATGTCCATTCATCAATTTCATCACTCATCCCCATCTTCGCAAATTAGCCAAGAGGCACAAAACGCGAAGTAAAATAAACTAAATCAATCAAGAAAGTAAAGTGGAGAAAATATATAATCTTGTGTAGTAGTAGTTGTGCATTTGTGTTTTATCTTGTGTAGTGGTTGTTATGTGTTTGTGTGTCTTGTGCAGTAGTTGTGCTGTGTAGTGTTTTTGGGTTTGTCTTGTGTAGTAGTTGTAGTGCCTAGTGTGTTTGTGTTTATTTTGTGTAGTAGTTATGCTGTATAATGTGTTTCTGTTTGTCTTGTGTAGTATCGGTGGTGTGTATGTATGTGTCTTGTGTTGTAGTTGTACTGTCTAGTATGTATGTGTAGTAGTTGTGCTGTCTAGTATGTTGGTTTTGTCTTGCGTAGTAGTTGTGCTGTCTAATTTGTTTGTGTTTGTCTTGTGTAGTAGTTGTGGTGTGTTTGTGTTTATATTTTGTTGTAGTTGTGATGTGTTTGTGTGTGTCTTGTGTAGTAGTTGTGCTGTCTAATGTGTTTGTGTTCGTCTTGTGTAGTAGTTCCTCCATTCATATTGGGGGTTAGGCGTAGAGCTGACAACTCTGCACTGTAAAAACACATGTCAAGAAACAACAATATAAGGCCATGGATGTTCCCAAGGTAAAATATTCCGGAGGTAAAATAGTCCCCCGTTCGGATCTCCGGGTGGGGACTACTTTGGGAGGTCTCTGGACTAAGGATAAGATCTACGTTAGGAAGAAGGATATTAAATTAGGCACCTGGAATGTTCTGAGCCTTTACCGGCCTGGGGCATTTCAGTGTACAGTTAATGAGATAGTTAAGTATAAATTAGATGTAGTAGCTGTCCAGGAAGTTAGGTGGCCAGGAGAAGGGAATTGTAAAACTAAAAATTATACTTTTTTCTATGGTGGTACTGAAAATCATAATTTTGGAACAGGCTTTTTCATAAATAATAGAATTATATCGGCTCTTAAAACAGTAGAATTTATTAATGATAGGATATCATATGCAGTTTTACAGGGTAGGTGGTGTAAAATTATTTTAATAAACATACATGCACCAACGGAAGATAAAGATGATAATACTAAAGATGATTTTTATGCAGAGTTAGAACAGGTCTTTGATAAATTTTCTCAGTATGATATGAAAATTCTGTTAGGTGACTGTAATGCACAAATTGGCAAAGAAGAGACATTTAAACCCACGATTGGTAAAGAAAGTCTTCATGAATTAAGTAATGATAATGGTATAAGATTGATTACTTTTGCAACCTCAAAGAATTTAATTGTGAAAAGTACCACTTTTAAACATAAAGATATTCATAAATATACCTGGTCTTCTCCAGATGGTAAAACTCACAATCAGATAGATCATATTCTCATTGATAAGAGAAGGCATACTAGTATAATTGACGTTCGTACACATAGAGGTGCTGACTGTGCTAGTGACCATTATTTAGTAATTGCTAAATTAAGAGAAAGACTCTCAGTGATAAATCATAAGCAACAAAATCTAAAAGTTCTAAAATTTGATACAGGAAAGTTTACTGATGAAAGAATTAAGAAAGATTACCAAATTAAACTGTCAAATAGATTTGATGTTTTGCAGGATTTAAATGATGATGAAAATATAAATGAAACAGACGTAAATAAGAATTGGGAGCACATACGTAATGCAATAGAATCAGCAGCTAAAGAAAGTATAGGATACCATAAACCGAGAAAAAGTAAGCCATGGTTTGATAATGAATGTCATAATCTAATAGAAATAAGAAATCAGGCTAGACTTAGGTGGTTAAATAACTCTGATGATACAAATCTAAACAATTATAATAGAATAAAGCGAGAAGTTAACCGCACGTTTAGAAGTAAAAAAAGAGATTACTTGAAAACCAAAATTAACGAAATTGAAACAAACAGCAAAAATAAAAATATCAGAGATTTATATAAAGGTGTAAATGAATTTAGAAAGGGGTGGCAACCTAAAGTAAACTTGATAAAAGATAAAGACGGTGATTTTCTAGCTGACCCAAGTGATATTCTAAATAGATGGAAGAACTACTTTAATGACCTTTTAAATGTCCATGTAGGAGATAAATCAGAAGTGAATGAAGTACACACAGCAGAACCTTTAGTTCCAGAACCCAACTTGACTGAAGTTAAAGATGCTATTAAAAGGCTAAAGAATAACAAAGCACCTGGCATTGATTTAATACCAGCTGAGTTAATTAAATATGGTGGAAATTCATTAATGTATCAAATTCATAAATTAATCTGTTTAATATGGAATAAAGAAGAAATCCCTCAACAGTGGAAAGAATCCATAATTGTTCCTGTGTTTAAAAAAGGTGATAAAATGAACTGCAATAATTACCGTGGAATTTCTCTACTCTCAACAACATATAAAATATTATCTAACATTCTTTTAACAAGACTAACCCCATATGCTAATGAAATTATAGGTGATTATCAATGTGGATTTAAACGTAACAGATCAACTACAGATCAAATTTTTCACATCAGACAGACACTTGAAAAAAAGTGGGAATATAATCAAAATGTCCATCAGCTATTCATTGATTTCAAAAAAGCATATGATTCAGTCAAAAGAGATAAACTATATAATATATTAGTTGAGTTTGGAATACCTAAGAAGCTTGTTAGTATGATAAAAGTATGCACCAGTGAAACAGAAAGTAAAATTCGTGTGGGTATTAATATGTCTGACAAATTTACAATTCATGATGGGTTAAAACAAGGAGATGCATTATCTCCATTGCTCTTTAATTTTGCCTTAGAATATGCTGTTAGGAAGGTAAAAGAAACTAAAGAAGGACTAAAATTAAATGGTGTGACTCAGTTGTTAGCATATGCAGATGATGTAGACTTACTGGGGGATGATGTGAATACAATTAAGAATAATGCTAAAATATTTTTCAAAACTGCTAAAGAGATAGGTTTGGAAGTTAACAAAGAGAAAACTAAATATATGCTTACAGGCCGAAACCAAGTGTTAGGTAATAATCAAAATCTAATTATTGATAACAACTCGTTTGAACCAGTTTCCAAATTCAAATACTTAGGAGTAATATTAACAAATGAAAATTATATTAAAGAGGAAATAAAAAGTAGGCTTAATTCAGGAAATGCATGTTACTTCTCTCTTCATAAACTTTTGTCTTCTCGTTTAATATCTAAGAAACTGAAAGTTAAAATATACAAAACAGTAATTTTGCCTGTAGTATTATATGGATGTGAAACTTGGTCCCTTACATTGAAAGAGGAACATAAATTGAGAGTATTTGAAAATAAGATCCTTAGGAAAATATTTGGACCTAAAAGGGATGAGGAGACAGGTGAGTGGAGAAGGTTACATAATTTAGAACTACATAATTTGTATTCATGTCCAGATATTATTAGAATAATTAAATCAAGAAGACTTAGGTGGGCAGGCCATGTGGCACGAATGGGAGAGGAACGAGGAGTTTACAGGATTCTTGTTGGGAAACCTGATGGTAAGAGACCTGTAGGAAGGCCAAGACGAAGATGGAGGGACAACGTTGAGATGGCGCTAAGGGAAATCGGTAGGGATGGAAAAGAGTATATAGAACTTGCTCAAAATAGGGAAACATGGAAGGCCTGTGTTGCTGCAGCCATGAACCTTCGGGTTTAAGAAGGCTAGAGAGTTAGTTAGTTAGTTAATATAATTCTATACTTATATTAATATAATGCTACACAATTATATGTTGATTATTTAATTTTAGTACTTGTTAAGTATTTTGGGGGGGGCGGACCCCCTGGAAACTCCTTAAATACGTCCTTGTATAAGGGTGAATAGTGATTGAGGTGATCATCGGCAACGCCAGGATTAATCATCTATGAATGCTGACGGGGTGCGATGTTGAAAAACAGAAAAAAGAAAACACGCATGCTTTAGTCACTAAATCAATTACTAATTAACCCTTAGTAGACATCTGTGATAATATGCCAATGAGGCTGCAGAATACTAGCAACTTGCTTCATTTTCGCTTGATTTTAGCACAATGACGACATCTTTGGGAATTTGAAAGGAACAGCTCGTTCAAGGGAGGCCAATGACATATATGGCCGTCCGGAGGAATTTTTTCCCCAGTGAGAGGCAAGAAAAGTACCTAATACGTACCTAGCATTCGATGCTCATTATGACGGCATATTGTTTTCGATTGATCATAGGTTTTGAAACGGGGATGCTGAAGGGGGTGCAGGTGACAGGTGACACACGCAACAGAATTCCCACAAAGCATTTTCCTGGCTGCAGGTCCAGACGCCAGGGCCTCGTCAGTCCGCAAAACGAAGTCCAGGGTGCACTACGTGAAACAATTAAAGGGAAGATAAATGAAGAGTAAGAGATGTTGAAGGAGATAAATAGCTGATGTAAAGAAAATAATAAATAACCCTTGGCTCTACAGTCCTCGAAGGGCCTTGGCCTATCTCCCGACTGCCAGTCTCCCTCCCACAATCCTACCTAGAGGTCACTGGCGCAACCACCGGGGGAGCATTGCCCCCTTTCCCAACCTTCGGCGGAAGACAAATCTAGGGGGGGGCAAACATTGACGGCTAAGGGCACCTGCAGGGGGGCACAGGAGAATTGCCCCCCTCGATTTCAAATGTTATGCAAATAAAGGTACATTCCGTAAAATCTTCTTGCTCGTTTCGCTCGCAAGGCCTACTTTTCTCGGTTTCGTCAAGTTCAGAGCCTTAGCTAGGGGACAGCGTTAGTTGGCTACGGATGCCGAGCGATCTAAATGAAAAAAGTTGTATAAGAGAGAATGCCATGTCGTCCCGTGGAATTATTTGTGCCCTATTAAATCAAACATTTTCTTCCTCGCTTCGCTCGGAATATAATTGTTTTCTGTAATGTAATATATTTAAATGATATGTATTGAATAAACTTTCAATACGTACATGATTAATGTTAGCATGTTGCATATATATGTATTCTTATTATGTCGCTCCATGTTGCATATGTGTAAGACATAAAAGTTATACATGTTATATGTACAAAAAATATTATTTAGGGAATGCATATATCATTCATTTTCTGCCATTCAAAAATACAGTTTGTGTGCTTGTTTTCCAGTATTAAGGATAATAACGTCTTTGATACTACTACGATTACAACTACTACCACTAGTAGTAGTAATAATAATGCCATTATTGTTATTATTATTATTGTTGATGGTACGTTTATCCTGGTACTTGCCCCCCCAGACAAAAATTCGTGGTTGCGCCTCTGCTAGAGGTGTGGAGTTCTTCAACTGGTAATGGGGTGAATTGTGGTCAGCACGCCGAACCCTCAGCCGTTATAGGAGATTTTCGAGACCGGGTTATGCTACTCACTCGTACCTCCACAATTTCCTCACGATGGTGGGTTGTCTGCCACCAGTCCTATACATAGGCCGAAAATTCAGTGACTGAACCCAGGCGGACTCGTACCCTCGGAGCCTATAGCACAGCACCTTATAGCTGATGTACCGTAAGAGAAAGTGAGAGAGACAGAGCTAGGGAAACAGAAGGAACTGTAAAACCACAAGCACTGAAGCAGACAGCATCTGAAAATATTCTGAGCGAATTTTTCTTGCGATCCCATTAAGGCGTAGCAGTGTCTCGTCCGATAGCTTTCCAATACTTTGCACGTGTCAAGGTTAACAGAGAAATGCAGACTGACAAGAGTCAAATAACTTGTTAAGTGTTGGTACAGCGCCTTGAATAACGTAGTGTGGAAAACGACCCGAGAAACTAGTTCCCCAGACGGATGACAAACATAGATGGCAGTGCGATCAGTACGAATGCCAATTTTCTTATGAAAGTAATGCGGCTTAGTTAGTTTTTGGAATATATTGTGTAGATTTGTTTGTCTTGAAATGCGGTACGTGAATTGATGGAAATAGTTATATTTGTGGAGTGATTTGCAGTCACGAAACGACATTAAAAAAGTAAAATAAAATTAATAAATAAATAGCATGCGTAACACAAGAAGAAACATCGCAAAGTGATTCCAGACGTCAGGTGTTGGATTGTGTACTAGAGTTTTATTTTTCTATGTTATTAGAATATAAATAGTATCCTGAGAGATATTTCATACCGAGGCGACAAACCACAAGTGTCGCTTGGAAGCGAGCAGTCCGTAATCAATGCAGCCTTTCGAACCGTAAGGACACAAGCTCTGACTGCACAGTTTCCTCGAGATTTTACACCAAAGCGACACGCGACAAACGATACGAGGATTTCACACCAAAGCGACACGGGTCCTTCGGTTCAAGGCAACTTTCATACCGAAGCTACACATGTTGCTTGGAAACGAGCCAATCAAGAGCAACATTTCACATCGTAGCGGCATGACGGGAAGCACAGGCCAGCGTTGCGTTGGTGAAATCCTCAAGCGATAAGTGTCGCATGCCGCTTGTCGCTTTGGTGCGCAATCTCCCTAAAGCAATACACTCGTTGCATCGCGCATGCGCGAACAACAAACCACGGCAACATGTTGCAAGCTATTGAGGAAATGGCCCAGTTTGAGCGACGCACAAGCTACAAACCAACACGTGTGGCTTATCGTGTCGCCTAGATCTGTTGTTGTAATGTGCGGTTTATCGTGTCGCCTATCTGTTGTTCGCACAATTAGCAGCGAACGCTTGCTAATAGACTGAAGGCACCATGTCGCTTGTCACTTAGTTGGGAACTCCCCCTGTAGCGCGTCGCTTCGGTCTGAGCACCGTTCTTTAAGGAGCTTTCCGACCGAAGTAACAAGTAGCACGCGAATACGCCATATGAACGTATCGTTTGCTGTTTGGACCCTCATGTGCAATGAATGCTATTTTACAGTCTGGAAGTGTGTGTCACTAAGCTAAGCGTCAGGTCAACCTTGCAGCAGGTTTTAGCATATGTAGATCCAAACGTGCGCGCAAGTATATAGTTCCACTGAGACGGGTTCTATTCCGACACAACTGCATACTTGCAAGAAAACAGTTATTTAATTTGTAATATACAGACAAAATAATACATTGATTAGCAGGTATGGACTTAATTGGTTGCAATCACTGTGCAGACGAACTTAGAACCGCAGATTCGCCAACTCGAATCTGTATTGCGTTGAAGAGACATTGAAACTTTAGAGCGAGTCGAGCGAGACTGAATGCGTTGCAGAGCGCGTGAAATCGCTGATACCAGTGTTGCACATCCCACTATTTTAACCCTATGTTTATTGTAGAGCGGCGAGAATGGCTGAATCTCCTGTTCAGCGCGCGGTTTTACCCGAATGTTATTTTGGGCTTCATCCGAAAGGAAATGTTCTTCAAAGTCAAGCAAGTTGTTTTAAATGCATAATCCTCCTTGCGGCAACAAGATCAAAGTAAAACAGGGCGTGAGGTGATTTGCCGTCAATGTGCACACGAATTGTATCACGGGTGTTGAATGATTTGCGGTTTGAGTTTAGCAAGAGGAAACGATTGTTTGTTGTTTGACGACAAAAGAATCTCCGCGGTATTAAAATATATCGCAGTGAGAAGAAACATGTTTATTATTTGGACGAGACGTCCTTCAACTCGGTGAGTGGGGGAAGGGGGAATAAACCATGGAAGGATACCACCATGCAAAACCACCGCCAGGGCTGAAGAAACCGACGATGAGGGGAAGGGGGAGGCTTATTGTTTCACCCACTGGCGGCAATGAAAGCTTTGTTGAAGGCGCATATTTACTTTTCAGCGCAAAGAAAGGGAAGGGTGATTATCAGCAACAAATAGACAGACCAAGATTTGAATCCTGGTTTAGTGAAGTGATTCATAAATTGAAACCAGAGTAATAGCGACAGACAATGCACCTGATTGTATATATCACCAATAACAAATCATGCTTTTTTGGTGGTACAACTTGAAGTGCGTGTGTCTTACAGTAACGGATGTATTGCGAACGAAGCAACCAAGTTTTTCATAAATCTATTTCTTTCTAAACCAAAAACAATAATTTGTCATTAAATTCAAGAGGGGCCTATCGTTGTTTACTTTTATCTTTGTTTATTTTTATTTTTGCGTGCTCGAAATATACACACATGCTCTCATGTTTAGAAGTTGTTTCGCTCTTATATTAATGACACATTTATTAAATAATATATGCGCAGAAAGTACTTTTAAAATGTTATGTTTCAGGAGACAAAGAGAAGCAAAAATACAATCCACTTGACATGCATGCGGGTTTTGATGTGTTGTGCGGTTGGCAATACTGTAGATTTTCTCAGTGTCTCCGATGTAAGCAGCTCGGCGGTTGAGGAAAGACTGGCACGGAAGATTCTGAGCTCAGTTCTCGCGCGGATTGATACATAAAACCTGCTGCAAGGTTAACCTGACGCTTGGCTTAGTGTGACAGTGTGAACATCCCGTGTCGCTTGTCCCATTAGTTTGAAAGTTTCCTTACACTCATGTCGATGGCACTAAGAAAGTTTTGTGGGTTTCCCCTTGTCGTTTCTTGCAATCATCATTATCATCATCGCCGTGATTAGTTTAAAGCGGAAGAAAAGAGACAGTAAATATCAAAAATACAAATTCTTCAGTGTGTATATCTTTAAAAGAAATGATTATTATAATAATAACGAACCTAATTCATACACAAAAATTTAGTTGGCAAGAGCATTCCACGCGTATTTTTTCTCCCGTATCATTAACGAAAGTATGACGATAACAGGACGTGGTCGACTGTCTAGAATGTTCGTTAATATCTTCGCGACCACTGTACCAAATATCATAGCAATTATCACATACATAGAAATGCTTCATGTAAAAGAATCAGACGTTGCAGCGAAAACTCCATTTACTTCCATCATAAGCAGACAAATACCAAGCACCGGGATCAACACCAGCGCCTCTAGCGGTATCCTTTCTGAGTGGAACCTGCCAGAGAGGCCAAAACCGTCCGTTTTCCACACTACATTATTCAAGGCACTGTAGTGTCGGAAAATTTCGAACGTACACGGTCGGAAGACTAGCCAATCGACGCAGATGCTAGCTATACTTCCTAGACTAGACGCAAGGTGACAGCTCTCTCTTTTGATCGTTTTTCATCCACCTTTGGCTGATCGCGACGATGAGGATGAGTGGTGATGATATGATACAATTGATGAAGGGGCACTTGACACTAAGGATGGCCAAATCCGTATACATTTTTTTCTGGATATCGGATAATGTTCTCTCCGAAATGACGGGATATCTGATGTGTTCATTATCCGGACCATGTTATCGTTCATCCGTTATACGGGCTAACCACATTATTTATTCGTCATTTTCGTATTTCTCTGCATGGACTTTCTAGAAATCCTTATCAAATCTGTTCTATTTGGATTATCCCTTGCATCCGAAACGTATATCGGACAATTTGAAATCCGAATATCCATTATTCGGATTTTGTAGCCATTCCTACTCGGCACCCATGCCCCTGATTCGAACCGGGGACCACTGTCTCTCTCTTGACTCCGATTTGTGTGTGGAACATGCGCTACGGAACAATGGACGCTATTCTCTCTGTCCATTGTAAGAACGAAGTGTAAACAAATACATGTAACTTTCTTGAAATCCTATTGCCTAATCCTGATGACAGCTGTTGTGCAGAAATATTGCGCGCTGGAAAATAGTAAAGCCATACTATTGAACTACATATATAGATCTTTGTGTAAATGTTAGTCTAAGGACTTGGAGGAAGGAAAATTGACAGAGAGTATGTTTCAAACAAGTTAGTCATTTATTTTTTTCGCCACCAAAGAGAACAAATACCTCTGTGTGACATAAAAGTCCTGAAAACCCTTAAACAATATATAAAGACTTAGAGAAAGGTTTCATTTAGGTGTAAAAACCTACAACAGGTTAATTTAGACTATAAACTTCATCAGCGGACATAACTTGTTATTTCTTATTTACCTGCTAGAAAAAAATAGATTATAAACCTAAAACCCGAGATCTAGTCATAAGTGCCTATTTTGAACGTAACTTATTTTTGAGTGCCAAATCAAGGAAGAAAAATCTGTCGTTCATCACTTTTAGTGTCTATTTTGTACTTCTCGGAGCTTTTTTTCTGCCTATTTTGAATTTTTAGTGCCTATTAATCCTCACCCTGTCCCCTATTCTCCCTAATAACGATGTGAACACGGATAGTGTAAATAATATAGGACGCTGGCAGGTGTCATATTGGAGATGTAGCAAAATTATTATGAAATATTTTGAAAACACTGAATCAGTAATTAAGTTGTGGGAACTCTGTAAATATATAATGATGAAACATTTTGTTTTCTTAAGTATGGGGATTTTATTTCTAAAATAAAATGTAATAACAGGCAAATTATTGGGTGGGCTCGAGCCCCATATAAGTTGGCGCCACTGGTGAACGTCTAGCCCCAGAAACCAATATAAGTTGGCGCCACTGGTGAACGTCGAGCCCCAGAAACCAATATAAAGCCTGAATCACACGGAACTGGAAACCAGTAGGAATGCCCTACTTGACGCTGGACTGTCTACCCATTTGCTAGTTCTCGCCTCACACGATATGTTACCGTACTTGTCTGCGCAGAGCAGACAATCTGTAAACATGGACGAGCAATTTGAAGAATGTTGTAGGAGAATTACTGCTTCGTGCTTTTATTAAAATTTAAAAAATAAAAGTATGGACTTGAGATTGGCTCGAAAAAAATATATGGTAATCAATGCGTACCGAACAAGCTTTTTAATTAACTCGGGTATGCGTATTCATACAATGAGATTCGCAGGATTCATTCACAAATTTAAGGAAAAAATCAAACATTTAATTTAATACACTTGTAATAATAAGGATTTTCATTTTCGGCTAATCATATTTGTCGCGTACACATCTCCTCGCTTTGCATAAATACCTAAATATTAAGGAACTGAACACGAATGCACTGCACGTCATCTCTTTCCTTTTTTTTTTTTTATCGAGAAACTAACAAAAACAGCCAACACTCGGAAACCACAGACAAAAACTCCCCTTTGCAAACTCACAGATTATCTTCACATGACCAAACTTTGCTCTGATTGGCTGTCCCACAGAATCCAGTCGAGGAAAGCCAGTAGCAATTAGAACATGTCCTATTCCTCCAAACCAGGCTGTTATTTTATAACTCGGAAGATTTGCCTGTCATTTTCGGTACAAGTTCTTAATTATTTGGAAAGCACGTATATGGAAATTCCCTACTTTGCAATCACCCTCCAATCATATTCCTTGTCTATAGATTGGAAAACGTACTCAGAGCCCTCTTGTTTATTTCCAGTGACAATGCCAGAACAAATGAACATCGCCCCTTGCTGCCGGCGGAAGTTAACCTTGCTGACACAGGGCCATTTCCTATCGTAGACGGTTGAACATCTGGAGCAAGGTGAGTTTTAGAGCTATTATTATGTGTACGTTCTGGCAAACTGCCACCAAAGACTTCATCAGATTTTGCTATTGAAGTTTCGTCGCTAGAGGTTCAGAGGGTTTAACGATTGTGCCATAAGTATCGAACGATAGCATTATCTAAAATTTCGAGTTGTGGTTGTAGCACAGGCGTGCGCAGACCCTCTGATTAGGGGAAGGGAGAAGAGCAAGAGTCTTGAGGAAAGTACAGGCGGAGAAAGAAACCCCACATTTCATCTCACTCTTTGATAGAACATGTTTTTGTGTTGCAATTTCTGCAGCTCTTAAAAATTACTATCTATACTATTGATAAAATGCTACAAGCAATACCTGTAGTTTCCTTGACCACTGTGAATTTTTATTACACCATGATGCTAAAACCTGTAAAGTTATTGCTTGTTTTTTCGAAGTGTGTCAGTATTGTCAATTCACCCCGTATATGGGGCAAGTTGACTATATATTCGGGGTCAGTTGACAACATGTGTAATTCTATCTCATACATGGTTTGGAATACTTTATTTCAAACAATATACTGCCTTAAAAATTACGGATTACAAAAATGTTACCAAATCAACAGTATAACATGAGCCATAAATGTTCCAAACTTTTATAAGAACAAGTTTACAAAAGTGTTTACAGATTTTTACCCAGTGTTTATTCTTATTCTTATATCACAAATACAAATGCAATATACTGTCCTATAATCCTAATCTAACATAGATTATTACAAACAATGTGTATATATGCAAAGAGGCTTTTGATGGAACAATTAATTGAAGAACAGTTTTCTCAATAGGTCTACAGTATTGCCAACTAGCCTCTTCTTTCCTATTGTGCAACTCACCCCGATCACCATATTGGACTTTCTGCTCATGCCGCTCCTAAACATTGCAGTTTAACAAAGTATCCGAATGTATAGTGGAACCACAAGCAAAGAAACCAACGCGGACCCACGACTCGTGTGCACCGTACGCCCGCGAGGAGGGGAGTGGGAGAGTAAACCTTGCTTCCTTATGGTCCGAGCTGAACGGAAGAAGGAAAAGCTGCGCGGGGACTTTTCGTCCAAGGTTTTTCCCTTGTGGTCGCTCTATAGTATCGGTACAATTGACCATAGTCTTCTGGATAGCCTTACCATAAACTATGTGCTTACTTACTTTGAAAACGTATAAGAATGAATATAGAGTTGAGAAAATTTACTTCGCAAGTAAGAAATGATGTTGTCATGCAGTAGAAACTTTGTGAACAAGACACTCAACTTCTTAGTTATGAGTTGGTTCTAGAGATGACACATATTCACAGTAACCTGCAATGTTGCCAACTCTTGACTGGTGGGAATAAAATGGACTTTGTCAACTCGCCCCTAAGGGCAACTCCCCCCGGTCTCCCCTATGGATGGCTATGGAACCGGGCCGTACATAAGAGTGTGTCCAGACCTGCCGAAAATCACTGTATTAGTAAAATTCAAGCTTTCGTGGCACCAGTTCTTTGACCCCTCATTTATTTCGCCTCTCTGTGGTTAAGAAACTAATTTATACATAAACATGGTTTAGCACAGCAGATTCAAAACAACTACACGTAATTTATTCATTTCCAACAGGGACGGCAATTACGAGGCGGTAGCAGTTGCGGGACAGTAAGCTATCCTTGCCCCCCCCCCCACTTTCGTCACCAAATCGCCGTTACTGATTTCCAATGTATGGACAATTTATTCTGCAGACAAATAGAGCTAACGGAACTAACGAATAAAGTGTGTGGGAGTGTTAGTAACAAGAAATTTGCCACAGAACGACGTTGGATAGTTCAAGTTCACAGGAAATAATTCCCCCTCCGTTCCGTAGTTGCTTGGGACTTTCGTCGGCTTGAAAATAATTAATTTTTAGATAGTATAATGTTGTTTAATAACGGTGATAAAATTCCTCTAACTAAATTTCTAAGTGAGAGTATAAGGGGGAACTGCCCCCCCCCGTGCGCACGCCTATGGATTGTGGGTATGTGCACACGGGGTCAATTGTACCCCTTCAGAAAAAAGGAAGAACTACCTAATTATTCATCGATTCTCCCTTTTATTTGTCATGTCCTTTTTCTTGCGAGAACTCCCTCATTTTTTGTCTACTTTCTTAAGTCATACTTCCTGCTTTTCCCCTGTTTCCTCTTCCATTGCCGGGCTCTTGAACTTCTTTTGTTTCTCTTTCTTCTTCTTCTTCCTCTCCCTGTCTCAATTGATTTATTTTGTTTAGTTCTCTATCTTTCCCACATTATTTTCGCAGTTATCAAATATTTCACGCGAATATTCGTGAGAAATCATAGTATCACATGCTACTATACACTACGGTGATAAACAGCGTGCTACTTTTCCGCGGTTCTGGATTCAAATCCCGGCCTTGGAATGAGTGTTCTTTGCGAGTGTCATTTCATCATAGCATCACTCATCCTCATCGTCGCGATTAGCCAAAAAGTCTCAGAAAAGCGATGCTAAATAACACAAATCAAATTAAACCACATAGATAATATAATGCTTGTGTATCTGTTTCATTCGATATGCACATTGTGTGAATGAGGAAGAGTTGACCTACGTCATCGATTAGTTTCTAAATGTGTATGTTGCGTCTCTCAGGTAAAGTTTACAATATTACAATACCTAAATTGAAGAAGAGGCTTTGTAAAGCAAAAATCCTGAGACGACTATCTCTTACGATTTTCATATAATTAACGATGAAACATGTTAGTACGCGACTTCTTGCTCACCATGTATAACCTGTACAAACATACTCGAGTGCCATATGCCAAGAATGGAAAGGTGTGGGACATGGAACACAAAGGGCGTGACAGTTGATCACAATGCCTGTCGGATAATGTGGTGATAAGATTTTAATTTGTTCTGCACTGAAACAAAAACTTAGACTGTCTTACAAGTGTTCACCTTTTTATTATGTAATTCACAATCTTTGCACGACAGTGGAGCGGTAAATTGTTTGACTTAGGACAGTCCAACACAGTACTTAATTCAGTTCTTAATACTGAGGACTGAATAACCGCTTCCAGTAGCGGCGAGAGAGCAAGGACACCACACTGAGTACTTCGAAATTCCATAAATTCGTTGCATCCTCAATTCAGAGATCATCGGAATGGGCACTGACTGCTACTGAAACACAGGGCAAGATAATGTCAGGGGCGTGATGCTGATCACATCAACCCCACTCACGACCGGATCAAGAAAGTGTGGGGCGTTACCCCCACACCCCCTATACGCCTTCATGGCGTCGTGCTATGCACAGGGGAGCACTTTACTTTTTATTTTTTTGGTCACGATACTTTCGAAATTATAAGTTGTGCAAGTAAGAACGTCCTAGAGACTGTGAGACATGAAACAGAAGATAAGGTGTTTCTTGTAAGAACTATTCTTCTCGTTAAAGTCTACATAGCTATGAAACAGAGGATCATAAATGATCATATTTACTAGTCACGTCAAAAAGTATAATATCTAGTTTAAAAAAAAGAGTCGGTTGATGACAACTATAAAAATAGAAGTACAGGCGTGCTTTAGTTAAAGAGAGTTCAGGATAATTTTCATGGACGAGTTTTCTTTGGCAGTGGCCTGACCGGGAAGGTGAATGTATCCCCTAATTTTAACCCAGCATTAAGAATAAAAAAAAGGTCAAATGCAGAAAAAGATGGCAAATTCAGGAGTGAATTCTTTAAAAAGAAGAACAACATAATCTCCCTGTTATGGTCTCACCTCCCTTTACACAAAACTGGACACGCCACTATGTGTGGACAGTGTTTCAATCTTAAGAGTATTAGAAGGTATAGAGAGAGCGTGTGTGACGTCAGCTGAAGCCAAAATAGCTTGTGGCGGCCGCCATGTTGGGATGTTCCACACGGCTGTTGTTTCTATTTGTTAACATTCAGCGAGAGGGAATTTCGTCGGGAAAATTAAGGCTGCTTGTTATGTTTCTTTATGTTTAAATCGTCAGAAACAATAACACGAACCTCTTAGTAACTAATTTTGATGAAAAAGACAAAGAGGTCTAGACAGTGCCGGACCTATAAGTCTTCCCCCCCCCCGCAAAATATTCCCAAAGGCCCCCCTACCTACACCCACCCACACATACACGCCCAACTCAAAATTTTTAAATGGGAAGGGGGTTATGTGATATGATATGGTATGATATGATTTATTTAATTCCTTTGACCATTGTACAGTGGTTGTTTTCCACACATGGTATAGAACATGTCAGTACATTACAGTTAATAATTATTTTCAAATAGGTACAAGTATGAAGATATTATACATAACATTTAAAAAACATCGATTACATTATAATTGATTTTCCTTGTTCTTGCTAGTGTTAGTTGCAAGGTTTACATTAATTTACATACATATAATAGATAAAATCAATACATACATATACATGTCCTAGGAGTTCATTTAGGATGTGACAATTTGCAATTTATTGTCAGGTACTCTATAACAGAATAAAAACAATGATCTAATACGTATTTTTTACATGCTTTTTTTTAGGTTGCTGATTGTATTATTTTTATATCACTTGGAAGGTTATTGAAACAGTGAACAGCCATGTATTTCGGTCCTTTCTCAAATAATGTGGTGTTGTGTGATGGTATCGTGAGGTTGCTTCCATTCTTTGTGTAGTATTTATGTGAGGAGTTGTTGCATTTGAAGGAATCGTCTAAGTCAGTTTTTACATACATCAGCAGATGAAGTATATATATATGCTTGTATACAAGCATGGTGAGGGTAATATGCCTAAGTTTTTAAACAGTCTTCTGCAGAGTGTATTTCTCTTAGCTCCTGCTATTATTCTCACAATTTTCTTTTGCAGCACAAAAATTTTATTACTATTAGTGGAATTTCCCCAGAAGATTATACCTATGTTAATAAAGATTGAAACATGGTGTAATTTTCAATGTTTCTAAGTTTGATATTGATTTCAGTGTATTAATGGCAAATCAGAGGCGTGGCTTGTATGTAACCGGTGTTACCTCAGGTAACAGCAAAATGTAAAGAAATTAAAATGTTTTTTCTCAATAAAATAACAACATTGTTAAATAAGTTAACCGACAGCGTTGCAGTTGAGTGTATATTGCAGAGGACATTTTTTTCTGCAGCCGACAAAAGCGAAGAGACAGGCCGTTCCGCTACCCTCAAGAGGCAACAAGAGGAAAGGTCGCCCGCCAATGCAAGGGAACGGCGGGGAAAGACTTGGAGGCAAGTATGCTAGGGGGTTATTCATATGCCTGTTTAGGGGCCCTGTTGCCGCTGCGTCTTCCCGGAGCAGCAAGTGTTGTCACATTGGATTTCCAGAAAAGAGCAAAATCCCGCCCAAAACGGGGATACTATTTCTCTGAAGCAACAAGAGCTAGAGTGCAAAACCAAAGTTGGATTTAACTACAACTGAGACCGTTTAGTAATATACGAAAAGATAAATACTTGATGCGATTCGTGATTTGGACAAACCTTGCGCCAAAAAACTAAGTTGGCAACAGTAGTATGTACATCTGGACTTCCTCCCACCGCTGGAGGAGGGGAATTCTGTCGTCTGCTCAACGCAGAAAAGTCAAACTGACCCGAATGTGTGGTTCTTCTTCCCCTTTCCACCTGTTTGCAAAGAAACAGAGATGGTTGACAAGGCTCGACTACTATTCACTGGATTTTCGCGGTAACTCTCTCATGAGTGGTAGTTCTTTCTATGAGTGATTGTGGCTAAATAAATCATTGAGCGGATTAAAAAAAAGGGAGAGAGAGAGAGAGAACAAAAATCCAGATCAAAGGCATGATTTGGGGATGGGGGCGGTAACACTTTTGAAAAAGTCACGCCACGCCACTGTGGCAAATATAACTTTGCCTAGTTTTGCGGAAAGGTTATCTATGTGTGGGTCCCATTTTGAGCTTTCGTGAATCCATACTCCCAGGAATTTGACTGTTTTAACGTGGTTTACTGTCATATTACCTAATGTAACATTTGGTTCATTTATTAGATATTTTATTCCTTGTGTGATGAAAATTGACAGCAACAGTTTTGCTGCTGTTTAATACTAAATTATTGTCAGTACATAGTACACTGTTTTCTCACATCTGGAAAATGATGCATTTGTAACAATCATATTTTTTTCCGGATTAAAGATAGGTTGAAGAAACCTTCACCCCTGCATTTCTCGTAAAATTCTAGCCTCATTTGATTCTAGTCTGACTGCCACTGGGGTGGGTGATCTATGGTCGGAATTTTTCCGGCTTTGTCCCACACAACTCAAATGCTATAAAGGGGAGGGGGTGGGGTAAAGGCGGCCGCAGCGTGATGATGATCACATCATCTCCAAGATGGCCGACATTGAAAATGTGTGGGGCCCTACCCCCACATTCCCTAAATATGCCTTCATGGCAAGGTGCTATATGCACAAGAAATACAATTTTTCTTTTACTTGTATATATTGTATTCGTTTCTGTACCCATGAGTAACTAAGTTTGTTTTTTAGATACGCATATACGAATCCTCCACTATGACAATGGCTGAGGGCCCCCCTAAAGACTTAATCTCTCCGTCCCCCCCCGCACTGCGGGGTTTTGCGGCTTGTAGATTCGGCAATGGATCTAGACCTTTTTATGTACTGGGGCGTATTCATTTACCATATGTAATGAATATGAATTGCATTATAACTCCTACACTCGCAAAATCATCACAAAACATTATTATATAAAAATATGAGGTTTAATACGATTTAATAATACAATTTACGCCACCTCAATAAGTAAGTCAAGATTATAGATAGATTTCGGACCGAAACATCAAGCGATAGGCGACAAAGACAGGAGCCCGAATGGAAGCATTCAAACCGAAGCGACAGGCGATAAGCGATAAGTGTCACTCAAACTGGGTCATTTCCCCAATACCATACATAGTGTTAGTGTCGCTTCGGTGTGTTGTTCGCGCATCTGCGGTGAATATTTTGCTTTGGTGAGAATTCACACCGAAGCGACAGGCGACTCGCATAGCTTCTTATTTATTATCTACTCGCAGTGTCACTGAAATGTACAGATAGTATGCACTATATACGAATATTCCACGCTCAAATCCCTACTTCCACCACTGTATCAGCTGTATTTGTGGCACATCCCAAGATGGAGGTTTTACCTCACCCCTTCCCCCCACGGCTTCATTCCCCTCGCCCAGAAAACACGCTTGCAATCTCTCTATTCCCATCTATACTCTAAAAGTTGCAGCGCGAGCAGCGACGCAGTGACAAGAATATGAACTACAATTATACATGGTACAGAACCGTTTTATGACATACGAAAACCACGCTCTCTTTCCTACCATAATAAAACACTCTCAGATCCAACTTATTTACGCTAGCTATACATTCGATATACATCAACTAGCAAGTAACTGTATTAATAATTATACATCACAGAACATCTCCCAACTATTGCCGACTCAATTACCTCACTAAACCACGCGACACAGACCATCAACATTCAGCTAAGTATGTGCAGTCATCGGCAAATATAGTAGTAGGTAAACTGTCCATGGCCATTATATTACACCCCCACCTCCACCCGGTACCCATTTATTCGAGTGTGGAACCTGGGAGCCGCTCCATGCAAGGACAATGTTGGAAAAATTTGCACATGAAATCACCCGTACATACGTACAGTTATATACATAATTACCAGTGGCGTAGCATGGACATTTCGGGTGGGAACGCCAAGTCCGAAGGAAGAGTCGGCCCTTTCTTGCTTAATAATTTACTTATGGTATTAGTCGCCACAGGTATTATTTGCCTGAAGTAAGCTGGGTTTTCAATAAAACATCATCATTGCATGTTTTAGCTAGACAATTAGATGCCTCACTATGCCACAGATGTTTTGAACTCTGGTGTTCTATACCTTTTTTTATATCTTTCTGCATGACGCAAGTCATTAAAAACCTACGTGAATCACAAGCGCCTCTGCACAACAGTAGACGTCATTGTTGTGGGCGATCCAACTACTGATTGATTTGGTTTATTTTACTTCGCTTTTCTACCACTTTTGGTTAATTGCGAATATGAATATGAGTGATGATATTGATGAAGGGACACTGACAAAGAACACCCGTGCTCACTCCGGGATTCGAACCAGGGACCTCTGTCGTCTTGGCGCACTGTGAAAAGCAGAGTGGATGATCCAAATATCGTACACTCTACTGACGTAACAGTGCCGATTAGTAATTCAGACCACTGTTTATTACATCTTGAGAATGCTGATAAACATTTTAAAATAATTTTCTCCAGAGACCATTCGATGTTAAGAGTTTTCAAATGAATTCTAAACATTTCCATTCACACAATATTAAGTAGTTAGATAATAACGAAAAAATACAATAAAAAAATAATAGTTTTGCAGGTTAAGTGGTAGAGCAGCCACAGGCTGAATTTCTACCACGAGGACTTCACCAACTTATTTGACAAAAACTGTGTTGATCTTTTAGTTTCTAATACACATCGCTGTTCGTGCGATAAATTATACAATGCAGTGGCCATTAAGAAGCAGTATATTTGAGATTGGTAAAGTTACGTCAGTCAATATTGCGTATTGTAGCATCACACAGCACGAGGCATGAGCGCGAAGAGCAAAGAACCGGGTGCGGGTAGGAATTCTGCCGCTATCGTCTGCTTCAGAAGGCAGGAAGGGTCACATGAACCAATCACGGTAGACCTCTCGTACGCCGGCGTAAGAGAGCCCATTTACGCGCGTGCTGTAGAAATGGAAGCGTTCCCTCCATAAAGGCAGCAAGGAATAAAGGAGTCCTGTACGCAGAACCTGCTCGGCGTCCGGCCGGGAAAGGCATTGAAAAGAGATGCTAGAACGAGTGTTGAGAGTGGAGCGTTGCAAGCGGATCGCGAGAAATAGCCATTATAATGCCATGAAGGTCAAACATATATGAATTTAGTCACGTTTTACTTTATAATCACAGCATTTAAGCATTTTTGAAATTTTAAATCTGGGAACGTCGGACGTACGGGCGTACTATAACGCTACGCCACTGATAATTACAGTCAATTTCGGTGAAACCCCGTTTTTGTTTCATGAAATATGAAGATTAAAATTTTTAACCTTTCTTTTAAATGTTATTCAAAGACAAAAATGGTTATCGAAGGTCACTTTGAGGGGGTTGGTTTTACGTACCACTTTTGGTATTCCCGTCTTCTTTATTATTGATGATATGAAAATTCTGTTAGGTGACTGTAATGCACAGATTGGCAAAGAAGAGACATTTAAACCCACGATTGGTAAAGAAAGTCTTCATGAATTAAGTAATGATAATGGTATAAGATTGATTACTTTTGCAACCTCAAAGAATTTAATTGTGAAAAGTACCACTTTTAAACATAAAGATATCCATAAATATACCTGGTCTTCTCCAGATGGTAAAACTCATAATCAGATAGATCATATTCTCATTGATAAGAGAAGGCATACTAGTATAATTGACGTTCGTACACATAGAGGTGCTGACTGTGCCAGTGACCATTATTTAGTAATTGCTAAATTAAGAGAAAGACTCTCAGTGATAAATCATAAGCAACAAAATCTAAAAGTTCTAAAATTTGATACAGGAAAGTTTACTGATGAAAGAATTAAGAAAAATTACCAAATTAAACTGTCAAATAGATTTGATGTTTTGCAGGATTTAAATGATGATGAAAATATAAATGAAACAGACGTAAATAAGAATTGGGAGCACATACGTAATGCAATAGAATCAGCAGCTAAAGAAAGTATAGGATACCATAAACCGAGAAAAAGTAAGCCATGGTTTGATAATGAATGTCATAATCTAATAGAAATAAGAAATCAGGCTAGACTTAGGTGGTTAAATAACTCTGATGATACAAATCTAAACAATTATAATAGAATAAAGCGAGAAGTTAACCGCACGTTTAGAAGTAAAAAACGAGATTACTTGAAAAGCAAAATTAACGAAATTGAAACAAACAGCAAAAATAAAAATATCAGAGATTTATATAAAGGTGTAAATGAGTTTAGAAAGGGGTGGCAACCTGAAGTAAACTTGATAAAAGATAAAGACGGTGATTTTCTAGCTGACCCAAGCGATATTCTAAATAGATGGAAGAACTACTTTAATGACCTTTTAAATGTCCATGTAGGAGATAAATCAGAAGTAAATGAAGTCCACACAGCAGAACCTTTAGTTCCAGAACCTAACTTGACTGAAGTTAAAGAAGCTATTAAAAGGCTAAAGAATAACAAAGCACCTGGCATTGATTTAATACCAGCTGAGTTAATTAAATATGGTGGAAATTCATTAATATGTCAAATTCATAAATTAATTTGTTTAATATGGAATAAAGAAGAAATCCCTCAACAGTGGAAAGAATCCATAATTGTTCCTGTGTTTAAAAAAGGTGATAAAATGAACTGCAATAATTACCGTGGAATTTCTCTACTCTCAACAACATATAAAATATTATCTAACATTCTTTTAACAAGACTAACCCCATATGCTAATGAAATTATAGGTGATTATCAATGTGGATTTAAACGCAACAGATCAACTACAGATCAAATTTTTCACATCAGACAGACACTCGAAAAAAAGTGGGAATATAATCAAAATGTCCATCAGCTATTCGTTGATTTCAAAAAAGCATATGATTCGGTCAAAAGAGATAAATTATATAATATATTAGTAGAGTTTGGAATACCTAAGAAGCTTGTTAGTATGATAAAAATATGCACCAGTGAAACAGAAAGTAAAATTCGTGTGGGTATTAATATGTCTGACAAATTTACAATTCATGATGGGTTAAAACAAGGAGATGCATTATCTCCATTGCTCTTTAATTTTGCCTTAGAATATGCTGTTAGGAAGGTAAACGAAACTAAAGAAGGACTAAAATTAAATGGTGTGACTCAGTTGTTAGCATATGCAGATGATGTAGACTTACTGGGGGATGATGTGAATACAATTAAGAATAATGCTAAAATATTTTTCAAAACTGCTAAAGAGATAGGTTTGGAAGTTAACAAAGAGAAAACTAAATATATGCTTACAGGCCGAAACCAAGTGTTAGGTAATAATCAAAATCTAATTATTGGTAACAACTCGTTTGAACCAGTTTCCAAATTCAAATACTTAGGAGTAATATTAACAAATGAAAATTATATTAAAGAGGAAATAAAAAGTAGGCTTAATTCAGGAAATGCATGTTACTTCTCTCTTCATAAACTTTTGTCTTCTCTTTTAATATCTAAGAAACTAAAAGTTAAAATATACAAAACAGTAATTTTGCCTGTAGTATTATATGGGTGTGAAACTTGGTCCCTTACATTGAAAGAGGAACATAAATTGAGAGTATTTGAAAATAGGATCCTTAGGAAAATATTTGTACCTAAAAGGGATGAGGAGACAGGTGAGTGGAGAAGGTTACATAATTTAGAACTACATAATTTGTATTCATGTCCAGACATTATTAGAATAATTAAATCAAGAAGACTTAGGTGGGCAGGCCATGTGGCACGAATGGGAGAGGAAAGAGGAGTTTACAGGATTCTTGTTGGGAAACCTGATGGTAAGAGACCAGTAGGAAGGCCAAGACGAAGATGGAGGGACAACGTGGAGATGGACCTAAGGGAAATCGGTAGGGATGGAAAAGAGTATATAGATCTTGCACAAGATAGGGACAGATGGAAGGCCTGTGTTGCTGCAGCCATGAACCTTCGGGTTTAAGAAGGCTAGAGAGTTAGTTAGTTAGTTAGTTTTATTATTTTTTATTTATTTGTTTTTTTAATTAATTTATTATTATTACTTAATATTATTTTTCTAAAGTTTCCTTTAGCTCCCCTCTTGGTACGCCAGTGGTCACATCATCTATCCTATCAGTTCATCACCATCACGAACATTATAACTGAATTAGTTTCCAGCCTCACTTTCCTTCCAATGTTTTCGAAATATAAAGGGATATATATATATATATATATATATATATATATATATATATATATATAGAGAGAGAGAGAGAGCATTCCCTGACATTCGCTACGAGACTCGGCAGCAAGCTGCCCGGCATCAGCGCTTGTCTTTCCCGGTGAAAGGGTCAGCGACAGTCGATATAGTCGGCTATTAAAATTACAGTTTTCATATTGTGTACTAACCTTGACTACAGAAGGTGTTCAAAATGATGTCCCTATGCTGCAACACATTCCTGGCATCTCCGAAGGAAATTGTCATTTACACGTGCAAGTTCGTCTACTGTAAGTCTCCCGATTTTTCGTACAATATTATCTTTTAACTCACGGATGGTGTGCGGATTGTCTTTGTATACTTTATTTCCCCTGTATACTTTATTTCCTCATTTTTCTTTCCATTTTTATTCAGAACTGACCCTGTTACTCTAAACTTTTTTACAAGGTTTAATGTAAGCGACTGTAGCGGACCCGTTCACCGGGAAAGACAAGCACTGATGCCGGGCCGCTTTCCGCCGAGTCTCGTAGCGAATGTCAGGAAATGCTCTGTATATATATATTAAAAAAAAAGAAATAGCAAAAGGACAAAAAAAGTGAATTATTCATAATAATCGTTTTATGTTTGTGATTCTGATTAATTTTATAAACGAACTATGAATTTTAGAAGAAAACATTAAAACGAATACAAAACAATAACGATGTCCAAAGTCGACAAGATAATACTGACAGGGACAGTTAAAAATAATAATAAGAAGAAATTCCATTGTTCTCGTCACGATTAACGTAATGAAGCAATTAATAATGGATAATTATATATATATTTATATAAACCACAAGGCACAGTGGCGGCGAGGTTGGCAATTGCCTCCCCCCCTACCTTTTACCACTTTTGCTACCGGAATCTTATATACCAAGGGAAGGAAATCTGTCCTTGCCCCTCCACCCAGTTTTGGTACCTTGCCCAATTCCAGTTTTGGAACCCAATCGCCGCCACTGACAGCAATATTATATACTGTATTATCGCGGTTATTTTGTGCTGTGACCGTTGATTAGGCGACTCCGGCGAAACAATCTTTACACCGAAGGTTCCAGGTTCGAATGCCTGTTTGTGCAGTGTTCAGGCCCGTAGCCAGGATTTTACATCCCTTATCAGCAGCCACCATCTAAAGGTGAAAATGTGGGAATGGAGAAGCCCTGAAGATGAATTTCTCGTTGCATTACAAATTATTATACAGGATGTTTAATTAATTACCACTATTTAAATTAGATATTTGTAGGATTTCGGGGGGCTTAACCCCTCCTTAGCCCTCCCCTGGCTATGTGCATGGTTGTTGCTTTTTGAAGTATCCCTTATCAAGTCCCATTTCATCATCATTCATTGTTACCGTCGCAATTGCAATTAGAGCTATAAGACGACAAAAATAGTAAAAATACAAATGCATTTGGGAAATTGTGAGGATGTCATGGATCATCGTCACTGATCAACCCAGTTCAATTGAACAAAATTTCTTCATCGACTTGCACCCACTGAGCAATGCGATGCACATCGTAACGATCGCGTTGCTTCGCTACGCCCCCACATCGTATCGCCTCTGGCCGTCTGGAATCGCGCCGCGCGCCCAAGTTCTGAAAGAAGCTGAAAATTGTAATGTCGACATTGTAGAATGTTGTCTTTGTGAAGTATTAATGAAAGATCTGCGAAGAACGTGTTTTTATGTTATTTTATGAAGCGTAAAGGAAAATGTTCCGATTAGTGCGTGTAAAAGGATTGAACAGAAAATGCAATACGAAAACTGTCTGCAGATATTCTACTGCCAATGCTGTAGTGAAAGAAGAATGCTCCCCAGAAACATCTGTGGTGGTGGATCCTCTACGGCATCCGGATTATTTTCACGTTCGTGATCTTTTCACAGTGAAAGATCTTTATGATGCAAGAGTTCACTTTGGTCACAAGGAAGGATCTCTGGATGAAAGAATGAAGCCCTTTATATTTGGTTCTCGCCTGGGTCATTTGATCATAGACCTGGACAAGACAGCTTATCACTTACGGCAAGCCTTGAATTTTGTAGCCCACGTAGCGTTTAATGATGGGATAATATTGTTTATTTGTAGAAGTCCTCAGAACATGCATGTTGTGGAAAAAACTGCCAATGAATGTGGAGAATATGCTCACACGAGGCTTTGGCGACATGCAACATTCACTAATGCAAATTGTTATTTTGGTGCAATAACACGATTACCTGATTTGTGCATATTTATTAATACGTTGGATACTGTACTTGAAGAGCATCAAGGCGTGAAAGATTCAGCAAAAATGCTTGTACCCACTGTGGGAATAGTAGATTCAAATTGTAATCCCAATCTCATTACTTATCCCGTTCCAGGAAACGATGATACACCATGTGCAGTGGAACTTTATTGCAGGTTATTTAAAGAAGCTATTCTACGAGGAAAAGCCAAAAGAAAAGAACTTGACAGTGTAGTAAATGACATGCAAGAGTAGAGAATTTTGGACATTGGTAGTTACGTTTAGCCATTGAACATAGCGTATATCTATATATGATGTATTTGTGAAATGAAATTCACAATTGTACATTTTTCTAGCCATAATTAAGCTATTTACCTTGCTGTCATGTGAAATAAAAGTAAGGTGAAGATTGGAAGTGTAGTTAATTGAATACCTTTCTTATAAAAAGTTACAGGACTGATACATTTGGGTCTAGGGACCCGTATTATTAATAGTGTATGTGATATATAGACACATGCTAATGATGTGGTGTTCACAAAATAATGATGCCAGATACCTAGCTGGTGTGAATTGTGTTAAAATTAGAAGAATATTGGGTATTCATGATTGGGAAAAGAGAGACGCGGTAGTATATAAATACGGAGAAACTAGTACTCACTTTTATCCGCGAAGCTGTTTTTTCTTCTTTTTCGATTAATTTCAGTGGCCACTGCCACCATCCTCGTTGGAACTTGCTGCGCTGTTGCTTGGCGTGCGTCACAAAAAGACGCACGCCAAGCAACAGCGCAGCAAGTTCCAACGAGGATGGTGGCAGTGGCCACTGAAATTAATCGAAAAAGAAGAAAAAACAGCTTCGCGGATAAAAGTGAGTACTAGTTTCTCCGTATTTAATATTGGGTAGTTATGCGATATCGCCCGAACACCTCTCACTTGTTTATTTTGTTAATTTTAGCCTTTATACTTACCTATTCTGCATTGCGAAAGTTTCTTTAAGGTGAAGTTATGCCTTTTTCCATACATAGTGTCAACTTTTCATATTACGAGTCATTATTTGTCTTCCTTGTTCCGCTTGGGTAACAGACAATATGGCATGCACTCGTCATGGATCATCGTGCTTGTGTTTTGTTGATTTGGAGTGGATATGCAGTGTTTCAACCTTCTGAACCAAAGAATACCTATTTTCATGTTCATTATGTCATCACAAACCATTGACGGATAGCCCCAAAAATCCATTCACGATAGCCCCAAAAACCATTGACGGATAGCCTTAAAAACCATTGACGATAGCCCCACGGACCATTTCTGGTTAGTTTGGGTTAGGTAAGTATAGTTAAAAAAAGAAAGAAAATTCCCGTAAAAAAAAGGCACGTTTGGAAACACTGGCTAGACCACATGACTTTCGATGCTCATGCCATCTGCAGGTACATAATGGAAACAACAGCATAATGTTGTCGCTTTACAGAAAATGCAAGTTCCTTGCATAAGAAGTGATTATTTCTTGTTCTGCAGCATTCTATGGTGAAGTTTTCAGTTTCCGTGAAAGAAAATACCTTGAAGAACTTCAACAATGCTACAGAAACTGATTTCAGTAAGTAGTTTCTCCTGTAAATTTGAAGAAATCCGTTCGGGCGATATTGCATATTTACCGAATAATGACGTTGTAGTTGAACACACTAAAATTCCTATAATTTCTTTTTCTTTGGACAACCCAGATAGTGGTAAAATCAAGAGGCAATATTTGACGCAAAGTTGTTTTTTAGGAATAGGTTAGGCATTGTAGGAATTTCAGTTTGTGTTTCATAGTTTCTAATGCAATTTTTATTCATGGTTTCAATTCTGTAACAATTTTTGCAAATTGTGCAGGGAAATAAGAAATAAGTTTAAAACAAAAAATGATTGATGAGGTTCAGAGAAAGACACCAAAACTATTAATTTTTGAGGAATTAAGTTGTGAAAAGTAGGAAAAAAAATCATGTTCTATCTGTGCTTGTGTACAACTGTAAAATTTAATTTCTTGTAAAGAATGAATGTGTATTATGATGATGTCTGAATGTGGCACCAATTTTCTTCAGACAATCCGAATTCAAAACCAGTTGCGATATATAGGGATTTGTACATTTGAATGCATCAAAAGTTTGCAGGTGACTTGCCTTATCCCAGTTCTTAAGAGAAGTACGTAATTTTATGGAGTGACTATCTTCACCAGGCGGTGCGGCTAGATTTTGTGCTATTTTCACCTGGTTTTAAGCTGCACATGAAATCTGGCCTGGCCTGTTACATGGATATGTGTATTCTTTAGTTGGTGTGTATCAAGCTTTGTCTGTTTCCACTTACCATGCATACGGTTGAAAAATATCGTATGGTGTTCTGATAAGGACTGCTAATATGTCGCACATGGTATGAACTTGTATTACGTTCCTAAATGTTTTCGTTGTTATGTTAGTCAGGTTTGGGGTTATTAGAATTCCTTCTGGAAATACTTCCAATGGCTGATCATATGATTTGTGGTCGTCATCATTTTCTGCTATTCTTAATACCTGGTGGAAATAGTCCCAGGTGCTATTCTCGTCACTTGGTGAAAGTAGCTTCATATGCTATTCTCACCACATGGTGAAAATTAGTCGCGGACATAATTTTAATTGTGACATTAACTTCTTGAATATGTGTAAATGCACATTGAGTTATTCTTCTCAAGCCTTCATTGAAAACAGACTTGTAAGGGCATCCTATCTACGTGATACAAAAATTCCTGATCCCCCCTCCCCCCTTAAAAAAAACTAGAAGCAAAATACCCATGATGTTGACTTGTCCTTACATAGGCTATTTGTATTTGTAAGTTGACTTAACAATTATCCATCTCCATCAGGCTATTATATACATTTATTCAGGTGGGAATGGGGGATTTCCCCCCTTGCTTGATAAATGTTATCCATGGGGGAAATGTTATATGGCATAAAGTCATTATCTCATGCTGTCCCTAGACAGTCAGTAGAATTACCCCTACACACTGGAAATTACTTAAATACCACACTGCATTTATTGTAACAACTTGTGAACATACTTTTTAATTTATGACAAACAATGTAAGAACTTGAAAATACACTATGACATAAAATGTTTTTGTCCATGAAGGATTGTGCTTGTAACATAACATGTGTGTTAAAGAATGTTGTACACATGTACAGGAGAAGAGAGGCAATGCAGAAATACAAATGCAATGCAACTAAACCTAACTGATGTATTGTACAGAGAATCTCATATTTGTAGACCTTTTTTTCAACCATGATGGAAGTGGGAATGCAGGTATAATTGAAGGCAAGTCTCGCATACTTCATAACTCGACACACAGTGTATGAGCCTCGCACATAAATCCACAAAAAACTGATATCCCAGTTGACTGGAAATCAAAAACGCTTGTTAACACGTAAGCTACGTTTCAAATCATAATTTTTCTAGTAAATCATGTTTAGTGAAACTTTTTAACTGTGCTAATTAGTTTCTTCAAACTTACTCCCACGACTGTTTCCAGCATTCTAAAGCACCTCCTAGTTCTCTATTAAACTTACGGAGAATCATTAAATATTCAGAAGATGGTAATAAATAATGTACTGACCAAATGCCCCAGTTATGAAAGCATTACTTGAGCTTAGGCTCTCCATAGATGACAAAGAATCTAAATATCTTTTAGCCCAGGAGTATGCGCAGGGTGACATCTTACACAAGGAGGTGCGAGTGGTTAAAATGACCATGCTCATTTAGGTCTCTTGGGCTTGTTTCATCATATTTTTAGTACAATATATAAAGCTGATAAGTGTTTTCAAAAGTTTAATACACCTTCTAAAAAAAATGTTGTTTTTCATTTTTGTAACATAATAGGCAAAAGTAAACACAATTTTACAAAAATTTAGTAGGTAATAGTTATTGTTTTACTCATTTTTTATTATTTTAGGAATACAATATAAGTATGGAACAAACACAACTTTACATAAGCATGATGCAAAAGTTTTAGAGAGAACAAAATTATGATACTGAACGGTATTTACAATTGTACAGGGTGGCTACAAAGTTGGTGTACCCCTGGTTTTTCGATGGAAATTATTTTTTTCAATCGTTCAACCATGATGAAACACATGAAACTTGATTTTAAAGTGCAAGCCGTACTGTCCTTGTCACGTTAATGAACTCTCTGATGCTGATAGGGCGTGATGCCTGAATATCCCGTAAAACATCTGCAGGACATGGTGCAGATTTCAGCTGTGCAACGATCATGATGGTCTCCATGGATGTCCTGGACAAGTGCACTATCAGGTACGTGATCACATCGCTATAACAACAACAACCACTATAGTATCTGGGAAAAGGGGGATATGCCCACTTTGTGACCACCGTTTTCTGCGTTTACTACTCCAGTTTATTAAAATTTATTTCACATCTTGACTCTACATCCGCTTCATCGCCATGAAGATTTCCATACATTAAAAACTGTGTGTTCAAGGCAGATGTAGAGTGAACAGTGGATACATTTTCTTTCTTTTTCTGATTCACATCACCTAAAATATGTCTTCTTACTTTTTAAAATTGCTTTCCAAGCTCCTTCTTCGTGACTTTCAAGATTCAAGAATGCTTTGAATTTGATCCTCTTTTTCTGGGTTCACAATGATACAGGAATATCCAATAAAGATCTATTGTTAAATCCATAACATGAGAAAGCTTGTACTGTTATAAGCACTCCAGCTGAAACTGAACTGTGCCTTTTAAATGGTAGAAGGACACTGTTAAAATTGTTGGCTTGCCACCACGTCTCCCAGATGCCTAGCATGGATAAGGTGGGGGAAGAAGCCAAACCAACAAGGACAAGCAAAGATAGAGGTTTGCAGTCAAATTCCCGCCACATGGATTCTCCCGGGTTAAGAGCTGGATTTTTCTCTGTTTCTTAGCGTTGTTGGTTACATTGTTATTGTTATAAGTCACCCTTGTTTCCAATGCATTAATTTTTTTCTAGTACAAAATGAAAAGATGTACAATTTTATGTTCTCGCATTTTACATTTTTGCACATTTGAAGTTTTTACAGGTAGTTCTCCGGAAAAATTTAGAGTCTGTGTAGTACGAGAGTAATGAAAACATTTGTGTTAACGTAAAAAAAATATTAGTTTTGTGTTTGGTAGAAATGTGTGCCATGCATCACTAACTGCAAAATCCCAAGTGGAATCATGATGAGAAATTTCCACAATCTTGATGTAAATAATTAAATGCTATTCTCAAGAGTATTAACAAAAGTGCAACTTAATTCGACACTAGTACAAGTAAAATTCAACAACGAGGAAAACGTAACGTGTAGCGGTTGGAATTTGAAAGAGGTGGTAGTTACAAGAGACGCGGTGCGTTTATAGTCTGCCGTTCATTCACATGGAATTTTATAATGAACGACAGGCCATGCCCATCGCTTGTCCAGAAAGGGTTAAATTGATCAGTATTTGGTCTGTTAAGTCATTAATATTAACCATCTGGCATGTTTCCAACTTCCGACTGTGAACATCACCACGTTGTGGCTGAGAACCATTAGTTTTCATTCATTTCACCTTTTGTACACTCGCCTGAATTAGTACTCTGGGAGTTTGTTTCTTTATACAGCATATTTGCAAAATATACAATTCAGTCTACAAGTGTATCAAGATACACTATAAAATGCATCTTATTACTAACTTCGTTGACCCTGTACATGGGAATTTTGACTTTTTCAACTATTGTAGTTTCTCACTGCTTTTGGTGATAAATTCCTATGGTAACTTAATAAACAGTCATTAGTAGGTACAGTCACGGACACTTCTGGGTTGTAGCAATAACATGGGCTCTAAATGGAATCATCACAACCCAGAAGTGTCTATGACTGTACACATTATACCAGTGACAATATTTATTCCAATGTAAAGCCTGTTTTTTCCAGAAGCTTGACCGTTAAAATGATTTATGTCAAAAGTCAGATTTAGCACATTCTTTGTTGTGGCATTGATGCAACAATGTAATTTCCCACCATTAGGCTCTGATAAGGGTGGTAGTTTTGGTGCATGTAAAGAAACTTGTGTACTGCACAATAGCATACTGGTATGTTCGTCAATGATGATACCCCTGGTGAACACACAGAGTGGTGTAGGATTATGCAACATTATGAGAGTCCACAACATAAAACTTTCACCATCATAATAGTTTGTTTGGATGTTGATGCAGTCAAGAAAGTCATGATAGCCAAGAAAAAGTCAAGATATTATACTTGTGGCCAAGAATTTTGGCTATTACAATGAATGACTGATTTAGTTTATTTTACTAATGGATGAAGGGACAATCAGAAATATATTGGGATAACAAAATGAGCCCCACATCAGATTAATCTGGCTGTGAATTCAGAGACCAGAGCCTTGCCAGTCTCCCAAATGCAGTCCAGGTGCATTAATAGATAATGCAAGTCTAATTCTATTGCTAAATACAGCTTCAGTTTTCATCTTAATTGACTTTTTGGTAGGGGTTCTTAATTTAAAAAATATAATTATTTTGTAAATTGCTAATTTTCAACTTTACCTAAGAAGGGATCAAATAATAATTAAAGGTTAAGGAAAATGGAAAAAAAAGTTATGAAAAATGAAGGAGTTTGTATTTGTTATTTTGGTAGACACCCTGTGATGGCAAGGCTCTTCCTGCTTCTGGATTCCCTCCAAATGTTGCTCCTGTGTTCATGCACAGTGTTACACAAGGGCTGAGATTTTAATAGTGGCGACACATTTGTAGAATCACAGTGAAATAAAAATAGTATATCCTGCTTAGATGGTCAAGTTAGTAGGACATCTGACTGCCACACAGAAGACCCAGGGTAAGTTATCTAAGGTCTGAAATTTTCTGACCTTGTCTCTGCATAAAGTGCAGGGCCGGATTAACCCCCACCAAAAGGAAGCTGTGAAGGGCCTCCACCAAAAAATCTTTTAACCAGCTGGCTATGCTTGCGAAAAATTACATAAGTTGTATTTTTAAAAAAAATAAAAAAAAACTTCAATATTGTCGTATGTCTACACTCTTCTGGATCCAATTGTTGCACAGCTCTCAGTCGATCTGTTTGTAGATATCTGAAGCTCAGTATACTTTATACCATGGATTGATTTGGCTGTGGTGTGGAAATAAGGCACACTTATTCAAACAATCAATTCTCAGATACGATGAAGATAATAAATAATCCTACGAAGTACATAACTTTCTTTCGTTAATAACATTGTTTTAGAACCGTGAGTTTTTCTAGGGAAAAAATGTGTGGAGATACTAACGCTCTCTCTTGGTGCCTAAATGAACTACGGGACACCTCACTTTAAGCAGCACTTTTGTGAACCGCGCTAACATAAGCTAACGGACGGCGGAATGAGTTGATTGTTTCCTTTCGGCTAAATAAACTAGCAGAGCTAGTACCATGTTGTGCCCACTCTTTGAATCGGGTAGGGAAAGCAGCAGCTAATGCATGTCCTGCAGAAGTTCATTTCTTCGATTTTGTACAACGACTTTATGTGTTCTTCACAGCATCACCTCACCGATATCAAACATTGGTGGATAAGTTAAGACAAGCAGAAGGGAAATATTATTTTCCCAAGAGTTTAAGTGAGACTCGGTGGGCATATAGAGCAGATGCCACAAGAGCCATAGTCCAAGGTTACGAAAAATTTAAGGAAGCTCTTGTCGAAATAGGCAATGACAAAGAAGTGAAGCGAATGGGCTCTCATGGCAGATGTCATCCCTGGAAATAACATTGTTAGCCGTCTTCTGGAATGACATTTTAGAGAGATTTGATGCTACGAGCAAAACACCATGATCCAAAGTGAGTTCTTCAGTCTGTCATTGACATTTTGAGATCTTTAAAAAAGTTCGTAGAATCAAAAAGGAACTTGTTTTCTGAATATAAGGAGATAGCTAGAAGAAGAAGTAGCACAGAAGAGTACAATAAGGAACACTCACGTCAGCAGGTAAGAAACGTCTGACTGAATCCTCTTGACTATGAAAATGAACCTCAAATCCACCTCTCGCCTAGTGAACATTTCAGAGTGGAAAGTTTTCTGCCAGTGATTGATCAAATCACCTCATCACTCGCAGACAGGATTTGTCCCTATGAAACTGTCACAAAGAGGTTTAGTATTCTAAATGAACTTGCAGTGGCAACTCCATCACAAATTACATCTGCAGCTCGCGAGCATCTACGAGGAGGATCTGGAACCCTCGCTAGAGAATGAGCCGATACAGTTTGCACACCTAATAAGCAGTAGCAATGTCAAACATCAGGAAGACATCCCAATGGAGCTGTCCATGTATAATATTGTATGTAAGGACCGGTTCCGGAGTACATTTCCTTGTCTTAATGGTAACAAACTGCAGTGAAGAAATATCTTTCTTAAAAATGATATTAATGAAAAACAGACTTCGTGCTGCCATGTGTCAGGATCGCTTATCCAATCTTTGTTTTTTAAACATTGAACATGAACTTCTTCGTGAATTGGACTTCGATGATATAATAGATGAATTTTCGGCGAAAAAGGCAAGAAAAGTGTGTGTACAATAAGACTGGGAATTTTCTTGAAGAAAGTGTGGTTACTACAATTTCCACAATGAACCTGTCGGTAATTGTCCAGTAGATGGACCATGCATATGTAGTGGCATGTTTACTCTTAATTGTAAATAATATCATTTATAATAAATTATGCACGTAAGTACTGTCTACTGCTCTGATCTCTGTTTTCGTCTGAACCCCCTTAGTATTTACCATATATTGTAGTCACGGTGTTCACTCTTCATAATATATTGTAGACATTTAAATGCAGAATTTTACTGCTGCTATAGCGCTACAATTTTCGTCCTGTAACTTTATTTTACTGCGCTATTCTCCATGCATACCTATCTGCGATATGTTCGATTGTGAATGACTACTGATTCTAAAATCAGGTCTACCATTTCAGCTGCTAAAATTGTTGGTTAACATATTGAGCTAATAAAACTCCTAGTAAAAAATAATTTTAAAAAATGGGGGGCCTCCACAAACCTTGATACGGCCCTGATAAAGTGGCTCACCCAGCCTCAAATAAATGGTACTTGGGGGCATCCGTGATGTCGGGGTAGAGGTGGCTGGAATGTGATGCTGATCACATAACCTCTGTCATAGCATGAAGATGCAGTTGATGTCATTCCCAGTTATTCCTCACAATGTGCAGCGCACTTGTATGCAACAATCGTGGTAGATGTGTTAACTCACAAATTGCACAGTGCAGATACAAGCAGAAACAGCACTCTCATGCTGTTCGCTTGCACTGGGACAATCTGGCCAAGGCTAAACTGTTACATTTTGATATCCCTCATCAGCAGCAGCAATTGGGTGCCAAAACTGTGGGGGAACAAGAAGAGGCTTAGCATTAAGAGGAAACTGCCCACACCCCTCCCTAATTGCCACTGCTGCCCCTCATTGTAATCTTTTACCCATCCTGCTTTGCATGGTAATGCAGATTCCCCACAAGCCTTCAGAAATCCTTGCAATGACATCTGCTCTGGCACTATGAATTTTTTCCCTAACACCCTGAATGAATGTTTTTATTACTGTGCCACTCAATGTAGTGCAGACAATGGCATGTCCAAAGGGGGGTTGGTGGGGGTCATAAATCCCCCCTCTGGGGCATTCCTGAAAAAAGAATGTCAAAAGCAGAGGAAAATGGCAAAATGAGGACTGACTACAAAAAAAAATTATATGTAACCCTTCTTCTCAAGAATCCTGGGCATGCCACTGAGTGCAGAGGGAGTGTTAATTCACCCTGAGGTATGCCTAACTTGCGGTGTAAATGGAATAAACTTTTTATGTTTTACTGTTTTTCTAACCATGTGTTGCCATTATTAAAATTTCAGTCTTCATATATACCTTTCATGTGACCCCCACCAGTACTACTACCTGTGTCATGTATGTTCATATCATCTTTGAAGGAGTTGATGAACACATCTGGAGTATAGGCTGGGTGCCTGGAAGTACACTTAATAATACAAAAGAAAAAAGTGTATTCAGAGTAAATTGACTGACAGTTCTAATACTTTAATGCGTATTCTTTGGCTTTAAATACTGCTTGACACCTGTTCTTCATAGAATTAACCAGTTTCAGAGCTTATTTTATTCCACTCGGCTTGCACAACAGTAGCCACCGGCCCTATACACAGGCCGAGAACCCAGAGACTGAACCCAGGTGGACTCAAACCCATGCCATCCCACTGCCCAAAGCACAGCGCCTTTGACTGCACATCCACGGAGGAGGACATACACGTATATATACAACCTTGGTGACAATGAAGTTCGACCAGAAAGGAATACTTGATTAAATGCACAGAGGCATAGGCGGTGAAATGGGTGACCCGCAGAAGTGACGCATGTGTGTAAGAGGAGGCGTGTGAGCAGGCAAGAATCGTGATCCCAGCATGTTGCACCCAAGGTCACGTAAAGAACGAAAACGGGGAACTATACGCGTGACATTGAACTTCGACCAGGCACCAGACCCATATGGAAAATTCCAGATAGTGGCGCATTCGACGGAAGCATGACGTCACGGACACGATAAGGGAGTCCGCCGTATATAAGCGCGTGCTGTGCACCGAGGAACCGCAGTGTATCATCACCATAGCCAGGGGCAAACCTATTGACAACACCGTGAGGAGAAGAGTGGTGGAGTTGCAACGGGATGGACTCAGTGAACGGGAAATAGTGCGCCAACTGAACTTACCCAAGTCAACCGTCCACTGCATCATCAAACACCACGGGTACTACAGAGCCAGCTAAGGCCCCCGGTCGAAAACGCCTGCTGAGCGTGCGTGACCTACGGATATTTAGGCGCTATATCCAGACCAACAATCATGTTTCTGTGGCCGAATTACGACTGTGGACTCGAGAACGCTTTCACATTGAAGTGTCAACCAGAACCATTCGCCGTTGCCTACAGCGATGCGGTTACCGAGTGTACAAGGCGAAACGTAAACCCTTCCTTTCCATGTTGAACAAAGGCAATCGACTACGGTGGGCACGAATGTACCGGGGATGAATATTTCGGCAGTGGAACAGGGTTTTGTGGACGGACGAATCCATTTTCAATGTTGTGTACGGGAAAATACGAAAAACAGTCATTTGTCGGAAGGAGGAACAGAATGAAGCAAAATGTTATGCACGTTGGGTACAGAAACCTGAGTCAGTGATGGTATGGGGATGCATGACGACATCTGGGGTTGGCCCACTACACGTCTGTGAGGGCATTGTGAATGCACACGCCTATACAAGCATACTGGAGCGGCATCTTCCCACAGTGCGAAGGCACCTGTTCCACAGGCGGCGTCTCATCTTTCAACACGACAATGCCAGGCCTCATACAGCGCGGCTGACAAAAGAATGGATGACTCGCCATCACGTGCGAACTCTGCCATGGCCACCATCGAGTCCCGACCTCTCGCCCATTGTGAATGTGTGGCGTGTTCTTAAGCGACGTGTGCAACAGAGGGGACCCACGACAGTGGCTGCTCTTATCGCCTGCCTGCAGGAGGAATGGCACCGCATCGATGTGGAATACCTTGAACGACTCGTCCGCAGCATGCTCCGACGCATGACTACAGTTATTCGCCGACGGGGTGGCGTCACACCATGGTAAACAGGATCCCCTCTAACAGTGGTCGAACTTCAATGTCACGTGTAGATGGACGAAAATGTTTTATTTTGTGTGGACACCATACATTGCTGCGTTGCAGCGGAAATTTATGTTTTCCTTTGTTCCATGTAGCCTGCTGAATAAAATATGTTCAGCATATGCATGTGTTCTCCTTCTTTCACAACGCACTCCTATATTTGTGACTGGTCGAACTTCATTGTCACTAAGGTTGTATATATATACACACCAGAATAATATAGCTGTTTTATCCGTTCTTTTCCTTTATGTCCATGTATATAATTAGGGATGTGACGAAGCTGAAAATTTACCGATGCCGATGTACTCACCGATAATTTTTGGAACCGATACCGATGCCGATATTTAACCGATTCCGATACATAAGATTATTAAACAGAAATGGGATGTTATTTTCTGCATGACAAAAATAAATTTGCTATGTACATTTCTATTGCATATCATATATATTCTCAAGAGATGCAAATGTACATTTGCATCTACAAAAGGTTATGTGAACCTAGAGATTTAACATTAGTACACAAGCAGTTCTTTGAAATGCAAAATGAATTCCTGTTCTGCCAGATTCAACTTCAGAAATACGAGATTTGGAAGCACTTCAGGAAGTAACCTACTTCTTATCTTATCGCAGATCTGTTCAGCAACACTGAACACTCAATCACTCAATACTGATGCAGCAGGTATGCTCAAGTATTTTCTCAGCACTTGCTTCAGGTTTGAATATTCATTTTTGAATTTCCAATACAACAGCAATGTACTGTTTTATTTCCGATTTATAGTTAGGTTGAACCTCTGAATGAGAGTTTGCAATAATTTTATTACAAAAACTCTACAATAATGATGAATCATAACCAAATTTTCAATAAATCTTACAAAACTAGAATATAAAACTTATTAGAAGGTAAAACTCTAGTATAATCTGTACCGGTTTAAATATCGGATTTTTGCCGATTCCGATACCGATGCCGATGTGTCAATTTCTGCCGATTTTCATACATCTGTGATCGGCTTCGGCACATCCCTATATATAATATTTATTTTGTAAAATAAATGGTTCGTTTTGGATGTGGATGTCTTGGATACTACAATACAATGAAATGTTATCAAGGTTAACTCTGGAAGTGTCACCTCACGCTGTTTTTGACACTCTGTCCTGTTCAAGTTGACCGTGATCCTTTCGTCAACATCTGTTTTCTCTCCTCATGCTGAGGCAATTATTTAAAAGTGACAGAAAAGGGTCAGCTCAGGGCAAGGACAAAAAACGAAGATTCTGCAGGTTTCATGGAGGATTTCAAATTATTTAAAAAATATTTAATCTGTTAAACAAACAAACATTTAATAATTTTGTAGATTGTAGCATGTTTAAGAATCCATGCATTATTCCATTACACACAGGCACGGATAATACACACATTTATTTACATACATTGGCAACTCTGCCAGTATCTTCGCTCTGCGGAGGTTGGAATTTCCAGAAGATCGGAGTGTTTCCGATGTGAATGAAGTACTGGAACTGAATTGTCTACTGAAATACTCACAGTACACACTTTGAACAAATTAATTTATATTTTTTTATTCAAGCTATTCGTTTTCTTAGGGGGGGGGTAAATTTTTTTGTGAATTTAGGCTGGGTGTGAACATGGGGGGGGGGTAAATTTATCTGAATTTAGACTGGGTGTGAACACCCAACGATTTACTCCATGCGACGCCACTGAAGGTACCCATTGACACGAGACTGGATGGGCCTTAGAGCCGTGCAGAAACAGAGAAATGACTGGAAAATTTCCTTGGACAGATCACCTGCCCCCTGGGCAAACCCGAGTCTTCTGCATGATAGCCAGATGCTCTACCAACTAAGCTATCACGGCTCCTCTATCCGTTTGAAATCAACATGACATTATTATGTTGATGTTATAAAATAAATATATCTTGTCCTTTCTAGTATGAAGACAATAACAATAATTCATATTTATTAGTGTACTTTTATTTTTGAGTGTGCAAGAAAATTTTTAAATGTGTTATCATTGTAATACATTTTTTTCATTTCAACTTGCAGATGGTGTCTCCATTGGATAATTTGCTCGAGAGAATTGGGAAATCTGGTCGTTGTCAAGTTTCACTTCTTCTCCTACTTGGATGCAATTATTTAATTGTTGCTGTGAACCATGCACTTCCTGGGTTTCATGGCTACACACCACCATTCCACTGTAAGGTAAGTTTTGCTCTGCTCTTGATGCACATACAAAGGAAATTCCATGTGTGACTTACAAAATGCGGCACACCGTTCTTTGCAAATTTCTAATTTTTTACAAAAACGACATTTAAAGAAGTATTTCTTTTTTACATAAGCCGTAAATGTGTAATCTGACAGGACACAAGATCCACAAGTAGCAGAGTTCCAAAATGTAAATGAATAGTTTTGACTTAAACTTCAGTGTCTTTGTAGTGAGGATATTTACAAAGTCACAAACAAGAGTATTAATTTGGTATGTCAGTTACACAATACTTTTGTACTCACAGTTTTCTGTTTAGAATTGTGAGAAAAATTTTCAAAAATTTAGGTCAAAAGAAAGTAACCTTTATTATGGGTTATATTATTAAAACACTTATATGCTACATTAGAATGAGAATGTGATGGGTTACAAGAATAAAAATTAACGTTTGAAGTATCTCCGAATCCATCAGCAGGTCCTTGTCCATGTACAGATGTAAGGTAAGGTAAAATTCCCATTCTCATTGCACCATGTGACGAGCTTTTTGGAGATAATATGATCAGCATCATGCTCCAGCCACCTTTATCCCCTAAGGTTGCCCCCTAGGTACCCATTTATTTGAGGATGGGTGAACCCCAGAGCTGCTTTATGCAGAGACAAGGCTGAACAATGCTGGCCTTAGATCACCCAGCCTGGGAATTTTTAGAGGTCTGTCCTGAATTTTGCATTTTGTTCACTTCTCTGCTATTCATTTTACTGGGGATGTGAGTCAGGGGTTATATCTTGAAGTAACGCCATCCCCAAAACTTTTTAATCCTAGACATGGATTTTAGATAAGAGTAGTTTCTCTGAATTATGTAATAGGTGAAAATAGCCTCAAGTGCTGGTGTACCCATAAATTTGTCTTCATTCAATTATTCGCCCTAGTATGCAGCTGCATACATTTGTTGTTTAAAACGTTTATTATTTTAATTTTATTTTTTGTTAGATGGTAGCTTAGTTGCACAACTACAAATTTTCAGAATATTCATGTGTTTTCTCACTAGAAATGTTACAAAGCATTTGAACTGCAGAACAATAAATTCTGAATTTGTACTGCAATGACTTCTTTTGTAGTGCACGTTATGTGTAATAAAACATACAACATATTTCGTTTCAGACTCCACTGACCACATCCTCTTCAATTCATTCTGGGGAAGAGACCAAGTTGTATGAATGTGAAACAACTGTAGAAACAGGCAACGAAACGTGGGGATTGAAGGCATGCTTGCATGGGTACGAGTTCCACACAGTGAGGGATGAATCAACTATTGTTACAGAGGTAAGAGTCAACCATTTGAAAACTCAGCACTCAATAGTTTAATAGCTGAATCTCTATCAATTCAATATAAGATTTGGAATATACCATATCCCATATCCTATTAGGATATTTGTGATAGCTAATGTTAGCTACATCCTGTATTTGCATTTGAATCTGTTATTTGGTGTCGCTTTTCTCCCACTTTTGGCTAATGTGATTAGATGAAATTGAAGAAAGGACACTCGTAATGAATGTCCAGCCTGGGACTTGAACCTGGGAACTTTGGTGGCAAGGTTGAAAGTTGACCACTTAACATGCTCTGTTACCGAGCTTTGACCACTTAACATGCTCTGTTACCAAGCTGTCTTATATCTAGTGTTGGGCGATATATCATCCAGACGATATATCGCGATATTGAAAAAATATCAGTCCAGGTGATATCAGCTAGATGATATATCGTTACGATATTTTGGTGATATATATCGTGTCGACGATATATTGTAACAATGTTTTGGCGATGTATCATCACAATATTTCACCGATATATATTGTGTCAGCAATATGTCACGATATTTGGCAATATATATCGTGGAGACGATATATCACCAATATCACAATATGGAAGAAAGTATCATATTGTATCGTCTGAGACAATATTTTCTTTATATATCATGATATCAAACTTCTGATATTGTCCATCACTACTTATATCCTGTTTCTATACAGTCACTGACACGTCTGGATTGTAATGGCTCTATTTACTTTCAATTGACTGTACAGTACTAAGTTCCAAGTTTGTTGACTGTTGTCAAAAATTGTCACCATAGCTACTTGCTACATCCTCAAAAAAGAACTTAGTAACATTCATCTCACTTCACTGGGCATCCAGTATCACCCTCTCTTGAAGAAAGTCAAACCTGTTCTATTTAATCCACAACAGTGATCCAAACACTATGGATATCTTTCCAGTCATACGTAAAGTTGGTTTTCTTTGCTTTCCGAATTATCAGCAATATCTTGATCCGCTCTACTACATGCCCTGTACATAGTAGCAACTGATCAAAGTGTAAGACCTACCTTCCTCACCGTGACCATGCATTCTAAGGTGCAAGCTCTTTGGGCTCCGGTTACAGGATGTGCACAGGTTCGGCTCTCTTCGGGAGAAGCGTAACAACTTTTTCCCTGAGATTTCAACCTGTGTATGGGACCGCTGCCCAGCCACAACTGTGAGGAAATTGAGGAGTTACGAATGAGTAGCGTAACCTGCTCATGGAATGACAACAATGACTGGGGGTTCGTTGTGCTAACCACACGTCACCCCGTAATTGGTTGGATGATCTTACACCTCAACAGGTGGGAGTGAGGAGTAGGTAGGCCCTATCCCTCATGGGCTGTTGCACCACAGGTTATTTATGAATATTTCTATTGGGAATCAAACCTGGGACCACTCATATCAAAGGCGAGAACACTGACCATTTGGGCACAAGGGACCATGGATAATTTTATCCTTCTCCCTCAGGGAACCTCCACTCATCCGATCTGTTACATTTGTGATGACTTAGACCTGGGAGAAAGATCTTTCTACCATTTTTATTTTGTGATCGTTGATTACTTACTTTCTAATTTTACCAATGCTTTGATTGTAGTTACCTGATTCGGCTTGCGAGCTCTGGGTTTATGGCACCAGACCGACCAGTCACTCGCAAGTCTTAAGTTAGCTAATTAGTGAACAGTAAATAAGAGTAACACAAAATGAAATAAAGTACTAATAATATCTAATTTTTACCTTGTATTTGAAAATTAACCTTCAAGTCCAATATTCACTACATTTTACACTATAAACAGTGGTATTTCCAATAATCAATATCAACTTTTCTTCTTATGCCAGAGCATGTGGTGTGGGATTAAAAGAGCAACAATTTGTTTCAACAACAACTCTTCACAAGCTTAACTTTACTAATGATTTAAACTACCGTCTAATACGTTTAAAAGTATTTTCTCGATGCCCGGATAAAGTTTGGTCAATAGCGGGGAACTCGCAATGTGACGTCTGATGGCACTACTGCCAACCGAGGAAATCTTTGTTCACCGAGAAAGTTGATGTTTAGCCTTTTCTGTTCCCAACTGCACTGTTCTCGTCCTTTTTGCATCACTCACCCCATTGCAACTCTAAGACTGTGATTGGTTTTAGCATAATCACACCATGCAATGTTAACCAATAGCATTCAAGCTCTTACCCACCTAGCTACAGCTTCTATTGCAACACTATGCAAGACACGCACACTGAAATCCAACACTCTTCCTACGCAATATTCCTGTTCCTCGTAATCACCCTTTCGTCCTATGTGTGCGTTATTTTATGTGACCCAAAGTCACGATCTACCATCCTCAGTAGGCTCAACAATCATCATACAGAACTTAGATTTTACAGGTGCTAAACAATGAGGTAGAAGATGTAGAGTGACTGAATCAGTTTCTTCCTGAAGCAGATTCAAAGTTGCGACTTACTATTGGTCATGATGGAACCAACAGCTGGTTCCATCGGAACTGTGTGATCTGCTTATGCAACCACAAATTGGAAGTTGCCTCTTTCAACTGATGCCAACTCCGAGCAGAAATATTAAGAAAAAAATTCATGTTCATTTTGCCTCAACAATTTCAATGCTTCCACCAATCTACATTTTCTGTACTCGTTGGTTGTCACCCATATCAACAGCTGTAACACTGCATCTGGGTAGTAGTCATCTATCAACCCCTCCCCCCTCCCATCCACAGATACCTCTTCTAAATGGTATCCCAGGTGTAGTGATTGGTGCAGCTTCATTGACACCAGAAGTCTCAGGTTTGAACCTTGGTTAAGGCATTTTTATCATTGTGATCAATCCAATTGGTAGAAAAGCAACGAAAAATAAGAAAAATAGAAATAAATAAAGGTAACAAATAAAAGCTGTTGGGAACGCCTCCCAAATCTCTCTCTTGCATGTAAACGTACCTCCAGCCTGAACTTAACATAACTATCCAATAATCTTATCTCCATTTTACCATTACACATCATACTGTCCAATATTTCTGACATTCCAACAGCATCTAATCACACTGTTGTGTATCATTTTATTGAACACCTTCTTTGATATTCATCTGGCTACATTGCAATATATGTCACCATCTTTCGTTCTAACATGATGTGCCTGCCAACTTGCAGAATATCATCATTTTATTAAATTAGGCACATACAGGAGATGTACTATGTCGATTTTTCAGTGAAAAATGCAGGCTCGACCAGGACTCGCACTGACATCTCTACACTGGGAGGAACCAGGCAATGTTGACGTCTTGAAAGGCAACAGGTCTCATTGTGGTAGCACTTGCAGAGACTGGTAAAACAGCGCCAGCGAAAAATCAGGCAAAGCCAGGCCGGCTCGGAAGCTCCGCCAGAGAATCTATGTATCATTATTTTGTGCTTCCTGTTTCATTCAATTTATATTGTCATGTTACAAAATGAGAGAAAAAAGTAGCAGCAATAAGCAATAATATGAATCTTTTCTGTTTTCCAGTGGGAGCTTGTGTGTGATAGAAAAGTCCTACGACCACTGGTGGCTACTGTTTACTTCTGCGGCGTGACAGTTGGTGCCATTCTGTTTGGCATTTTGTCTGACAAGCTTGGCCGACGCCCTGTCATGCTGTTTTGTCTCTATTCCCAAGGAGCATTAGGAATTAGTCTATATTTCGTCCACAATTTATTGGTCTTCATGTCTGTAAGATTCATTCAAGGTGTTTTCATTCAAGTAAGTATTTAATTTTTTATTAGGGGATGGGCCAAGATGAAATTTTGGCCGATTCCGATAAAGTACTGATATAAAATTTACCAACACTGATAACTGATATTCTACGGATGCGATATAAAATTCCAAATGGTCCTTGTAGAACCTGAATGGATCATTGACCTCCTTATTAAATGTGTGTTTCGAGGTGACTGCAGTGCAATAGAAGTTGCATATTTAGACATTTACTTTTTTAAAAAGTAGGACATTGAGATTTTCCATAAAAATTATAACAGAATGGCAGAATTTTGCACTAAATTACAAGATATGTCTAGCAGCGGCGTGCATTCAGGATACGCAAGGTACGCACTGCGTACCCACAACACATTAAGAAAAAATAAACAATTTTTCGTCTTCCCCGAACATGAAAATTCAACAATTATCACTCCGAAAGCAGTTCCACTGCAAGAAATTCCTATTTCCGCACGAACACGCTGCTGCCTTCCTGAAGGCAGTCCCGAATGATCCCGATTGTGAGACTTCGGCATCCACCCGATCCACGTTCCTGCCGATTTCCGCAGAAAGACGCTGTTTCTTCTGCTTGGTACCCTAGAAATTCGGAAGGTAACCCCATTGGCTCATATCAGCCTCGACCACGTGTTTGGGTCTGCCCGCGCCTTCCCTCTCTCCCACTTTTTTCCCGGTTCTAAGCATCGAGGGTACCCAAGATTTTGACAGCGTATGCAGTGTTGACAGTAGTCAACATATTTTTTTCTGGAATGCTTAGCTTACTAGCATTTAGCAGCCACGCGTAGATAGATCACTGTTGGGTTGCAATAAAAATACATTATAAAAAGTGATACAGGAATCAGACAGGAGGGCAAGAATATGTAGTGGTGGAAGATCATATTTAATATACGCGTAAACTATCACATATAAAATATTTATGTGAGGTTAAAGTTACACAAGCAAGTTTTTTTTTCGTATAGGGAGGTGAGGGTCAGAATGGACTGTCACTGTCGAGGGGAAAATATGTGAACAATTTGCAAGTTCCGCATAATTCTCAGAGTATGAGAGTATCTGTTTATCTCCTTTCGGGATCAACATTTCCTTTGAGTTTCATAGCATGGGTGTTGATTGTTGACCCAACGATATGAATGAATGATAAAAGAAAAACATAATAAAACACAATGCTTACAATGGGATTAGAATGAGCCCCTCCCCCCCTCCCGCCAGACATTGCAAAGTGATGTACGGTAGTTTAGCTTTTGAAGTGTTCTGGGATGATGTATGCTGACGTATTTTCTACTTGTCCTTAATTATCTCCCTTCTACAAAATACTTTGTCGACTGGCAACTCCGATTCATTTGTCCACAAGAACGCGTGGTTTTCGGGCATAGCGGGACCGGACACAACGTACCGTGGGAGGTCGACTTTTGCTTTCTTCTGTCGTGTGAAATTTGCAGCGACTGTTTCGTTCATATTATTTACATTACAGGATCTCTATTGTTTGTTGGTGCTGTGAAGTGATAAAATAGGGGGACCGGGAGTTATTGATGACATACTGGAGAAGGGATTTTCGGAATTTACGAAAAAAGTGTAAACAATCCGAAATGGAAGGTCTGTTCCTGATTTGGAAAAATTGTTTCAGGCAGGAGTTGTGAAGGATGGTAAGCAATATATTAGGCATTTTGATTTTTGAGAAGAAGAAAAAATATCTCTACAGAGTGTTGACTGAGTAGAAAAACAGTGAAACTTTATTGTTGGCCTTATTCGTTGGTGTCCTCTGCGAAAGATGTTGTGAAATAGTAGAGGATACTGAGATTTATCAAATTTATTACATGAAATTTGAAAGGACGGAAAATGATTGTGCATTTCCTTCCCGTTCAATGTTCATCGCACTGCATGAAGGAAATAATCACAGTTGAATTGTTGGACTGTACGTAGCTACTATCAGAATATATTTGTGAATATAAAATATCATACATATATTTTAGCTCATTACTTTTGGATATTGATACAAGGATGAGAAATTTCCCATTATAAAATTGTAGAAAAAAGTTATTTTCTGAATAACATGATGGCCAGGGAGGGGGGGGGGGTTCTGGCCCCCATGATTCATTTCGGTTGGCCCATGTTGCGTACCCTAGTTTAAATGTCACCGCACGCCACTGATGTCTAGATATATCGGATCGGTAAAATAATTGGTAATTTTACTGTTAAACTGAAACCAATAGAGTACAGATTAATCTGTCCCATTCCTAGTTTTTATTATATATTTTACACTACTACAGTCAATAATTTCATGAACTGGCTGCATGGTACATTATGAGATTGATGAAGTCCTGAGATAGTGCCATGGCAGTTCTGTTCTCATCCTACAAGAGGCAGTTGTGTGTATGCAATGTGTGCAGAAAGAAGGCCACTGTTGTGAAGGTTAGTTGTCTGTGAGTGACAGAAATTGAGAATGGCACTCTTTGAGCAACAAGCAAATGTCAAGTTGTGCCAAAAATTAGACAATTCTGCAAGCAAATTAAACGTTTTAGATTATTATTATCAATTAAGTGTATAGTGAAGAAACCTTCAGCTGTAGTGCTGTGCTTAAGTGACACAACTGTTTTGCACAGGGAAAGGACAGTTTGGAAGATGGGCACAGTGATTTATGCACACAGCCCCAACACCTCCCTAATTTTTTCAGAAAGGCCCATTTATTGGTAATTTTGACTCTCTGACCAATATAAGTATATCATTTAATGATAAAATTGTTGATAATTTTACAGATGGCATATTTGCTCTACTTTATATACAGTTATAATTCATGTTCTGTGGTTTTGCAAAATATTTTTCTAAACCAAAATCCATTGCAGAGTTTCATATATTAATTAAGGGGTGAATGATCAGTGTTTGCCTATTAATATCCATAGTTTTTGTTGACTAAGGCAGATATAGTTGTGGCACAAACATTCAAAGAATGATTCCTGTAAACATTCAGTCCTTTTTATATCAAACCTGTCGCTTTATTTCCCGTAATTTTGTTTCAAGCCATTAAATAAAGCAGAAATTGAAGTTCCATGTATATTTTGTTTTTCACTACTGTCATATTTCTCAAATAATCCCTTCTAGTTCTAAGAGTAGTGACTGTAGGTCAGCTGTGCAGATTGTGGCCCTGACAAAGTTTCCAAGAAATTCACTTCAATATAAAAAGTAGCATAGAAATGAAGTAAATGATGGAAGACTATTAAAAATATTATTACATATTTTATTTTACCTATATATTTTTACATGTATCAGTAATATATTCTACCTATGTATAAAGATCTGGGCCATGATAATTAGGAAAAAGTTTGTATATGACATACATATTTCTGATGTTACTAAATATAAAAGTAAATTACTAAATATTTAAAAATACATTATTATTAAATATAAAGGAATTAATTTTTTACTTTTATATCTATCAGATATTTAAAAAGTAAATTAATTACTTTGCTATTTGAATAAAGTTGAATAGTTTTATTATGAATAAGCTTTTGTTTAGATTTTGCTTTCTATTAATATAAATCAATTAGATTTCGTAGTTATGTTTGTCTTGTATTCTTCTTCTACTTTTATTGCACATATATTGTTATTGTTGTAGATATGTTAATGATATCTTGAAAGAGAAGGGGGGTAGAAGGCATAAAACACTCACATCCACACTACTTTGTGTGTGTTTTTTATATTATCCTTAGTAAAGTATATTTTATGTCAAACTAATTGCTTATCTTTGGTTTTTATAATGAAAACTTCCCCCCCCCTGAAAGTTTTTTAGTCCAAGACTGTTGGTAGGGGGGAATCCCCCTGTCCCCTGATGATTTCTCATCCTGGGATATAGGGGCTTCCCCGATGGTGCAGTGGTAGCGTCGTCACCTTGTAATCAAGGGGTCCCGGGTTCGATACCCGGTGGAGGTACATAGTGGTTCGGATCCCACTTTAATACTGTAGGTCCAGTCCCGATTAGCCTTACTGTGCATAAAGTGGACTTAAACACCAATTCAATCAATCAATCAATCATCCTGGGATAATGTAAAATCCAGGAACATAAAACCAGGATTTCACTATGTACGAGGTGTGTTAAAAAAAAGGCCGAACTTTTTTAATAGCGTGCCAACGGTTGCAGATGGCATGATCGGACTACCGTGCGCACTTAGCGGCATATCTTAGTAAGAGATCGCCTTTTACTGGGTTCCAATCTATGTGTTAGTTGTTGAGTAGCAGCCGATTGAGTGAGGTCATGCACAAGCGGCTCGTCGGATTAGTGACAAAGCAACAATGAAAGAGTTGGAGGAACAATGCGCGAATGTGAAATTTTGCGTAAAACTTGGGAAAACTTTTACGGAAACATTTCAAATGCTTCACCAAGCATACAGGGATGACTGCATGAGCCGAACACAGTGCCATGATTGGTTTAAGCATTTTAAGGAGGGCAGGAGTTCGATTCCCGAAGATCGAAGGGCTGGGCAACCTTCCACGTCAAAAGATGATCAAAATGTTGAGATTGTTCGTGCCGTGATTCGTGAAAAATCGTCGTTTAACTGTCCATGAGGTTGCTGAAGAAGTTGGCATAAGTGTAACATCCTGCCATAAAATCCTGACTGAAAAACTTGACATGCATTGCATCAGTGCAAAATTCGTTCCACGTTTGTTGACAGATGACCAGAAGCAGAATCGAGTTCTAATCTGTCACGAATTGCTTGCAAATGCAAATGCAGACGAAAACTTTCTCAAGAACATCGTAACAGGAGATGAGACGTGGGTTTACGGATACGATGTGGAAACGAAGAGGCAGTCTTCGCAATGGGTGGGGAGGGGTCTCCTCAACCAAAGAAAGCACGGATGAGTCTGTCAAAAATCAAGGTGATGATGGTTGTGTTTTTTATTGGAAAGGCATTGTACACGATGAATTTGTACCACCAGGTCAGACGGTAAAGAAGGAAGTCTACCAGAGAATTCTAACACGATTGAGAGATGCTGTGCTTAGGAAGAGGCCTGAACTGTGGGGGAATCAGTCGTGGATGTTGCATCATGACAACGCTCCACCGCACACATCGCTTCATGTCACAAGTTATCTGGTAAAAAATCACACTTCTGTTGTGCCCCACGCACCCTATTCTCCAGAATTGGCCCCTGCAGACTTTTTTCTCTTCCCCAAATTAAAAACCACTTTGAAAGGACGGCGTTTTCATACCATCGAGGAAATTCAGAAAAAATGCAACAAGACTACTGCGCACCATTGAAGAAAATGCATTCCAGCAGGCATTCCAAAATTGGAAGAAACAATGGCAACGGTGCATTGACGCTGGGAGGGGGTGCTTTGAAGGGGTTAGTGGTTGAAAGTGTGCATCATGAGCAATAAAGCAAGAACAGCAAAAGTTTGGTCTTTTTTTAACACACCTTGTATGCTGAATGAAGCACATTACTCTAATAGATACCAAAAGTTATAGTTATGCACCTACAAACATGAATTTCACATTTGTCCTCACATAGAAAACTTGTATGTGTATGTAGGTATGTAACCAATGAAATCTTTCTAGGGTTTGCAAGGCACTACATACGCACTGTTGGTGGAGATGTTTCCCCCACGCCTACGGACAGCAGTAGGTGTGGTGCTTGAAGTCTATTGGGCCCTAGGATTAGCTTTACTTGCAGGTGCTGCGTACTTTGTTCCGAACTGGAGGAACCTCCAGTTATCTTTAGGAATACCGACTGCAGTCACCATCTTGTATATTTGGTAAGTTTACGGGATTCATTTGCGACGAGTTTGTGTACAATGGTGTGAATTTGGGCCAGCCATTATAAATTACATCAGTATGTAAGAGTGTTGTAACGGACCATTTAGTAAAGTGCATTTATCTTTATTGAAATATTTGAGCTCGTGGGTATTGATTTGGTGCTAGTCTCAACAATACTAGAAGTCTACTTTACGCATATCAGCATGTAACATTAAAGCATACAGTCACTGTCTCTATGGGAACCAGAAGCATGGAAAAGGGATAACTCCAATCTATTGGCTGAAGGCCAAGGTTAGAGTAAGGACGAGTGGCTAACCCGTAAAAGGGTGAACTATTTTAACCTTTTATAGCCTGAATTTTTGTTATGGAACAAAATGGCAGTTTGAAACATTTATATGTATGGGTAAGACTTCCTTTGGCAGGATTGCCAACAAAAAATCATCTGACATTGTAATAATACTAATTACAACTGATGGGATTTCAAGCAGATTGGATGAGATACCTACGAAAAGTAGTAGGAAGGGTTAGAAGAGATAGGATTAGAAAAACCACCATTAGAGATCAGTTACAGCAAAAACCACTATTGGAAACAATAGAGAGAAAGACACTGTAATGGTTTGGACACATTACAAGAATGGAGGAGGATCGCAAGCCCAGACAGGTGCTGGAGGCCAGACCAGAAGGCAAGGGGGAAGAGGACGACCAAGAGTTCAATGGGAAGAGTATGTGGAAAAGATAGGAAAGAAGAAAGGGAAAACAATGCCGGAAGTCCGAAAACTAGCCTTAGACCGAAAAGTGTACAGGAAATGGATGATGGAACCGGACGCTTAATGGCAGAAGGGGATGGAAAAGAAAAAGAAGAACAACTGATGGGACCCGGAAGTCCCGACATGCCACTTACGTTTTGTGTATAAACAGAAAAATTATATATGAGATGGTGCTTGATTATAAAATATATACTCCCTTCAACACCTACTTGCAAAATATCTACACTAGGGTGCTGCATAGAGGCATTTTTGCTCGATCGTCTAGTAATTCGCACGGATGACGCTAGATGGCTTACGGAATGGACAGTTTCTTCACTCGAGCGAATAACGCCCGAACATTCAAATTGTGGATCGCAAAACGTAAGTTAATAATATATATTAAACTTGTGAGTAATTCGCACAACTTTCATCATGACTTCCCATGAGAGATAAAATTAAGGAAATAGGTTGGTATCACTTTCGGTCATTTCAGAGAGATTTTCAAAGTGATCTTGCGTGGATGCTTTCCAGTTGTGTAAAGAGCGTGGGAGTGTCTTCACGTTTTGAGAACCTTGAGGCAATAAGATTTGTCAAATTGTTCGATAGCGGAAAATTTCGCAGATATCCAAAGGAGTTTGGAATTTATTGTGGTGAGTACATCGTCTATGCATGTGTTTCTTTGGTTTGAAAAGAAATTTTTAAAGTTTGTGTTTAACTTTCTATTGTAATGTTTGGCTCCGAATGCGATTTTTAGGGTGTCCACAAATCCTAAATTGCAATCACGCAGCGTAAATTAAATAAATGAGTCCCCCCCTTTATTTTACCTAACTGCCCACATTAAAAAAATAATGAACAAATAAAGGTATTAATAAATAAATAAGAAATTACGTACCCCTTTAGTCGTATACGGAAAGTTTGCATATGTAAGACGTTTACTACTATACGAAGAACGTTACCTGGAATTTCGAAAGTAAATGTGATGTTTGCGGATCATATGGTTTATTTTTAGAACTGCCACTTTATTATGAAATTTGGCAAATCCAGCGACCGGGCCAATGAGGCTATAAACCTTTAATCTCTCCTCTTGGCATGCCATTGTACTACATGTTTTGTTGTACTGAAACATTGCTTGCCTCCTTCGTAAGACTACGCTTCACTACTGTTTAACACCTTGCATTCTGTTGTTTTTTTTCTTTTGCCTGTCTGGATTAAACCAAGTCCAGCTTATCTGGGTCCAGATTAACGAGGTTTTACTGTATATGAAAATATGAACACAGCAGATGTTTCAAAACACGTATTTATCTACTGAAAACAGTAAACAGAATTTTCATCAGGGTTCAAAGGTGAAATCCTTTAGTCAAGTGAAAAAGATTGCTTGAAGTTTGTTTCTGCATGCTATAAGCTTGCAGGAACTGAATCAAGCAAACTAGTTACCATGTGTCACACGTGGCAGCAATCTTCCCAAGTAGGTGTTTGCCCTTGCGAACTAAAATCTCACTTTTATGAAGAATGTGACGCAAGAACAAGCTAACTTTGACAAGCTATGGTAAGCTTTACACAAGCCTGTGTACAATCTCAGTTGTGCACGTCAATTTATCAGTGTTTTGTTTTAAAATATGCAAGAATTATATCAGAGTATTAAAATAACTTTAATGTATTCACAAAGCATAGTTCTTCACACAATACTGGTGCAATATAAAATGAAAAATAAAATTTTACATAATTTTCAGGTTAATTTCACTCTGTGAACATTTTGTGCAGTATTTTTAGACCCAGCGAAAGAACAAAATGTTGGGAAAGTATCTGCCAATATCAGAACATAAATTCCAACCAATACTTTATCATACCGGTACTAACAGTATTGGCCAATATCGATTATCTTTTTGTCTTATTTTTTTTTCTTTTTAATACTTTACTTTCAATTAATATACCAGTTCAGACCTTAGACCTTGTGCACAATAACTGAATTATAAGATGAATTTGTGGTACATTCACCATGTGTCTGGCTTTAAAAAGTATTTTCTGGAGTGAATTACAAAAGAGAGAAATATCATCGCAGAATCATGACTTCAAATGGCTTCAGTATGAAATAAGACCTTATGTGCACATCTAACAAGCAAATTCACGGTGACCTTATCACAAATTCTGTCTCATCATATTACCTGTATGTACATAGGTTTAAACAGTTTCATTTAGATATTAATGTTGTACATACTTTCTGTTTTCATTTCTGATAATTCTGCATTTCTTACAGTGCTTATTATTAATGTGTCAAAATCCTGATAAATTGCACGTTTGTAATAATTAAGGTTTTCTTCTTTTGTGTTCAAAATTAGTGGTAATATGACTTGAAGTTATTAGTTTGGCACTGAACTGAATCTATCAGGTTACAATATTTGGTGACTATGCAATTCTGATCCTTATGAAGGATTGCAAATCATCTTGTCTTTTTGGTATCTTCCAATCACTTTAAATTTCCTTTACATTTCTTTGGTCAATCAGTTTCATACCTTGCTAGTTTCATCATGATTATGTGTAAACGAATGCTTGGTGAAATTCAACAGAGAACAACAACAACAACAAAATATCTTAGCTTGGATTCAAACTCAGAATCTGTAGCTTCAAAGCATTAATCAATTTATGTCATGCTTCACATGTTAGCAAATTTTCTGAAACATTTGGCATCTGATGGGTTTCACCTTTCAAGGAATGTCTCCATACAAAAATAAAGTAATATTTTAAAGAAATTCAGATTTAATTATTAATTTTATTCCATGTTATCTGATGACAGCTCTTACAAGTGTTTATTTCCCAAATACATGACTTTTTGGACTTTTGGTTTTTGCTATTGAATTGCATTTTCGCAACTAATTTTGGTAACTAATTCTCATGCATTAGTTGCCAAATGGCATGTAAAATTAACATCCAATATCAAATCCTGCAGGGAATACTTGAGCAGTAATTCTGAACAATTTTTTAAAGAATTTTCAATATCAGGATCATTTGAATAATTACTGCTGAAGCGTACCCATGGTTCGTTTGAGCCCTCGTACAAATGTTTGGTATATTGCCAGAACTGAACCTGCTGAAAATTCTGTCTACTGTTTTCAGTAGATCTATACTTGTTTTGAAGCATCTACGGTGTTCAGATCTTCAAACAGATGTAAATAAAAACTGTTAATAAGGAGGAGTGAAATGTAATATTTACAGAAACCATCTTAAGCTAAACACACTACATGCATATATAATATTGAAGAAATTATTTTCACTTGTAGTTTCTCTACTGTACTGTTTTCAGTAGATCAACAGGTGTTTTGAAACATCTACTGTGTAGAAGTAGATGTAACAACAAATTGTTAATCGGAATGACAAGTTGTATTTACAGCCAACATGTTGAGCTAGACACACTATATTTAATTATACATGTACTACAGAAGAGAATATTTCACTTGTAGTTCTTCTACTGTACATGTCCATTAGACCTACTGATGGTGTTCAGTAGGAAACCATCGAGTTTCAGAAGATTTCCGAGAACCACAGTAGAGTATAAAGTGCTGGTCCCCAAAGCAACCTCACTTTACTTCAAAGAAAGTTCCGAAAGATCAGTTTTCCCCGTTACAACCATATATCAGGTCCACGTGGAGTCCAGTAAATCCTCCCCTGAAACCTTTTCCAGCAATAGTGTCCGTCCAAGAAATGACAGCTCTTGTCAACTTCACATGGACTAAATGGTTGCTAATTCAATTTCTTTAGAGATTTTTTGAACGCGAGGTTGCGATTCTTTATCTTTGCTAGGTTGTGTTATTATGCTGTGTTATTTTTTTATATATGAGATAAAGACCATGGGAGTAAACGTCTAAACACTGCAGGCAAAAGTGACAACAGGGCTTTGCTGAAAAACAGGTGGTGGCTCGAAACCAGATACGGTTTCGGTCAGCTTCCTCTGGGGTTGTGTCAAAGATGCCGAACTGGTGATACTTAGAAGACTTAGGGTATACAATTGATAACAGTAGATTCTGTTTACTGTAAACCGTAGAAACTTCCAGCAGGGATATTAGTATCAGTGTTTTTTTTAGAAGAAACTGGCTTGAAATTAATAGCATACCAGTTCCAGAAAAATACTGGTATTGACTGGTTTAGATAAAACAGTAATTTTCAGTATTGTGCTGTGTGGTTTTAATGCACACAGCTGGAAAATGGAAATATATATCTAAAAGTTTGGATATTTGTAAATGCTCTGGCCTAGGTTGCTTTTTGTCCTGTAGCTGGGGAAGGCAACGGTTGTTTTCCCTCAACGGCCTTCCTGTTTGAAAAGTAACAATAGGGCCTTGTCCTGGTGGTTGGGGGTGGGCCAGTTTTTCGGAGGTATATATACACCAGGTTCCGACTTGTTACGCAGATACTCAAACAGTTGCCGACTCTCTCAGATACTCCGATACAAGGCCATGGATTGAGGCAGTTTTTACTGAGCCAGATGGATGCATAGAGATGCACAGAGAGTGAGCACCGTATGTATAGGGACCTCTGCATAATAAACTGCAAGAGTGGGTTTCCTGGAAGTCCTGTTAAGTGCATTTCTCTGTTTTGGGGCAAAAGGCAACCGGGAGCAGTTGTTAATGGATCGTAACGGAATGATGTATATACGGAGTTGGGGATGTATGTGTAAATAAACTGTACATACAACAGAGAAATCCGTGAGACTGTATTCTTCGCAACAATTGCAATCATGTTGTTTGCCTAGATTTGAATGACTAATGTGCAATGAATTTCAGGATTGTTCCTGAATCTGCAAGATGGCTGTTGGCGCATGGGAAAGTGGAGCAGGCTCGTAAGGTTATTGAGAAACTGGCCACCTACAATGGGATCAATGTAACTGATGAGCTAGGGCCACAGTTGAAGGAAATTAGCCAAGCCATGGTTGACTCTACTGCTAAGAAGGATGGAAAGGACGGCCAAAAGCAAGGAGCGGGAGTACTAGATCTCATGATAAAGCCTCATCTGAGGAAATACAGTCTTACCATGTTCTATATTTGGTGAGTAACAGTGTGCTTACAATTTTTTGCTTTGGGAAGATGGCCACAGAGTGGTAAAGGTGGCCAGAGAGTGGTGCTAACCCCACATCCCCTAAATGTGCCTTCATGACATAGTGCTATATGCACAGGAAATTTTACCTTTACCCTTGCATGCAATATTCTTCTTTTTTTTTTTACTTTTTCGCATAAAATGGAAACAAGCATGTTTCAGACATGATTGACCAAAGATAGCATTTTTATTAGCGTTAATTTCCAAAAAAACTTCGTTTGCCACTTTCCACGGTTACCGACGAAGTTAATAAATTCAAAGTTCTACACTCACATTAGGTGCAAAATCATGACCCTTTATCAGTTTAAGGTCTCCTTTGGTCTAATTGTTTTATTATTGCCGAAAGCACTTTTAGTTCATCTTTTAATTCAGTAGCCTTCATGTATAATATTCCGGCAAGTTTTCTACACTTTTCAGACAAAAATATAATAGATGGCATGTCTTTATGCTTACTAATATCATAAAATAAATTGAAAAATCACTATGATGTTTAAGCTACTCAAAACTTCCTCTTAGAGCTAAAATAATCGTCTAGGACCTGGTAATAAAAATCAACTTTCTACCATTTTTGTGGATCTTCAAGAGTTTCATCATATTGAAACTGCTTCTTCTTTCGATTTCGGCACTGTACAGTGTTGCCTATCTTTGGATCATCTATATCTAAATTCGATGCCAATTCTTCTGATGAACCGGGACTCACAGGTCGCCGCCCCCTGATGCCTCCACGAGTGGAGGGAGGAGGCCCTGACAGGCTGCCAAATGGCATCTAAGAAATGTTGAAATTTTTCATCACTCCTGCTTTTTTTCAAAGCACTGATATGTTTACAAGAAATCATCTAGCAGCATCTAACACATCGCAGATTAATGTTTTGAAGACATTTGCTAATTATATTACATGAAGTAAAACATCATACCAGATAACTAGTGAGCAAAGGAATGTAAAGCCACAGAAGTGGTTTGAAATACACTGAGCCTCCCTCATGTATGACCATTTGGGCAGTTTTATTGTAGCCACTTATTTGAAGGAGCGCATCATAGACTTCTCCCACTTGATATCTCAATGGAGTTAAGGCATGCAATCTGCTTTCCCTCCTTGGGGCACTCAGTGGTTTTAAAGTGAGTCTACTGATATGTTCCTTCAAAATGGTGGGTTGGCATATATTAACTTCCAAGTTATATAATATAATATAATATTATAACTTTCAAGTTTTCAATAGGCTTATTTTTTTCTTCTCTTCAAATTTTGCCACCCTGAAAATTTGCTGCTCTGGGCGGTGGCATGGTTTCTCCCCCCATCCTTCTTCCGCCAGCCCTGCATGGAATGCTCACTCAAATTCATATGTCAGTTGTTGCACCTTGGCTGATGTAGTTGCAGTGCTGAGGAACAGCTATGACGTGTGTGTGGGTGCACAAATGACAATGCATGGGCCAAATAATGTACTGTAGTGTAGTGTAGAGTTTGCAAATATGTTATAATGTAAATAAATACGTAGATACATATGCTATAATAAATATATAATATACATCTAGAGGTAATATGTACTATTCAATGTAATCTTCTCGGACATCCTGTTGATAATTCTAAATGAGACTACCAATTTTTAAGAGTTACTCTTACAAATATTCTGCAAAAAAAAAAAAAAAAAAAAGTGGGGAGGAGAACATTTTGTGGTTGTGTTAACAGTTACGAAGGTGTACCCAAAAGAAACCGGAAAACATATCTGGCAGGAAAGCCCGATGTACTTCCGACTTCCACTGTGAGATGTAGTGAGGAGACACTATGACACGCCAGTGTGCTGAGCGCCGTTGCCCTGTGTAGATGTGCTGTGCCGCAAGTTCTTTGTGTTAAACGTTTGCTGTGAATTTTGCTATGGCGGATCAGAAGGAACAGAGTGTGTGCGTGAAATTTTGTTTCCTATTATGGAAAACTGCAGCTGAGACTGTAGCGATGCTTAAAGAAGCATTTAAAGAAGGTAAAACGCAAGTGTAGGAGTGGTTTGCATGTTTCAAAAAGGGGGAAATGTCAGTGGAAGACCATTTGCGATGTGGACGACCTGCCACAGCAAGAAATGACGAAAACATTGAAAAAGTGTGAAATGCTGTTTATGAAGATAGTCGTCGTACTATTGAAGAGATTGCTGAAGTGATGTCTTTGTCTTGGAGTTCGTGCCAGCAAATTTTAACAGCGATTGCGTGAAAATGTGCAGCGAAAATGTCCAAAAATGTGGAAGTGTGGCAACTCGTTGCTCCACCACGACAATGCCCCAGCCCACACTGCTGTGCGTGTCCGAACAGTTTTTGGCAAAAAACCAAATGACGGTTGTTCCTCACCCTTCGTATTCACCGGACCTTGCATCTTTTGATTTTTTTTTTATTGCCCCGCATGAAGAACGAGGTCAAAGGCGAATGCTTTGACTATGTGGCTGAAGTTCAGGAACATGCACTTCAGGCCTTTATTAATATCCCAGTTGAGGACTTCCAAAAATGTTTCAAGCAATGGGAATGCCGTTTGGATAAGTGCATCACGTCATATTGACAATACTTTGAAGGAGAAGGAGAAGTTAATAAAACTCATCTTTTTTTACATATTCTGGTTTCTTTTGGGTATGCCCTCGTATGCAGACTATATGTTATGCTAGCAGTGTCTTAGTTTGCCATCAGTTGGACTCGGTGGTTTTGGGGCTGAAAAGTTGCAGAATGCAGTCTTTATGGTTCAGGTGCATTGGTTTCTTCTATGGCAACCAAAAACAGAGTGGGCTGGTGATGAGGGATTTAGCAGCCATAAATGCTCATGAAATGGAATCTGAGTAAGCATTAAGTACTATAATAATATTATTAAGTAATAGTGCAATGAGTGGCTTTCATTATATCTTCACCACTGGTTTTTATATCAAATATTTATCGTTTATTACTAGATGTCACTGTGTTGATTGCATATTTTCTGGACTGTTGATATCCACACGAAATAAAGTTTCCAAAATGTATCATCACTAATTATTTTTTTTAAAATATAATTATAGTGCTTCCTTTTATGTATCTCTCTAATTTATTATTAGCACTTGGATTAATTTTAATTTAACTTTTTAAGGTGAAGAAGTATGTTGGGTGAACATTTCTCTTCTTTCTGTATACAGTTGACTCTTTTTAATTCCAACTTGGATAAGTCAAATTGTGTAATTTGAACAAAACTCTTTTTCCTTGAAATTCCTATGGAAACCAATGTTAAAAATTCGTATGTAATTGGAATTTTGGAACATTTTATTTCGATAACTCAAAGTTTCTGTTTGCTGGTATACAGCTTCCATTCTCTCGTCAATAATGTGGGATTTCCCACCCCTTTTGTGTGTAGCTATTTGTCCTCCAACCCCCACTAGCCAATGATTTGTGAAAGTCCTCAGTTGTCAGGATACATTGTTCGTAATGTCAAAGTGTGGCACCTATGATATCTTAATGTTAGGGATAAAAGTAGAAGTTCTAAGAGAAGCGGACAATTAGATTAACCATGTAAAAATAACCAAACAAAAATCATGAACTTCTTAGAGAGAACAGCTAGCTGGTGTTGTTGCAAGTGCATGTGATTTTGTGTGTTAATCCAGTGTACTTACGTAAACGTGTTTTCCATTTACTGGTAGCTTAATTACTATTGTGAGAGGAGTTATTTTCTTGCACTATAGGACCGTGCACAAAGTACAGCAAGTCTACTGCATTGAGTAATTTTGGTTTACTTATTTTTATTAATAATGCATCTTTTTGTTAATTCCGATTTTTTCGTGTCATCCTGAAATTTGAATTAATGAGTCAACTGTATGTCCAAAATTATTTATGTATATACATACATAGTGAACAGTAATGTACAGTATTTCCTAACATGAAGAATGAGTGTCTTGTCTCAAATAATAATTTGTGAAGTTTTGTTGTTTCTAATGATCATTTTATTAATTATAGGTTTTGCGTCTCATTATCATATTATGCCATTATGTTCCACATCCCAGACTTGAGTGGGGAAAGACATGTGAACTTTCTCATTGGTGCAGGGCTGGAATTGGTATCTTACGTCATAGCATATTTCATTCTTTCGAGATTTGGCCGCCGCATTCCCTTGAGTGTTTACCTTATGCTGAGTGGTGGCATATGCATCTCTGTAGGGACTCTGAGTGTTATGTTTGAGGATGCTTCAAATTCAGAAGGTGAGTTTGTCACTGACTCTGTACTTACCAATCACTTTTCAACCTATTGTGATATTTTCGATTCACTTTATTTTATGATACTACAGTGCGTTCACAACCAGAAATTCCTTGATTTCTGGGTGAATAGTATTCACAGATCTTGATTCACAAAATACTTTAAGATGTAATGAATTTCTTCTTTTTAATAGTGCATTAAAAAGTAAGGTCTCTTTACATAGTTACGAGGGTCACTATTTATATTTTGAGCCTTGGCAACACTGATTGAAGTTAGGCGTGATTTGACGTTTGCACGGAATCGTCTGGCATTATTGACCATAATGTACTTCAAATGTTTTGTCAATAGCTTGATTTGTGTTGTTTATGTTGCCTTGGAGATTGCGCGACAACAATAAAATGGAATTTACTCCATGATTTTTTACGATTTTCGACGTGGATTATCAAGACAAGAGTGCATCAACTTACTTCCACATTTGGGGATGAAGACCCATCCTTTGCCACTGTGAAACGCTGGTCGAATTTAATCGTGGCCGCCATTCGCTCACCGACGAGATTCGCGAAGGTCGTCCAAAATCAGTTGTTGTTCAAGAAAACATTGATGCTGTGCAAAACCTAATACTGCAAGATCATCATGTGACATACTGTGAGGTTGAGGCAACCATAGGCATTAGTTCCACCAGCATATATAAAATATTACATGATCATTTAGCTGTGAGAAAGGTATGTTCTCGTTGGATCCCACACAATTTGACAAAAACTCAAAAAGACGCTCGTGTCAATTGGTGCAAACAAATGCTCAATAAATACAATCGTGGTGCTTCAAAAGACGTATATAAGATTGTAACAGGTGACGAATCATGGATATATGCATATGAGCCGGAACGTAAACAGCAGTCGACTGTATGGGTGTTTCAAGATGAACCCAATCCAACAAAAGTTGTTCGCGCTCGAAGCACATCGAAACAAATGGTCCCCTGTTTTTTTCTGGAAAACTGGTCATGTGGCAACTGTGCCTTTAGAGGAACGTAGAACGGTCAACTCTGAATGGTACACAACAATTTGTTTGCCAGAGGTCTTCGGTCAAATACGGAAAACAAACAAACGCCGTCGGATCATTCTTCATCAAGACAATGCCAGCTGTCACACATCTCGTCTAACAATCGACTTTATGAACAGTCAAAAAATCGAATTGATGGGTCATCTACTGTACAGTCCTGATTTGGCACCCAATGACTTCTTCTTGTTCCCGAATGTCAAGAATAAATTGCGTGGACAACGATTTTCATCGGCGGAAGACGCCGTTGATGCGTTCAAAAACCATATTATGGAGGTGTCTCAAGAAGATTGGAAAAACTGCTTTGACAAATGGTTCGAACGAATGCAAAAGTGTATTGACCATAAAGGAGAATACTTCGAAAAACGATAAAGCAGTTTTCAATGCCAAATTCCTGTTTTTTCATTGTTAGGCTCAAAATATAAATAGTGACCCTCGTATACTTCTATTTGCAAGATTTTTAATTTTAGAAATTTTTAGACCGAATGTTTTCTCACAGCCAGACAGGTTTGTCGAGTTAATTTGTGTTGCATCGAGCTGCTTTTTGGTACACGTATCAACCCACAAAACTTTATTTCTCAGGCAGCTGCTGATAGTTTTGATACAGGCTGACAGATATGACCAAATTCTTCCTTTTCTTTGGTGCTGATTAGTACACTAACAATTTGCTATTTTTATTGGTATTATATATTTATTATATATTTTCTTTTCATTATATATTAATCACTAGGGCCCGGATAATTATGTACTAAAAAACTGAAAAATATGTATACACTATCTGGCCATTCGTCACCGGACACCTGGAACGAGTACTTTAATCCGGTTTCAGGCGTCCGTCAGTATCGTGTGGGGCCACCTTTCGCAGCAAGTACAGCCACAACCCTCTGAGGAAGACTGTCCACCAAATTGCGATAGGTTTCGACGGGAATCCTGCTCCATTCCTCTTGCAAAGCGGCGAACAACTCTTTAGTGTTTTTTGGGGGGTGTGGCCTGGCTCTCAACCGGCGCTCCAACTCGTCCCAAAGATGCTCATTCAGGTTGAGATCAGGACTTTGGGCGGGCCAATCAAGTTTTTGCACACCCATATCCTCGAACCACGTGTTGATCACACCTGCCGTATGACATGGGGCATTGTCGTGCTGAAACAGATAAGGACCACTACCGAATTGTGCCCACAATGTCGGTAGCGCAGAATTGTCCAGGATCGTTAGGTATGCATCTGCATTCATGTTTCCACGCACTAACACAAGGGGACCAAGACCATACCAGGAGAAGCATGACCACACCATGATGCTTCCACATGCCTTTGGTGGGGTGTCCGGTGACGAATGGCCAGATAGTGTATATACATATATGTATTAAAAATTCAAAAATTTGTAATTAAACCATCCAAAAAGTAAGAAATATGTAACATAAGAAATATCACATTACCCGCATGTATGTTCTATTTTCTTGGAACAAATTCCTCAAATCAGGCAAATGAACAAAAAGCACATCTGAAATACAATATTAGGCATACACTTTTTGAATTACTGTTACTTTTACAACACATGTCCCCTGTAACTGTAAGAAACAAAAATTGGTTTCAAATTGTCAAACACGAAACTTCTCCTGTTATCGCGTAACAGGGCTTTGTATTGACTAAATGGCCTCTACACTTCACACGAAGTAATTGGTGCATATTTAAACTTGCGCACAAATCTTCTGGTGTGCACTCAATATCAAAAGCATCAGAGCTTTTGCCTTCAATAGCACAGATTGTATTGAAGCACGGAACACATCTTTTTCTTCACTGCACCCCCAACAGTTGCTTCAACACTTTCCAGGGAAGCGACTGTAGAATGAACAAGTTTAAGGCTGTCAGAAATTTGGCATCATAGGTTTCTTCCTCTTTTTCGTCCGTCCCTCTATTGCAAAACCACCACGCTAGCCTCGGAATTGACTTGACGTTTTACTCTTCTGTTGAATGCCAGTGAAGTATTTAGCAATGGTCTTGCTGACATGAGCAGAAGTGGAGGCTTTACTATGCTCATTTCTTGCACATTCTGTCATGTATATGTGCAAAAATCAAGAAATATGTAAATATATGTGCTTATAGAGTGAAATATGTAAAAATATGTGCTCACGAGTTTAATATGTAAATATATGTAGTTTAAAATACACGTTTTTAGGCACTTTTCCAAATGAAACTCAAAAATTTCACTAATTTGATCCAAAAATGTTGACAGAAAAAAATTATGTAATTAAATAATTATCTGGGCCCTATTAATCACACACTTTTACTCCCATTACATTGATTAAATAATTAAATAATAATGTAATAAGATAAGAATTTCTTAAAAATTGAGTTAATTAAGTTTTCCAAATTAGCTTTGTCAAAATATTTCTTCCATAGTCAACAGGATCAAGGATTCGGTGAAATGTGAGCGGGGAAAAATATAGGAAGATCGATTACACATTGACAATTTACGTTCTTAAAAGCCATCCTAAGTTAAAACCAAGAACTTATTGGTCCTCCTGTATAAATGTTTAAAAAACTGTAAAAACCTTTAAAATTCTAAAAACCGTTCACTATTTCTCAGTCAAGTTGTCCGCACCTAATCTTTGATCCTGTTGACTATGGAAGAAATATTTTGACAAAGCTAACACCCTATGAATTGCTTATAACCTAAAGAAGAGAGAAGTAATTGAAGAACGAACTATACTCGCAAAAAATGTAAGTAAAACTGAATTTATATTGGACATCTTGTAGCTGCAGATTAGTTTCAAAGTTGCAAAGAATTACTCTAAATCATTAACGAGGATCGCTTCCAACTAGCAATGATATTGAGAAGGGAAACTGCATAAGATGGACATAACAAGCCGAGTACCCCAGAAGGGTAGGGGAGACTAATTTTTGGTCTGGGGTGTATATTTAAATGATCGTATTCGATTGAGTTACCATTACAATATTTCTGTGAACCAACGGAACTATGCTTTCTTTCTCCAGCAACCATAAGTTTACTGAAAACTGGACTTGCTCTGCTTGGTAAGTCTACCATTGTGAGCTGCTTCTGTGCGATCTTCATTTATTCATCGGAGCTCTTCCCAACTGTCCTTCGTGCAGCTGCAATGGGACAGTGTGCTTTCTGGGGACGAGTCGGTAGCTTGCTAGCTCCGCAAGTGTTACTTTTGGTAAGTCAATCTTTGTTTTACAAATACACAATGTACATCTGAGTGTTCACCTATCTAATATTTCCTATGTATATATTTTTTTCCCCCTGAAGAATGGTCTTACTTTTGCATTAGCTACAGGAGGCACAAGGAAAGTGAATGCTTGGACATGTGTTTAACACAAGATACACCACACCTTAATAATACCTATTCTCCACTTCTATTCTAGCCTTCCTTTCTCATTCTCCAAAGGTGTGAAGAAGAGAGTAGAATTCTATGGGATATGGAAGCACATTGTTTCTTTTTATTCATGCAGTTTCTGATCATATTAGATTACTTTGCACTATTTTCATTAGCAATGAGATTGCAATTCAGTGTATTCAGCAGAGATGGCAGAAATTGTGGTACTTTCAATAGAAACACATGAAAACATTTTGTTTTAAACATTGTAAACAGTGTTTAATGATGTTGCTGATAAGGCATGACTTATCAAATGTAAAGCAAAAGAAAAGAAGTGTACAACATTAAGACCTTTCATTTGGTGACAAAATTTCTCAAAATGACAAGGAAAATTATAATCTTAAAATTTGCTATGTTTTTCCTTGGGAACCTGAAATTATTTGTATACCCAAACCACTGTGTAAATGCCTCCACCAGAGCCATGGCGACAGTGTTGCCACTAATCACTGCCTTATACAGACAAGTTTCAAGAAAGATATGTGCACACAAATTGTTCTTTACCACATGCACTTGGTTTGTTTTGTGGAATGAGGGATTCAATAAATGAAACAAAAGTTGCCAACTAACAGCTTCGTGTATGTGCATATGGCCACATATTTCTGGTGAATGAAAGATCAAGATTTCGGTACAATAACTAGGCTTATTTTTTGGCATATGTGTGTTAAAATGGTGAATAAAACCATAAAATTACATAAACTCCGTACCAGCTAACTGTAGACCAGGCAAACGAGAACAAATCTCTGCAAAAGTAGTGATGGGAGATGGCTCCACCAATGAACATTGAGAGAAATGGCATTGTGTAATGGGCGACAGGAGTTACCCAATTTCCTCCATTGCTCTGTAAGCGTTGCAAACTTTTGAAAAGGATAATACCGAACGCACATGACGAACTGACCATATTTTTGTCTCCAGGCCCATACGTAATTTCTTCGTGAAATATTAGGGATAAAACTGCAAGAGCAAATTTTGACAAGCCGTGCATTTAGAGTATGGACTAAGGTCAGGACCGTACGGTTGGCAATGCTGCACTTTCACCACTCGATTTTCCTCCTCCTCCTCTGCCGATATGTGCAGCCCTGCTCTACAGTTAGCTGGGACAGGGTATAGTTATCAGAGTATTAAATTTATTCCTGTATAATAGAGTCCCTTTTTCCTTCTCAAATATTTACAGCTGAATTAATCAATTTTCTGTTATTTGCATAACTCACAGGATAATTCAGACTTCAGAAAGTGTTGTGTTGGTAAATAAACTCTAAATTTAATGTTTAAGAGTTTATTTTTCATTTTGCAGTTCATTTCATGACAAAACATGTTAGGAAAATGCACCTCACACCTTCAAAAACAAAATATGCATACCTCTAGCAACTACATGTCTTCGACTGTACAGCTCAAACAAAACATTACAAAATATATACAATTACTTCCATATTTTTCTTTCCAGCCTTCAATATATGTATATTTCACTAACTAAAAAAAAATATCTTTGTCTTACAGGGTGACTATACCTATGAGTATGTTCCATTTGTGACATTTGGTTCAATGGCAGTTCTGGCTAGCTTATTAGCACTGGTGCTTCCTGAAACACTGAAAGTATCATTGCCTGACACTGTTGAAGAAGCAGAGTGTCTAGAAAAGCCAACAGAAAACATGACCGTGTTTCCTGAATCAGGTGATGTTGGCTATGGGAAAAGCCCATCATGGGTTGAGGTCAATGGGCTAATAGTCAGCCAACCTGACTCTGGAATTCCTGAGGACTGTGTACCGCTCGACCAAAAGGATTCCGGCGTCGAGAGTTTCTACACCACCTCAACCGGAATTCGAACCGAACACATTCAGTGTGATACAAACACAATTGCATCAAGTTTGGCTGCCGACAGTTTAGACGGCAATACGTGTCAAGTGATAGAAGAAGGGAAACCCATCTCGGTGTATGTTGAAACTTCGGAGTTGTATTCTGTGGCGAAAAAGAAGATGGAGGTTCACGACGTTCCATCTTCACCGACAGACAGTGAATTCCCAGTTCCTCGGAAAAGAGTGTTGTTTATAGACGTGAATGAAACTCCAATATAAACTTATTTTGTGATTGTAAACTTATATGCTGTTCATGTTAAAATGCCAAGAGAAATATTGCACTCTAGGGGTGAGATTTCTTATCACTATTTGATTTGCTGGTACCAAATAATGTAGTTGCTTGTCATAATGTTAGCCGTGTACATAAAACTGTGCGAGTTTCATCATAATTATTCATTGTTGATATCAGTATGATTGATCTTAATAAATATATTTTTTCTGATATGGTTTATCGCAAGATATTTGAAAATGAGTTTGATCTAATGTTGAATTTAATATTAAAGCCAGTATTGTTAACATACGAAGGTTCAAGACTGACACCTGATCATCTTCTCAGGTTTATATTTCATTCCAAACAAATCTGTTCTTATGTACATCCCCATGGACGACTTTGAACAGAATTAATTGTGTGACAACAATGAAGTTAATTAATTCCTCCTTTTAACTTAATATTAAACGAGTATTCCTACCCTTTAACAAAAGGAGCCTCGAGTGCCTTTATCCCCCTTGAAGCCGGTGCCTTTTCAAACTTACTGCAGAGTACAAAAACATCGTAGCTCGAGAGCTAATTGTTGTAGATATGAAATTGGTTTTCTCTTGTCTTGAAGACAGGGCTTTTAGCAGAGGTAAAATTTATACATTGTGCCTCCCAATAATTGGTATTTAAGGAAGAAGAAAATTGATTTTTCCTCCCAAAAATTGACGTATGGAAGACACCTGATTATATAAATCTATCCCATAATAATATGGGGTAACAAAGGGAAAATAAGGACTCTTCTCAACTTTTCTTTTTAGTAATAGTAACAAGGGATATATTGTTTTGTTTCGTATCTATGTCATTTGTATACTAAAGATCAAAATAGACAGAACTGAAATATCATGTGTAGTTTTTAAGAAATGGCACGTTAATTGCTGCTGGTCGAAATTTCGACCATCCGGATGCTAAAGGTTATTCATGTACACTCCTGTTCAGGTCAAGTGGCAACTACTCAAACCATCCAACCTTATTAAGTGTGCTACTTCATGTGAACAGGAGTGTACAAGAGAGTAAAAAATAGTAACAATAAGGCAATTATATGGCAATTTAGCTCACATCTATGACATTATCTACTGACATGTTATGAGATGTGCTCAGTACAGGTTATATGACTTTCTTTTGTTTGCAAGGGCCATTTGATCATAGATGTTTTCTGTTTACACTACAAAAGAGCATAGAACATATGGGTGCTGGTATTTCCACTGTTAAAATAGTCTTATAAAGAAATTAAAGCAAAGAAATAAAGTATAACCCTTAATGAATACCTCTTGTAACATATCAGCAGGTATAGGGAAGCAGTGCTGACAAAATAAAGGTTTCCCATCATTCATATAACACTGAGCTGTCTAAGACTAGCAACAGTTGCATGCAAGTAATAAGGAATTATAATTATACTGATATGCTACTGTCAGCTGATTTAAGAGTTCAAATTTAAAAATAAATTCTTATAATTACGTACAGAAAGAAAAGGTACGGAAATTGAAAATTTCATAATTAATTTATTTCACAAAAGGCAATAATCAAACCAGATAATGTAAATATGTTTGTGCAGAAAGTTTGAATACTATACATGTATCTCTTATAATATTTGTTGAAAGTTTACATTACACATGCAGGTAAAGGATGCATGCATATTGAGAAAACATCATAATTGTGAACACAATACTAATGCACACCTGTTCAACCTGCTGTATTTCTTAAGGAACACCTTTGTATGCACATGTGGACCACTAGTGTATGCAGGATTTTCTTCCCACAGGGTGCAGGATCCACACAGAAAATTTGGTAATTGCAATTTTTAACCTTTATTGTGAAAGATGTTCAAATACAGAGATCATTATCAGGGGTCAACTACCATCAAGAACCCCACCTCAGACATACTTCCTCCTTTCATATGAAATTTTCGATTGATTTGGTTTATTTTACTTCGCTTTTCTGCCACTTTTGGCTAATCATGAATATGACGTTTAGTAATGGTTTTATGAAATTAATGGGACACTCGCAAAGAATGCCCAGACTGGGATTCGAACCTGGGACCCCAGGCAACATAGCATGCTGTGCTAACCACTCCGCCATGTTGGTCAGCTTGAAATTTCAGAGGATGCTGGAGCCCCATCAGATCTATTGATTGTGGGTGAAGAGAATTAATTGGTGGACAGGGAATTCATAAATTTATTAAAAAGTGGTTTCTATAACTCTCCTCCCCTGTACCCTGCATATGCCAGTGGTGTGGACTGAATGGTGGGTAGACGTAGTGTAACATTGTAGGAGAGAATAAGCGAATCAGGAGGCTTTTGTCGGCCATGTTCCTACAGCAGGAAACCTCTCATCTGATTTGTTAGTATAGGATGGCTACACCAGGAAATAATACTTGAATTGTGCGTGAATTCTCTCCGTAGACATGAACATTTGCAGCTTTTATTAATACAAACCTCGTCCAATCCATATGTATTTATAAGTGGACTGTGGCAAGTTTTCACAGTTTAGCATTTATTTTTACAGAGGAAGGAAAAGAAAGCTCCATTGGAAAAAAACCAAAACAAGTAATGCTCTTTGCATGGAAAAAAACAAAACAAGTAATGCTCTTTGCAGAATAATCTATCTGACAGACAGAAGTCATGGGAAGGCACCAAATCTAACCTTTTTGGAGCTTCTAAGCTACGAGTTCCTTTACGACCGTAATTCAACTGCATTACCTTCGGTTCGTTATCTGTTGTTCGCTCACGGGCATGTAGTTGCAGACAGAAGTGTTTTAATTTTCTTAAATATTGTTTTGTGTAATCATAAGTATTTCCTTATGATTACACACGGTAATAATCAAGGTTTAAATAGAGGAAATTTTTGAAAAGTTCTTCTTGAAAACCTGGAATTATACTTGCCATGGTCTTAAAGTAGCCACCCTATAGTAACAATGTAGCATGTAATCATGGTGAAGAAACAGAAGGTGGAAAAGTGCCTTCTTTCATAGTATTTTTCACCTCAATGCAGGCAGAACCATCCCCTCCAAGTCCTCTACTCATTAGCCATGGAAGCTCGAACATCAGAAAGCACTGGTGAGCTTTCACAAGTATACACTAGTTGCTCAAGCCTGTACTAACACTAGTCTGGATACATATTAAAAAAAAGTCTGATAATAAATACTTGAATATTCAAGAATGACATCTTTCTTTGAGTAACAAATACATAAAAATCACAGCCATGTATTTTTAAATGCACAATCCAAACTCATGTCTTCTGTGTCTGATTCTGATTTTGGCTTGCAGTCTGACTTTGAGTCTGCTCGGACTGACTCTGAAGGAGCCGGGACCTTCTCCTCGTGTAGTGCTGCCACAGCAAGATCTGTTGGTCATCGATGAACTTCGTGCACTGAGCATTCACAACTTCTCGTCTGAAATGCTCATACTGGAGTAGGTCTAGGAAATACAGGCACATCGGATACCTGGAATGGAATAAGGATAAATACTAGAATGTTTCCATGCGATGTTTTATTTTCAATGCCGAAATTTTGATACAACCTATTTGTTCTATTCTCGTCAGTACATTCAGCAGATATTTATTGAGTGTCTCACAAAAATAACTTTTGACCAAAATTTGCGACCGAAACTTGAAATGGGCTCTTACTTATGCAATATGAAAAAACAAATTCCTAAATTTTTCCAGGTTTTCAAGCAATAAATTTCTACTAAAGAACTCTGAAATGTTTTATCTTAATAATAAATAGGGGTTAAATTGTCATTGAGACTGAAATTTATTCCACATTTTAAATTTCAATTTGAATTCCACTTAAGCACAGATAAACTAATTGCGGCTGGACCTAGAATTTTTAAAATGGGATCCAAACTAGGGATGACCATTTTCGGGAGGGGAAGAAAAAAAATCGCATTTCATTTTCGGCCTTTTTGTTTGTATTTTCATTTCTATGTTTTTCCTTTTCCAAATTTCTCTCTTTTTGTCCTTCGACTTTTTAATTTTTGAAAAAAAATATTTTTTTGCAAAATGTTATTTATCTCCATGGACTTGTTTTCAAAATTTTTGTGTTACAAGGTAATTCTTTTGACAAATCCATTACATTCTTGTTTATTTATTATACGTTATTAGTATAAGAGCAAATCTCATTCAGTTTGCTCAAACTTGTTTGTTTACATACTGTTAACTAAAAATGTGATTCCTTTACACTTAAGTAGTACCAATAACTTTCTTGGGGTATTGAAGAATGTAATGTATTTGTCAAAAGATAATATTCTTTAATATATAAACTTCAAATGAAATAATTGAAAATTTTAAAGAATTCAAAATGTTTCAGTGTAGCCAGTTACATAAGATGAGAAATCAATGCTCCCCAGAGTTGAGATTTGTCCCCCTGTAGGAAAAGGAAATATTTTGAAAGAAACACTGATAATGTGTTTTATTTCATTCTGTTATCTAACAAATTGTCTTATATTTTGTTGCAAAAAGAGTAAGCAATAACTCAGAAAAGAAAAAAAGTTGCTAAAAGATGTATTACTACACAAATAAATGGAAACTGTGACTAACTATTGACTTGACCAGGAAACTTCTTTTATCACACACTATCCTGATTGCTTACTTGGCATGTTCACAAATTGGTTATTAAATTGTGACAGACCATACATCTTATCCGACTGAAACATCAACTGAAGAGTGTGGCCGAATAAGGGTGTATGGCTGTATGTTACAATTTACCTCACAATATTCCAGCATGTGACAGGGAAATGTAGTATTTACCCAAAGTTGTTAGTTTTCGAAAAAGAGTGGCTATGCCAAACCACTGGGCAACATGCCTCCCCTGAGTATTAAAACAGGGATACCTTGGATTACCAAGTTATGATGTTACCATATGCTACAGGGGAGGTCTCCACATTTTTGGAAAATGAAATAAATATTAAAAAAATTTTGATGGAGTTATACCAATAAAAAAGCCAAGTGCAGCAAAAAGTACAGAGTGTCCGAAAAGTCACGCAACCCGGTGTTTACGACCGTATAACGGAATAGCGAAACGGAATGAGAAGAAACGCTTTCTACCAAGAGAATGCCCTGTATATTGGGAAAATTTAGAGAGACAAACATATGTAAGAACATGCATATTTTAATAACAAATAAGCAAAGTGTTGCCAAAGGCGGGAAAAAAAAATTTGCAAATCGTGTATATTGATGCACAGAACTCACTGAGGTGAATTATTGCAACATTTCACAATACCAACGAACAATTTTAATGGCCATCTAATGAATTTGACAGAAAAAGAACTTTGACGAAGTTTCAAAAACATTGCAGAAGGGAATAAATGGGCTGTTCCAAAAATCGATGTTTTCACAATATTACGCAGGACACTGGCAACACTGTTGCTGTCACGTGTCACTAACAGATGTGTTTCACCTCAGGCTATCACACTAGGACACTTTTAAAGACAAAGGAGAAAGTTGGTTATTCTCGAACATATGCAATAAATTACATACACCTTGCAACCCTGAAATGTGGGTACAGAAGAACGTGTATCAATTGGTATGTTTTCTGTTGCTGTTTGCAGCGAACCCCATTCCAGATTGTTTCTATTCTACTTATGCTGACGTCGTCGTCCTGTGTGTGTTTTTAAAATGCCATATTCTACACAGGAAACAGTGTTTATTGTTAAAGAATATATCCGAACATCATCATATTCTTGCGTAAGAGAAGCATTTAGGGATACCCACATTTCAGGATTGCAAGGTGTATGTAATTTATTGCATATGTTCGAGAATAACCAACTTTCTCCTTTGTCTGTAAAAGTGTCCTAGTGTGATAGCCTGAGGTGAAACACATCTGTTAGTGACACGTGACAGCAACAGTGTTGCCAGTGTCCTGCGTAATATTGTGAAAACATCGATTTTTGGAACAGCCCATTTATTCCCTTCTGCAATGTTTTTGAAACTTCGTCAAAGTTCTTTTTCTGTCAAATTCATTAGATGGCCATTAAAATTGTTCGTTGGTATTGTGAAATGTTGCAATAATTCACCTCAGTGAGTTCTGTGCATCAATATACACGATTTGCAAATATTTTTTTTCCGCCTTTGGCAACACTTTGCTTATTTGTTATTAAAACATGCATGTTCTTACATATGTTTGTCTCTAAATTTTCCTAATATACAGGGCATTCTCTTGGCAGAAAGCGTTTCTTCTCATTCCGTTTCGCTATTCCGTTATACGGTCGTAAACACCGGGTTGCGTGACTTTTCGGACACTCTGTATAATATAGTTTCTGTTCCTATTCCTGGTTAGAATAAAAAAAAAAAGTATTCGCAATTTCATAATTCCATGCCTTTTCCAGGTATGTGGAAAAACTCTACTGAAGGTGAAATTGTGGGAAGAAACTATTGGAGATAGTTTTTCTTGTATGTACGCATTGCTTGCATTATAGAATTATTTTCCTGTAGTTTACGGTTATTACAAGCATAAGAAAACAGTTTTTCTTTGTGACGTTTCAGGAGAACACACGCTCCTTTCATTAGACATTTATTTTCATTTTGACTAAAGATACAGTTATAACAATGGTTAGTAATTTTTTAAACAAAAAGAATCTGTTATATAATGGATGTTGTCAATGTTACATTGTTGTAATATAGCAACTTAACTGTGAAAAAAGCAGTCGAAAAAGAGTGGCCATGCCAAACCACCTCTTGGTAAACATCAAGAGACTTTGTGAAAACAATGATGAATTTGAATTACCTGATGATATTTGGGATTCATAATTTTAAAAAAATCTGAAATAAAAATAAAACAGACTGCTTTTTTCAGTTAAGTTGCTATATTACAACAATGTAACATTGACAACATCCATTATATAACAGATTCTTTTTGTTTAAAAAATTACTAACCATTGTTATAACTGTATCTTTAGTCAAAATGAAAATAAATGTCTAATGAAAGGAGCATGTGTTCTCCTGAAACGTCACAAAGAAAAACTGTTTTCTTATGCTTGTAATAACCGTAAACTACAGGAAAATAACTATTGGAGATGTATGCAAGAAATTGCAATGTGTGTGTGTGTGAGAGAGAGAGAGAGAGAGAGAGAGAGGGGGGGGGAGAATAATTATTATGGTTATTTTTTAATAGATTATCTTCAAAGATTTGAGGTAGGATTTTTTCAGTAAGTGCAGCTCTGGGCCTCACCCAGCCTCTAATAGATGGGCACCTGTTGGGTGAAGGTAGCTGGAGTATGTGGCTGATCGTATCTCCATAAATGGCTGAGATCATAAGCCCTGACTCCCCATCCCCCATGTGGCTTCACATGCTGCAATGTCAATTCTACTTACTTGAGATATCTTGCATAGTCAGGCTCTTTCCAGTACAGAAGATACTTCAAATAATTCACAAATGTTTGATCTTTGAAGTAACCACGTTGGGCCAAGACTGGAAAATAAGAAATAATAAGCACAATAATATCCGTATATTTTAACACAGGAATTAAACATAAACAAGAAGTTTGTGAATTGTAATTACTTCATTTCCATTTCTGTGAAAATATTATTTGCAGCACAGTATTTAGTGCAGTTGAAATAGCAATGATTTGATATAACTTGCTGTGCTTTAGAGGTCTTCTCCACAATAGATATGCACCTAACTTTCAAGAGACCATACGTTACAGAGAGAATTTTACAATACAATATCAGGTTTTCAGGAAAGATTATCCCAATTTCTAATCTGCTTTTTTATGATGTAAACAAAATCTGTAATGGTAACACATTTAAGCCTTGTCTCCATGTTAATAAAACATTAAAATACTGACCAAAGCAAAATTTATAGTATAAAAAATATATACACTAAAAACATAACGTTTCCACCCTCTAACAGGGTCTTCTTCAGAGAAAGTTCAATTTATTGTGAAGTTTCGTCTGAAGAAGACCCTGTTAGAGGGTGGAAATGTTACGTTTTTAGTGTATATATTTTTTATACTATAAATTTTGCTTTGGTCAGTATTTTAATGTTTTAAAATCTGTAACTAATTCTTGAAGTTTGATCTTTTATCCGATTCTAACAACAGAATTTACATTCTTACTTTTGTTCTAACATCATCTCATCTTAGTAAGTTAAATACTTGGGCCATTCGGAATTGATCGAGGCTGTGTCCTGTGTGCCTGTATGCTGTTTGATTTGATTTGATTTTGATTTGGTGTTTTAAGTCCACTTTATGCACATTAAGGCTAATCGGGACTGGACCTACAGTTTAAAGTGGGATCCGAACCACTTGTGCCTCCACCGGGTATCGAACCCGGGACCACCTGTATGCTGTAACCGAGAACAGAAGTGAGGGTGGTGTGCAAGAGTGGTGACCTTGGACTGTGCACCGCCAGAGTTTCATTTTCCTAGCTGCAGACAGCAGAACATGACATGCATTTTGTATCTCAGAGTAGTTGGATTCGTGGACACGTGAGGTGTTGCCAAGTGAAGATGTACGATATCAGCATGGAAAGCGACTACCAAGGTGAACCACGAGGTTCCTGTGAAGAGAAGGTGTGTTCAGCTATGATTCGTAATCTGCTATAAGCAGCGAATTGGCTCCAAGTTGTGCAACTGTTTTCCGCTGGGTGGCAGGTTTTACAGCCGGAAGTCAGAGTGCCAAGAAAGGAAAGCAGCCCTGAATGTAGTCACTCATCTCGAACCCCTGGCATGATTCAGCAGATGTCTGACATAGTAATAAATGGCAGGCATGTTCCTTCTTTCCACAGGAACCATGAGGATCACCTTTCACTGTGGTAGTCACCTTTCATGCTGATATCGTACATGTTCACTTGTCCCAGACTACACTGTGAGAAACAAAATGGCTGTCACGTGGTGCCGTCTGCAGCTAGGAAAATGAAACTAACTTCGCCGGCACACAGTCTAAGGTCACTGCTCTTACACATCACCCTCACTTTCATTCTCAGGTACAGCATATAGGCATATGGGACACAGTCTCAATCAATTCTGAACGGCCTAAATATGCTGAGGGGTCATTCCATGCCAAACCATCCAATGGTGGTTGCATGACCATTTTAGAAAATTTTCATTTTTAGTATATACGTTTGTACATGTTTCTAGATATCAAAACCAATGTTCAAAGAAAAGTATTGCCTTTAGTTCTCCTGGGGCAGCCATTTTTCCAACATCGCGCATGGCTTTTTTCTGCTCATGTAGCAGTATACAGAAACCTTAATATCTCAAAAACCATTAGGGCTAGACACCTGAAACAAAATTAATTTTGTAGCTAATGAAGTATACTTCCTATGATATTCAGGTATGTTTTGCTTGAAATTGCATCGTAAGTACGAAAATTATGGTGCAAAATGGGGTAACAATAGTTACCGGATCAAACCTTTTGCAATGGAATTTCGCAGATTTTCAATTGTCATACCTTGTAATTTCAATTTATGGTAAGTCAAGTATTGAAACCTTATGTTACTATATTTTCTGAGGCTTTATTTAACCCAAATTTAAAAAAGAAAAGACTTCATTATTCTAAGTATGGAATGTAGTTTAACCTTACTTTGCAACGTCAGAAATTAGGTGACATACGTTACCTCATATTGACCAAAACGAGTTGAATCTAAAAGTTGAGATTTTTACTGAGAGTTAGGTTCATGAAGGGCTTCCTATGTGCCAAATTTCAGAAATTTTAAAGGGGACCCATCTGATATATTTAACCCCGAAAACTGTCAAAATTCAATGAACGGCCATGCTGTAAAAAAAGGGGTGCATTTCTAAGCCCTGATATTTTATTTACAGACACCCTGCAGGTAGGTCTACACCTGAGAAAAAATCAAGCCTTAGACTAAACCCCTTCATTAAAAAAATCGGGTTTAAAAATGCAATTTTTTAACTATTATTACCCCATTTTCTACTATAATTTTCGTACTTACGATGATGCAATTTTAAGCAAAACATACCTGAATATCATAGGAAGTATACTTCATTAGCTACAAAATGAATTTTGTTTCAGGTGTCTAGCCCTAATGGTTTTTGAGATATTAAGGTTTCTGAAAAGTGCTACATGAGCAAAAAAAGCCATGCACCATGTTGGAAAAATGGCTGGCCCAGGAGAACTAAAGACAATAAATTTTTTTGAACATTGGTTTTGATATCTAGAAACATGTACAAACGTATGTACTAAAAATGAAATTTTTCTAAAATGGTCATGCAACCAATTTTTTTAAAAATTGGTTGATTTGACATGGAATGACCCTGAGATCATTTTTTTCCTAACGATGACAAAGCCTGGAAATAAGTGAATCAGCATTATGCAGTATGAATAAATTATTGCTACTAAAAAGGCACCTGAATATCTAAGATTCAAGTCATTGCAGAATTGACTGAAACATGAAATGGTACCTAATGAATAATGGAATTACTTAATTATGCTTAAACTACAGACTTCATAAATAAATTTGCATGAAACATTTGGTCACTGAAATATCCTGCGAATGCTGTAGTTACATTAGAAAAACAAAATACCACTTGCTTCATTGATTAGAGATTAGGCCTTAATTCTAAGCCTAAATTACGATTGGACATTTCATGTATTACAAGAAAAAGAATTGAAGGTTTTGATAAAACTTGTATTTCCTTTCTGTTGCATTATTCCAACATTGTTCTTGAATTACCTTACGATAAAACTAAAATAGTAAATATATTATCCAAGCTTATGAGAATGAATACAAATGTTTGAAAAACAAACTTGCACTAATAATAATGGCAATACTAACAACATTAATGGGTCCTAAATTTATGTGAAGCAATGTTGCTTCTAAATGATATCATAGACCAGGGGTTCCCAAACTTTTTCATTTCACAGCATCCTTAGTGTTTCAAGTCAGAATGTAGGCTTATATAACACTTGCAATGCTCAGTTAGTGTGGTTAGGCTGCTTGCCTTAAGTTAAAAAACGAACATATTTCAAATTCAGAAACATTTTATGTGTAAAAAAGTACTAGCAAGCACATATTTGGAACAATCATATCACTATTTGAATTTACAATTGTAATTAGTGGGACAGGTGAGCCTGAAGTTAACTGCACATCTTCTCAAATCTTGATATCAAAGAGGAGACAGCCACCTTCATTTCCTGTTTCACATTGATTTTTGTCATTCAGTGAAAATATTGGAACATTTTGCAGCGCATAGACCAATATTTTCTTTTGGTTCTATTTAAGTGAAGAATGAGACTTCCTCATTAAATCTGTGCAATTATTTTAAATTAAGGATTTGACTACAAGAATTATTATGACAAAAAAAGGCATGCTAATGCAGCGGTTCCCAAAGTGTGCACTGTGGCACCATGAATGGCTTACAGGGGCACCGTGAATGTTCTAATATTTTCACTGAAATAAATCTTGTTAGTTAGTGATATGACAGTTCCAAATATGTGATTATTCAGTACCACACTAACTGAGCTTTGCAAGGCCTACATTCTGACTTGATGTGCCACGGAAAGATCTTGGAAACACTAAGGGCACCGTGAAACAAAAAAGTTTGGGAACCTCTGTGCAGAATTTGGTTGCAGTAAACTACAAGTTTGCTACAACCAATGATGTTTATCTTTTAAGGAAAAGAAAAAGAGTCCGAATGCTGGGGTAAGATACAGATCAAGGTATTGGGGATGTAAGTTTTCAACTGTTATTCATTATATCAGTCTAGTGTGCAATTTTTTTAAACAAATCAACGTGCATGAAAAGGGTTACAAACCCTTACTTACAGTTCAAATAATTAGGATTAGCCAGGCACTGGACAAATTCTAACTCCACTTGAAACCGAAGTCTCTGCTGTTCGTCTGTTTCCACTGCACCTGCTGTAATAATCATATGCATAATAGATATTGACAATGCAGAAATTTGATAAATGAACATTTTGTTTTTAGTAAATTAGAAGTTACAAAAGTAGAAATGAAACTGCAAATGAAATCAATTACTTTAGGTATTGTTCTGAACTTCTCCACTTTACATGAAAAAATTATCATGGATTTTGAAAGCCAAACATGAGTATTTCATTCACTATTGAATGTAACTTTGTACCACCATCCCCTTCTGTGTTTCTGACATACAGATGGTGCATTTAGCACAATAATATTCCAAGTCATATTCATAAAGAATGGAACGACTTAAGATGACCGGAACCCTCTCAGATTTTCTTCATATTTGGCATACTCACTAATTGAGGCCTCCTAATCATGAATCTGAAGTTAAAAGTTGTTGGAAACGTCTAGAAATTGCAAAATACGCTAAAATAAGGCGTTAGTTTTCGGGGCCCAAGTTCCTTTTGTTTTATTGTGATTTCATCATGCTACGAATGCAATTTTTACATGGTTCGATTTCGATGTATGTCTGTTAACACATACTGCGGAGTTTTAGCAATTACTTAAGATTTTGTTCAATATATGCTTTCGTGATTAGGTTAGGCAGGTTAGGTTTGGTTCCCTTAGCATTAACATAAAGTCTCTAAATGCATTCTACTACGGTTCCGATTTACTTCTACATTCATTCCCATGCTTCTACGATATTTACTGTCGCTTGTCGACGGAGGGTATTTTTCAAGTTGTTTTTTACAACATAAATAACTTTTTTCAAGTCCAAACAGTGCTCATTACTTTAAAGAAGGTTCAAATTTTGTGTGACAATGATTTCCAAAATTCTACAATAATTAGTCTTTGTGCTAGGAGAAACAGTCTATTTTCGCGAAAGTTTTTGTTTCACAAGGAAATATATATAGCTATTCCTGATACTACCACGACACCAAATTTTAACTATGTTTGCCTAACCTAACCACACATCAATGGTTTGTGGGGCTAGCGTCAATGGTTCGCAATTATGTTGCAATTTCTAGACGTTTCCGACAAATTTTAACTTCAGATTCGATATTAGCAGGCCTCAATTAGTAAGTATGTCAAATATGAAGAAAATCTGAGAGGGATCAGCTCATCTTAAGTCATACCTAAAGAACAACTATTTCTTAATGACTGCATTTCATGCTATGGATGACGGATTGTGTGCTGGGCAGAGAGGTAGCGAAGGAGTGAAGAATTTTCAGAACATGAGACGGTAACAGTAGTATAAGCCGGAGACGGATTTCTTAAAATTTACAGGAGAAAAGACGAGAAAGTACTTACGGAATTGCATTCTTGAGGACTTTTTGAAGCCGGGGAAATTGTTTTTTTTTTAGAATCGTGCAACGTATTTTGCCTGTAAATAAGGTATTTTTCCTCAATCATGCATCTCCGTTGTACGATAGCTCGTGACGCCATTACCGTCGACTACGTGAATCAAATGTTCCGTGCGTTCGGTTATGTAACCCCCTCACAGTGTAGCAACCACGCGGAAGTTTGACAAGATGACGTGTGAGCGGTTTTTTTTTCCAATGTAAGGTAAGACTCTAGTTTACGTCCTTTTTATAAAAAAATACGTGTCATATATTGTTGGAAAGCTTATTTTATAAGGAATTCAACAACGTAAATCCCAAAGACAGCAAAAATTTCACGAACGAGTAAATCGAGAAAAACCGATGTTGTCCGGATATGCGCAACTGAACGTACTGAGGAATTTTTTTAGATGATGAAGCACATATTTAGGGTGAAATGAGTGCTAATGGAACCTATCCTAACAGACCTAACCTCGTAGGCATACCTCGACCCCGTGCATGGATAGTGGGGCTATCGTGAAAGTGTAAAAAGAAAAAGGTACTAAGAGATGCCGGGTGCCGCACCACAATCTCGCACCGCGAATGCAAAGAAGCAATCACCATGCAGATAAGGACGTAAAGTAGAGTCTAGCCACAATTTTCACTTAAAAACCTTTTGTGAATAGTTTGTGCGGCATTTATCAGTTCATAAGTTTTGAAATACTGCACATCAGCTGACGATACTGCATATCAGCTGACGATAGACAACGTGAGTCAAAATTTGCCCGCCGAATTAGCAACGACCAATAAATGATTATAATGTTAAAAATAACACTTTTTTCATGGAAAAAAAAGTGATCCCCAGCTTGAAAAATCTTCCGCTATGCATATGAGGTAAGTAGCAATGATTTTTATTTGAAAACAAAGGAGTTTAATGTGTCTCCGGCTTATACTACTGTTACCCTAATACAATTTACATTCAAAAAATTTGTCACAATGCTAGTAATAAAATATCTCCTTTCTTTACATATTAAAATCCATAATTCAAATGTCCATCAAAATTTAAACATTAGCAACTCTCTTACATTATAAAATAGGCTTGACATCACTATTGTACTTACTGTTTTTTTAAAATTCCTTCATATTGTAGCTGCTTATATCTTGTGGTACTTTATCATACATCTTTAAACCTTGGTATCCTACGGAACCTTGTTTTTTTGTTATGCGGACTGAATTTAAATGTATTTTATTTTGGCATCGAGTGTTATGGTGATATATATATATATCTTCATTTCTATGAATGAAACACAAGGTTTCCAGTATATACATGGAAGGTAATGGTAATATTTGAAATTCTTTAAAAATGTATCTTGTAATGGCATAGTGAAACATTTACCGAAAGTGAAATACCCGGCCCTACGTGAAAAATTGCTTGTGAGTAATTTACATTTCATAGGAATACACATCCTGCATCAGTCGAGTAGCCCCATTTGCGGATTTCTTCTCTTTAATCACACCAATACTGGAAATATAAACATGCTTACCTTCCATTTTTACTTCATCATTCATGTGGCACAAAACAGTTTCTAGTCTTTAGGTTTTGGAATGTATCGGATATGTTTTACGCAGGATTATACAATAATGAAAACAGGGGAAACTTCATCTGCCAAACGGAACCAGACTCCGTGCAAGCTTGGACAATTACATGAACCAATCGAATCATTTCGCTACAGTGACTGGTCATATGACCATCACATTTTGGCATATGTTTATATAATTCTCCAGATTTCCAATCTTCTGTTGGTGCAACACTGCTACTGTCATGCATGAACTGCATGCGTTTCATTCAAGTTTTCGTTTGTTTACATTCACTATTAACTATTGATTAGGCATTTAACAGTAGGGAAATGCATCTTCATCACAAATTATGACACAACTAATACTACTCTTCGAGGAATATATACATACATTTATTTTCTAACATCGCTAAACTTACCTTTCGCTGCCATAACCAATAAATTTGCCATTTGTGCGCTAAAATTGCCGAACAAAAAAATCTTGTACGAACTTGTTATGAACGATAGATGCCATCCAGTGTTGGCAATTCGTGGTCATACGAACCACGAATTACAGTTCGATATTCATTATTCAGTGTTTTACCACAAGCTTCATTGCCCAACACGTTGAGAGCCAAGAGCAGTATCCATGTAGAATCGCAAATTTTCTAGTACGTACAAATTTAAATAGATGTTTTCAATTCATTCTATCTTATAAAGAACTTAAACTTGTGTAGTGCGTGACAAATCGTAAAAACAAAATATACCGCATACATTGCATGGCTTTACGAAATGTCCCATGGTGTATCGATAAAAATAATAATAATAGGATGATATATGTGTGAAATAAAACTTTTGGAAGTGGACGCTATATCTGAAAAACATAATATAATGTAACCAAAATGAAAATACATTACTTAAATAATTCTTCCTTTTGCAATAATCAATCATAACATTGGATGTTTTGCCTTATAGATCTAATCGTAAAACCAACAACAAATCGCACAAAGTCCTGTCATGTGAAGTGCCGGGTGAAAGTTTGAGAAATTTCTATTTTGTGGGAAATGATGCACTGTAAAGTTTTACTTTAGAATTATTTTGATCCGTCCTGTTGTAATGAGTATTTTTTTTTGATGTGTTGCTATGAGTGTTTAAATAATGAATTTCCAAGTACAAGATCAAATGTGAAGTAAATTTTGCTTGTATGGAACTACATTTTTACATACCATGAGGATGAATGCCGATGTGCCTGTTTCACCACGGGTTTTTAAGGCCATACAAAATGTGGATATAGCGGAATTGTCAAGATGCACACCACAGGAAATCAGGCCACTTCTACCGTGCTTAGTACGCATGAGTCTCATATCTCCAATGGACCAAACAAGAGAATGCGCTGAAGGAAGAAAAGAAATATTAACAATTTTGTCCGGCATTGAGCTCGTTAACTCTATAGTTGCACTTCTGTCCATCGACTTCCATGCTCTGGAAGTTGATGTTAAGAAGGAACAACAGCTAAGGTATACAACTTTACCATTTAGTATATTTTATGGCCGCGACTATATTCACCACACGGTTAGAATAGCACGTAGGGCTATTTTTTCACCAGGTGCGAGAACAGCATATGTGGCAAAAGTAATGGTAAAAATTTACTATCCTTCGGACACACAAATTCTTCGTTTCGTCAATTTTTGACATTCGTACTTACCTATCTGCTTCGCGGAACATTCCGTGAATGGTTTTTGGGGCTATCCTTCCCGAAATCGGTGGGAAATTTAAAGTAAAACATTATTTTCGTTTGAAATTTTTGAGTCCAAATTTCCCACCGATTCTGGGCTCCGCCCCTGGGTTAATTGACCTACCGCCCCCAACTGCTAATGTGGCCCCGCCTCGGCTCTGCTCTATAGATTTCCTGTTAAAGGCATGTTAGAAATTGGCCGGAGTCACCTGCCCCCAAATGAGCCCCAAACTTTTAAATTTGAAGAAATCCGTTTCCAGGATACGGAAAACTTACTAGAATTTCACACAAAACACCTTCCCGATGTTAAACAATACTACAAGAACTAAGTAGTTTCTTCTGTACAAATGAAGAAATCTGTCCGAAGGATAGTAAACTAGTACCAGGAAGTTATTTTGGCATGAGTTTACAATACCGGACCACTCTCCAATTTCTATAAAATTTCACCTACTTACTAATTTCAGTGTCCTGATGTCGTATCTGTAGTTCATATTTGGCGGTCACTTGTTAAAATTGTACATTTAACGTGTAGAACTTAGTAAAATAACGTTGTGATTTACCACGGTCATTAGGGTGTTTCATTTTGAAAGGCAAAAAATAAAATGTAAAATTTTTGCAGACTTTGCTTACGCCCGGAGTCTCAGTGATGTAAATGATATATATGCCAAATTTCAAGAAGATTGGATAATATTAAGAGGTTGCACACTTTGATCAGTTTTGTAAAAGTAGGTAAAAAATACGATTTTTCAATGTTAATTACTTTTATTGGGAAAACTAGAAATCACAAACTTAAAATAATATTAAAACTAGACACTAAGATTAAAAGGTAGTATGATAGGCAAAACATGTGTTATATTAATCAACTTTGAACGATGCAATCCCTTCTTTTGTTCGCTTGGTGACGACTTTTCTGTGATGTTCAACTACCCTCAACAAGAATTGTTTTTCTTGTTCGTCCCTGATCGATTCGTTAAACTTTTTTATCAGAGCAATTCCTCTTTCTGCGGTATCATTGACCACCTTAAGAGCGTTCACATGGCTTGTTAGAGAATCACTGCAGTATTCTGTCACGTCGTGGATCCCAAACAATTCAAAGAACGTCTTTGTTTTATTAGTAACGAAATGACTCAGGTCTTTTCCTTCAAAAACTAGGTTTTTACCCTCTAATTGTTTCATTTCGTTTTTCTTTGCAAGTTTGGTTTCTAAATTTTTAGTCATATTTCCCTTATCAGCCTGAGTAATATGTTCGTCCAAAAAAGCCAATTCTACGTTTGTTTCTGACAGATACCAAAGGTGTGTCTTAGCAACTGTGAGAGCACTTTTTTTAACGTCTGCATCTGTCTGGGTAAGTGCTCAGAAGCTGTAGCATATCCAAATCATTCTTTGGAGCCCATCGACTTACAATTGCCTCGTGCCAAAAGTGAACATATATGAGGCTGACAAAATGTGCAACCTGTTTCATTCCTTTCAATTCTCGTTGAGGAATATTCAACTGCTTAGTGAAGAGGACAATTGTAAGTGATTATATTGCCTTTGCCTTCCACCTTGCTTGATGCAGCTGGGATTCTGAAACTGACGTTGTTTTGAGACCAACCTCCTAGGTACAGGAGTGAGAGTTGTAATAACTCTTTGTAGTCTTCTCTTGGATGACTTCCATCTTTTAGGACATTTTGGATGTAGTTAACCATTTTCACTCGTTGTTCTTCTAGAAAGCCTTGAACGGTACTTTCTTCATCCAGCATTGTCATATGTTTCTTCTTAATAAGTGAAGCCCACAGACTTTGGAACTTCCAAAAAATCTGGATGTCAGGACCACTTGATGGTACGCCACAACACTCCTCAAACATGCCTTTCAATATTAGTTCATGAGTGTGATGACGGCAAGCCAACCACAACAATGTTCATCCGAATTCCCTTTCAATTCTGGTACATGCCACTTGGATCAGTCCTGTATTAGATGATGTAGTATCAAAACACATACCGATGATATTGTCACGTAGCCCAAATCGGTCCACTTCCCGAATAACTACTTCAGCCATCTGCTCACCACAGCTTTTCAGGGCAACAGGTATGCCAAGAAAATGCTCAAAATCTTTGCCAGTCAATGGAACTGCAACTCTATTTTCCAAAGTTTTGACACTCCCATGGGCAACTGAGGGCAACAGTTTACTATCCCAATGCAAGACCAAATGAGGAGGATTTTCAAAGAGTGACTGTTCGATTTTCTTTGCCATTTTACTTCTATTGATCGCCCGAGCTCGGTAAATGGTAGCTGGAGACACGGAAATTTTGAAACATTGTGCCCAAGGTTCTTTGCAGTTGCTATAAATGAAGTGCTTGCTTGTCGAATAGAGAGCTGTTCTCGATCCCAAGTAGACGTGAGTGTCTGATCAAGAGGTTTTAATCTAGGACTTGAACGTAATTTTTTCGTAGCTGGAGGCGAAAACGTGGCCTCTTCGTCACTATGTGCTGATGATGATGGAGATGAGTCTTCCAGTATAACTGTCTTATTGATTTCAGCGATAGCTTTGTAATGTTTATTCTTATATGAATCATTTTTGTCTTCTTTTGTACACTTAGTTCTTATTTTCGAGGTGAAAATCTTTACTCCACTCATTGACGAACTCATACAATCTTCTCTTTGTGACCTAAGAAATTCTTTCTCTTCTTGTGATACACTAGTCATGTCCATCACATTTTGTCGGGAAATGTCAAATAACTCGACAAGATCACCTCTCCAAATCTGCCGTTTCACGTTTGCTTTATCCGTGTTTCTCGATTTCTCTTTACCCAGATTTTGGTATTCTTTGTACAGCTTCTGTATACCAGCACGGATATTCTCCTCCGTCTTAACAGGGATATTTGCTTTCCTCCACACTTCCTGTAGTTTAGTACTGGTAGATTTAGCAGCATCCAAAAGTGTTTCTTTCATTTCCTTGTGATGATAAATAAAAACTAAAAGTACTTGTTCCTTTGAAGGGAGCCGAGCTCCTAAAAACTCACCACAAGGCACCTTTTCTAGCAGCCAAATTCCTCTTTTGGTTCCCATTTTAAAGTTCAATTACCTGCAAAAGATGAAAGAAATACATGAGAAGCCCATTAGTACAAAGCACTTCAATATTAGAAATTTTAGTAGTTTGAGATAAAAGTGATCAATGTGTGCAACCCCTAAATATTATCCAATCTTCTTGAAATTTGGCATATATATATCTTTTACATCACTGAGACACGGGGCGTAAGCAAAGTCATATGAAAATCACATCTTTGGAAAAATGAAACACCCTAACGGTCATTGTCCATACACAGCAATTCGGAACCATGTTTCTTTCGCAATTCGTTAATGGTCTTCCTTTACGCACAACAATCTTGCTACCTTGAATATTGACGTCAGACGAGGAATGCCTCCGTGGTTAGGTTAGGCCTGTTAGGTTAGGTTCGATTAGCATAAAAAACACAGAAAAAATAATATTTTGGCTAAGAGAACAATAACTTGTCTTTCCCAACATGAAAAAGCACTCTTCCGTGACGTCAGAACACTATGTTGCTAAAGTGTTGTGCGATAAGTGACACCCATTCGGGGGGAAATGGCGTGTTCTGTGGAGCTACTGTTCTTATGGTAGGGTTATGTTACGTTAAGAAAACATAGTTTATTTAGTTTTTTTTCTTGATTTCCATACTCGACTGCCAATTATTACAATCAGATTCGTGATTAGGACTTCACAGTTAGTGAGTAGGTAAAATTTCATAGAAATTGGAGAATGGTCCGGTATTGTAAACTTGTTCCATTATTTTAAATTATGGGTAAAATTTTAGTATCCGCAAAACGTATTTCTTCAATTTTACAGGAGAAATTACTTACCGAACTGACTCTCCGTACACTTTTGTTTTTTACCATCGCTTAATTTATATCGCCAGTAAATCATGTATTTTTGAAGATTAATGTCTCTCCGATGCACGAAAGGTGTTGACTCTATGTCCTTCTACTACGTGAACCAAATGCTGCGTGCATTCGATGATGTAACCCCCGGTCAGTGTTTCCAACCACGCCTTTTTTTTTTTTTTTCAAGAACATGACAATTTTAACTGTTTGCCTAACCTAACCTTGCCGTGAATGGTTCGTGGGGCTATCCGTGAATGGTTCGTTGGGCTATCCATGCATGGTTCGTGGGGCTATGTATGAATGGTTTGTGGGGCTACGTGCATGGTTCGTAGGGTTTTCAAACCTGGAAAGAAATACAAAATCAGTAACATGAAAGTAGGTGTTTTTCAGTGGAGAAGGTTGGAAACACTGCACACCCAGTGATCATGGACAACGTTAGTATTGTGTGCCATATTGTGTGTAACGCAACCGGAAAATGAACGAACAATAATTACTCGATATGTAGAAAGTTGAAGTTATTGTCGTGAAAAAATAAAACAAAATCCCACCTTCCAGAATCCTTAGCAATGCAGAATACATAAGTACCAATGTGAAAAATAAGAAAATAAAGGAATTTTAGACATTTGGCGGATACTAAAGTTTTACCAAATTAAGAATAAGTGTGACTACTACTCTCACCAGGCAGTGAGAATAGCAGAAAGTGCTGAAGACCAGAAGTTACATCAATGATTACATGTTGGAAAGTATTTACAGAAGTAATTTTAATGCTAATAGCATTTAACCTGACCTGCCTAACCTAACAACGAAAGAAGCATTTTGAAACGTAATGGCTATGTCATGTGACATATTTGCATCACCAGACCATATCAGAACACCTTGCTGTATTTTTCCAACTTCATGGTGTGCAGAAAAAAGTACTAGTCTCCTAAACGAAAATAAATGCACACCGACGGAAGTTTCATGCACATTAACAACTAACGAATGCATACATCCGTGTAGCAGGCCAGGGCAGGTTGTAGGTCTTGCACATGCTCAGTTTAAAATCTGGTGGAAATAGCTCAAAAGCTAGCTACACCCCCTGGTGAAGAAAGTCACTCTTAAAATAATGTATATTGTAGATAAACTATTAGAAACTATCAACCATCCAGTAATGTGCAGTCAAATTACATAACATTGCAAGGATTAATTATTGTATTTTACTCAGGCCAAGCTAACTTGCGCCCATTCACAGGTCAGAACAGTTATGTTAAGGAAAACACCTCTTTCCCTGCTGACCACTTCGGGAATGAGGGATTCGAAGGTTACCGCTTGTTGCACAAACAGGCAGGTACTAATCAGTATTTGACTGGAAGCCTGGTAAAAATATACCACATAGACAATTAACTAAATTTAGGGTGTTAAGTTCATGTAAAAAGATATAGAGCAGGAAACCTAAAAAGAAGTCACTAAGAAATGTTGCCATTAAAATTATAAATAAATTGGCATGTGAAATCATTTTGTGTTGAAACTATTTGCATTCAGTAACTCGATTGTCCAGTTTATAGGCTCCAATGATGGCTTACGACAAAACATTATTCACAGTATTCATTATACAACTCTTTTTTTTTTTGTTTATATTAAATTTATTTTTTTGATATAGCCTAACTGCAACATTGATCAAATTACAATAAATTGTCTGGTGATGCTAGCATGTGTTCTTCCAAAATGTTTCATATCAAGAAAAGAACATGTTTACTTGTGTATAATTTATGATTGATTAATTGATTGAGTTGGTGTTTTAAGTTTACTTATGCACAGTAAGGCTAATCAGAACTGGACCTACAGTTTAAAGTGAGATCCGAACCACTATGTGCCTTCACTGGGAATCGAACCCGGGACCCCTTGATTACAAGGCTACGGCGCTACCACTGTGTCATAGCGGAGCCCCTCTTATAATTTATGTTTTGCTTTCTTATTTATTATTTCCATTGCTGTTTTTACCCTTATTATTGTAATTGTTATTTTCCCGTAGGCAGAAGCAAGGGGGTGCCCAACAGGATAGTATTCTCATTCAGTCCTTGCAGAATGGCTTGGCTCTAGAATTTGAAAGAAGTGACTCCACTCGTCGTCTGCGGCTGGTTTTGAGTGAACTTCTGTTCATTGCTTCACAGGTAAATATTTGAAACGGTCCAGTTTTATTTCCTTATTATTACAGTGGAAACCAGGTTTTACATTTTCCAGTATTTTACATTCAATGTTCATATTCGCAATAAAGCATAAACCTCATAAAATTTTCCCTGATTGTATATTTTCCTGTGCATTACCCTGAAAAATGTGAAATTGGGGCGGTTGACCCACTGTACCTCCTCAAGTATCATGTTATATATATTGTTTTTATTGACAGATTTGAATGTTTTACATAGTATAAAATTAGTTCCAGCATGCTTTAAACACAAGTAACGTAGATATTTGATCCGAAAGTATGGCCTACGTAAGTAAAAACCTACCATCTCGGAGTACTTTCACAGCTTTTTTTATTGGTAAAGGCACACTAAAATAGCGAAAAAAATCATCGAAAATTGCTAACAGCTCCAAACCTAACACACCTGTACTAATGACGTAAAATTATAGCTGTTGTTGTAGAATGTTGTGTAGGGTGCTATATATACTTGTGTGAAGCTTTAGGGTTTTCTGCTAAGTTAACAGACGTATTACTCTTCACGATAACACATTTTCGCAAGCTAGAAATGACTGAAAACATCCATAAACAAAATAATCTTGTTATAGAGGGTCATGTTCATTTCTAATTTGCATGAATATGAATTTTTCTCATATTTTTCAACCCTAATTTGGCACATTTTCGTTAAGTAAAAGAGAAATACATATCAAATCTTGTTTCTTGTAGAGGACCATTGCTTTCATATTTCCATTTTTTTAAAAAAATAGTTATACAAGTGAAACTTGGTTAAAACAGTACCAAAGATGTGAAAGTTTATTTGAAAATAACTTGAAATGATTTTTTGTTCCTTAGAATGAGTAGGAACCCTACAGTATTTCAGCATTTTTTTCTTCATGTTTGTTTATACATGACATGTTTTCCTTAACCCACAAACACAATTCCAGCAGTAATTTTAAGATTTGAAGGAAAATTGAAGTTTCACAAAATAAATGACAAGTGTAATATTTTCTAGGAATGATATGGTTGGTTTTGATTTCAAAATTGATGTTTCAGGTTCATGAACAGAGACAAGATTTTTATGTGAAGCAGTCTGATCTGTTTGATAATGCTGTCTACATTGAAGAGGTATGTGATGTTATTTGCATTGCTCTAGCAGAGCTCCCAGCGATATTAACAGTCACAGATGTGGTTGAAACCTTATTGCACGTGAAGCATGGATCCTGGATTATTTGCTGGGTTGTTGCGAACGTGCCTGATTCCTTTAAAGAAGGTTAGTAGGGGACAAGTCAGAAAATAGAACTGCAATTTTTAGTTTGACACTTGTTATATCCTGTTAGGTTTAGCAACTGCAGAGGTTTTATGATTAATGTTATTTTGGATATTGGCTGATGAATAATATGTTTTTACTAGATTTGAACAGATACCATATTGAGCCAATATCGATACCATGGCTGATATTCTTACTGATTCTCGGCAATTCTTGAAAATTGTAACTATTCAAAGTAATCATGTTTCAGAGAATGAGAGATGAAGTAGAAAATTAATATACTGTAAGGCATATTTGTAGGTTTGGTGCATATTACTCACAATTCTAGAATATAAAAAATTATCATTAAAAACTGTACTTACGTATGTGAGTACGTTGTTCCTAATTTCATTTCTTTAGAACTATGTTTCGGGGACTAACTATCCTCTTCTTCAGGTTCGTATAAAAAACTAGGTACTTAACATGGTACCACATCGAAATGTAATAAAAGGATAGTGGACAAGGGTTGCGGTGGATACATTTAAGATATTATATCCCCCCTCTAGACGTATTTAAAAACTCGTCGTTCTCAAAACCTGTACATAGTGATACATACAGGTTTTTAGTCTTTAACATTCTTAACATGGGAATAGGGTAATTGTGCAAGTTTTTAGAGAACGACAAGTTTTTTAAATACATCTAGAGGGGGGGGGGATATAATATCTTAAATGTATCCACCACAACCCTTGTCCACTATCCTTTTATTACATTTCAACGTGGTACTATGTTAAGTACCTAGTTTTTTATACGAACCTGAAGAAGGGGATAGTTAGTCCCCGAAACGTAGTTCTAAAGAAATGAAATTAGGAACAACATACATACGTAAGTACAGTTTTTAACGTCTTTTTTTTATATTTTTATATACTGTAAGGAAGTAAGGAAAGTAAAAAGTAAAGTCCTCCTCAGTGCTTTGCACCATGCCATGAACGCGTATAGGGGGTGTGGAGTTAGGGCCCGACACTTTCTTGATCACGGCCGAAGGGGGTTATGTAATCAGCACTATACTCCCCCAGAGTTTCCTCCAGGTACCCACTTTATACGACGCTGGGAGAATGCCGGAGCCTCTTGAACAGGTGGGAAAAAATATCCCAGTTCTCCCCCACCGGGGAACGATCGCGGGGTCTCTTGCATGGTAGATGGTAGTCAGAAGCCCTCACGACTGAGCTACCGTGGCTTTTATCACATATTGAAAGTATGTTAACATTATACCAATTACAGATACATTATTTGGGGCACTCCACGAAAAGTGGTTCTACTCCATGTAAATAACAGAATGAATTAATATGGAAATTATTAGTGTTTGTATTTGCATTAAGGTTTAGATGTTTGTGAATTCATGTAATTTGCACATTTCGCCAATAAAATTTTCTAGCATCATACTCTTTTGTTAATGCTTTTCATGCATTCAGCCCAGTGTGGATAAAAATCATGATTAATTTTTATTAAAAAAATCTTTTTTGATTATTTTTTTATTTAAATTGATTTTTTTTAAATGCTTAAAATTGCTTATATGGTTTTTGGCACCGTACATATAGATATATGTTATTAATAGATAGTATTGTTCTGGTAAATGGTTCTGTAAAATAAATAGTTTGATTAAAGCAAATAAAAATTATGTGTAAATATACATTTTTGTGTTTCTGATACTGTATATATGAACATAATGGAAATATTTGTTGGGTGTGTTAATGAAACTAATAATAATTTCAGTAACTTTTCTTCCAGTGATAATAAAACATTCTGGATGTACTCTACAATTGTAAATTAAAATATTTTTTACAGTTTTTGTAGATGAAATTTGATGATTTTTTTAATGATACCATATTTGCAAAATATCAGCTGCCATGTTTATTTACAATTTAATGATAATGACACTATTTATGGGTTAACATGATTAGTATTTTGTATGTTATTCTACATAAAATGTTTGTCAATTTTGCCAATAAGAATTTTTGAATTTTAAATGAAGAGAAATTTAAGTGTGTTTACAGTATAAATATTACATTTCCCCTGATATTTACAAAATCCTTATGTACATTGTTCTATGAATTAATTTCTTTAAAGTGATTTAAGTCAGTGATTTTTTTTTAAATCACCTGATTTAAATCTTGTTACCATTTGTTATCAGACACCACAAAGTACTTCAGAATTCTATGAAATCAGTTCGTTATGAATATTTTAATTTTAATCCAATCTCATGTCTAGAACCTTAAATTTTGGGTCTAACTTGTTACACACGTAATGCTCGAATGCACCATTTATTATTATTTCTTCCAATAGATTAAAATACATATTCTACGTGTTAAATGGTCTTATTACTATTGTTTTGATTAATTTGAATGTAGATGTTCAGTTTTCTATTTTTTTCCCTCACCATTGTCCTTTTAAGGAAAAAGAACAAGAAGAAACATACACACAGTACAAAAATAAATTTGAGAAATGTGTGAAGTGAATATCCAGTTTAAACACGTCAGAAATTTGTAATGACGAATATGATACATAAAGTATTATGTTTGATTATAGCATACTGGTGGCCTCATGGGCCCCCATTGTGCTTTAAATAGTTAAGGAAGTCTGAGAGAATGAAAAGGCGGAAAAGTAATTTTGGACGTATCTCCATCTGTGCCAGGTGATGTAGATCTGTAGGAAGTGAATCATTCTGAAGTTCCTACGTCACTTTTCTTTTCCAAAGAATCGGCACAGTTTGTCTACTTTGTTATTTACATGAGATCATCTGTGATGGGAAACAAGTTCCCCTGGACAAATAAAAAGCTTAGAAAGATTGGTTCTTGTTCTTGTTGACTCAAGCACTGGCGAGAAGCTGAAATAAGAAGTGCACTCTCATTACTGAAGACCAAGGAACCATAGGCATAATTAAGGAAAATGCATATTTCTTAGATAATGGTGTATGTTGTCGCAGTTAGAAGGGTATGGCACGAAAAGTGATCCTACTCCGTGTAAATAACAAAATGAATTAGTCTGAAAATTATTATTGTTTAATTGCCATAAGGTTTAAATGTGTGCGAATGCATATAATTTGCATCTTTCACCAATAGAAATAACTATCATGTGTAGCCTATATGCTTCACAGACAAATGAAGCCTGGGCCTCCCCAATGGCACAGTGGTAGCGTCATCACCTTGTAATCAAGGGGTCCCGGGTTCGATACCTGGTGGAGGTACATAGTGGGTTGGATTCCACTTTAAACTGTAGGTCCAGTCCCGATTAGCCTTATTGTGCATAAAGTGGACTTAAAACACCAAATCAATCAATCAACAAATGAAGCCAACCTTTGCTACATTTTAAACATTAACACATTTTCATTAATGCTTTTCATGCAATCAAGTTTTATCCATTTGTTAGCAGACACCACAAAGTGCTTCATCAAATTACATGAAATCAGTTCATTATGAATATTTTAATCGAATTTCATGTCTAGAACCTTATATTTTATGTGTATTATGTCACATGGAATGCTCCTAGAGTACTTAACGTATGCCAGATTTATTTATTTATTTTTACCTTCAACAGAGGTATATCCTCCAATTACAGAAGGCGTACATCATAATAATAATACTAATTACAAAATTACAATACAGCTACAATTACAATAGATACATATGCAATCCAGTCACAAATTGTATTCATTACATAAAACATACAGAACAGTTTATAAATAAAATAAAGAAAAATAATAATCATATAGTCTTGAGTATAAATACATACAGTTATTATACATTAACTATCACATATTCAAATTTTCAGAATTGACTCTTATGTTTTCTTGTAAGTCAAAAATTGCATTGAGAAATCTATGGAATGATAACACAGGCCTGCGAAATTGAAGTTGTTGAAAAATACAAGAGACGTGTTCGCTGAGTTTTATGTTATTGGGTGTGCTGATTTCGAAAATGACCTCCATTTTTTACCATCACGTCAGGATTTTTTGTACAATCGATATCAATATTTTTGCTAAAATCCTATGTGAAAAGGAATTTTCGCGAACAATTTTGCATGCACTATCTGGCAACAGTGGTTTTGATCCATTTAAATCTATGTAAAATCGATGCTTGGTGATGCAAATTGCTTTATTAGCAATTTATTTTATTTTTTATAGGTTTAAATGGTAGAAAACCACTGTTGCCAGATCGCACGAGCCGCCTCTGGTCGAGAGAAAAACACAAAGTTCCCTTGCATTTACACTTCTAACATCCCATTATGGTGAAGTTTCTAGAAAAAAAGCACCAACGTATTATGTTCATTTGTGTTTATTAAGGTAACGTACATAAAATAGACGATTGACCACGAGGAGGAGCAATGTATGTGTACATGAACGTTTGACACAAATTGTAAACTGAACAAACAACAAAACCAAACACAAACAAAGTTTATATTTAGGTACGTGCTCTTTTGCCTTTGAAACTTCTTTTTGATGTTCTTCTTTTATGTGCAATCTCAGGCCTCTCTCGTGTTAACATCCAACAGTAGCCGGCGAGCATGTTCTTATCCCATCGTCCTTGATATTTGCGCTCCATATCTTTAATATCTTGGTGGAACCTTTCACCCTGTTCTTCGCTGACTGCTGCTAAATTTTCGGGGAAATAGTCCACATGTGAGTGAAGGAAATGTAGTTTGACACTCATGGAGCAACCCAACGCTTTAAATTTGTCCAGCATATTCATAACAATTGCTTTATAGTCAGGATCCTTGTAATTCCCCAGAAATTTGCTGACCACATCTTTGAAGGCAACCCAAGATTCTTTCTCCTTTGTTGTCATGCTAGTCTCAAAATCTTTATCCTTCATGAGCTTGCGGATATCTGGACCAACAAAGATTCCCTCTGTCAACTTGGCTGCAGATAAACCTGGAAACGTTTTGCACAGGTATTTGAAACAATCGCCATCTTTTGGAATAGCCTTGACAAATTGCTTCATTACATCTAATTTGATATGCAAAGGGGGTAACTACACTTTTTTTGGGTCAACTAAACTGTTCCGAATCACATTCTTGGTGCCTGGTTCAAGATTTTGTCTTTTAGCCCATTCTTTCTTGACCCAATGTTGAGTCTTTGCACGGCTGTCCCACTCACAAATGAAACATGGGAACTTTGTATATCCACCTTGTTGACCAAGAAGCATGGAGATAACTTTCAAAATACCGCAAATGGTCCAACCGTGGTCGGCATATTTTATTTTGTTGAGGACGAGAGCCAGGTTTTCATAGCGTTCTTGTAAATGTACCGAGTGTGCAACTTGTACAGATGCATGCTGGCTTCCGTGATGAAGAAGGACAGCTTTCAGGCTCCTTGTCGATAAATCTATAAACAGCCTCCATTCATCTTTATCATAGGTGATATTAAAATTGCTCATCAATCCGGGAACATCAGAACAATAGACCAGGTTCTCCGCTTCCTCAAAGTACTGAACAAAGTCCTTTTCTCGATTCCTGTACCAATAAAACGTGGTTCCTTTGGCAAATAAATGTTTTTCTTTCAATCTGGAGCCCAACAATTCAGCTGCCTCTTTCGAAAGGCCCAGATCTCTAGTCAGATCATTAAGTTCAACCTGAGAGAAGGGCTGAGGTGAATCGCCTCCAGAGGGCTTATATTCGGTATCGGAGCCTTGACCGTCTGGATGTTCCGAGTCTGAAGACTCTGAAGAGATGACTGGTAATTCAGTTGGAGGCAAAGGCACTGGCACATCAGGCCCATGAGGAACGGGGCGTATGGCCGATAGAATGTTCTCAGGATAAGAGATTAGCTTGTGATTTTTTCGGTTATACCCACGGACATGGCAGGCACAAAAGTAACAATCATTACAGTGGTTTCTCGGCTCCCTCCATGTCATAGGAATTCCAAAGCGTAAAACAGTCTTCTTTCCGTTGAGCCATAAGCGTAGATCATTGAGACACTGCATACACACTTTATGAGGAGCCCACGATTTGTCCTGGTCTCCGAGTTTCATGCCAAAATACGCAAGATAAAGTTTTCTTACATAGTTTGTAATTCTCCTCATGCGATGTTTAAGAACACTATATTCGCCGCATATGTAACAAAAGTCATCTGGCATATTTTCACAACGTCTCGAACTCGAAGCCATGGTTCACGAAACGCAAAGAGGAAAGCACCAGTTACAATTGTTTTTGTGATGCAGTTTCCACTCGTCACTGTATCAGCACACGCACGACACTACACATGAAAGACAAATTGAGACGAACTTACAAATTTCCACGTCTTTTATCTTACTACGAACACTGTAAGTACATGATCTGCTGGGTTAAAGAGCGATAAACTGAGTCCCTCATGAGGACATCTGTTTTATATCGTTTCTGCTGCCTCCAGACAAGTCGCGAGAATTCAGTCTTACGAATAACACGTTCAGGATCAATCCAGATAAAGCTCGACACAACTGGAAGGTGAGGGGTGTAAGGGGTGCTCCTTCCACGTAGTGCACCCAATAGTCAACCTTACTTCCACATAGTACACCCTGGACTGCAGACTAAAGAGGCTCTGGCGACTGGCCCCATGGCCAGTATAATTTTGTTTGTGTTGTCCTGTGTTTTGTCCTTATTCGTGCTGAGTGCTCCTTTACAGTGTTAGCTTTTAATTAAAGTCAGAATATTTTATGATTTTAGTTATGCAACGTTAGAGTTGTTCTGTGTAACGATAAGGGACTGGACCCTGTATAATGTGACGGGTGCAAAATGGCCTTAGTGCTGACGCACCCAAAAATTTAAAAAAAACTGGAAGGTGACTGCCGATTACGCTGGCTTAGCGAGCGTTCCTGCACAGTCGGCGAACCAAGATAAGGATTTGCGCGATGCTATTGGTCGAGAGCGATTGCGACGGGTAGGGAGGGACATCGACAAGGGGGGGGGGGGTACTCACAGAGGGGTATCGTTTCACCACGGTAGAATGATGGTCAGGCAGGGAGGAAATATATTCCACGCCGAAACAACATATTTATGGTAAATGTTCATACAAATCCACGTACAATTAAATTTTTCAAGAAAACGTGACGTGATAGACATTTTTCTTTATTTGTTTTGAACTCAGCACCACAAAATACATAAAGTTCACCTATCACTTCCCTTGTATTTTGTTCATCGCAGGCCTATGTAATTAATCATAATTTCATTATACATATCACAAATTCTATTAATTGGGCAGCTCTTAAATTTTTGGGTTTTTGGAATTTTAGGGATGAAAATATTTCTACAACGTAAAGTACCATATTTAGTCATATATAATGTGCACTTTTATCCAAAATATTTGCTCCCAAAAACTGTGGTGCGTATTATGCACGGAATAATTCAGACAGCCAACATGAAACTGTACAGGGTCATTCCATGATTTTGGGACACTTGCATTGATCATGTTATATATCGTTTCTGAATATAGCAACAGTATTCCATTCAAGATGGTGAAACTAATGTGCAATGCTCTTGAAATAAGCTCATCACAAAATGAAGGAATGATCTGATTTCTATGGTGCTTTGGATGAAAGAAAACCATAAGAAGATAACAATAATTAAAATGTATAACTGGCCAAATAATTATATATGGAGTGTGTAAATTCCTTAATGGAAGAAATCTTGTGCTGCTAACTGCTAGTTTGAAGGTCCTGAATGTGCCTTGTATAAATGTTACATTAGTCACGTAAAAAGTAGTTCTTTTAGAAAAAGTAAAGAAGGAATGAGCAAAACCACATATAAAAGTTTGAAGGCCATTTCACACGATTTTTCACTTTGTAATGTAATGTTCTGTGACACGAAGAAAAGCAGTGCAACTCGGGCGAAATTCGAGCATACACCTTCCGTCACATGGGATGCATATCAGCAGTATTTGTTGGGCGAGAAATAATAGAAAATATCTTCCTGAGCCCTGCAAATCCATAACATAATTTTGATCTCGCTTTCTACAATTACAGAATAAATAAGGTGCTTAAAGAGTGAAAGCTTTGGGATGCTAAACACAGTGGAGCGAGAGGGGGGAGGAGCTTATTGTTTACGCAAGACAATATTCTCACGTAGGTCCACATAGCAACAGGTGACTCATTGAATAGGTATGATGTTATTCACTCTTGATCAGCATAGCAACAGCTTTACGACCTACAACTAAGAAAGCCATTTATTGAAACTAGATTGTATTGCGCATTATATACGAGATATAATTTTTTGTAACCTTTACCCATAAAAAAACAGGGGATCGCATTATACACACACGTGCACTATACACGCTTAAATATGGTATTCTTCCTTATATTAAACTGAAGTTGTCCAAGAAATAAACTATTATCTAATATGCCATTTACTGTTTTGTACAGAACAATTGATCTAACAATTTCTGTCTATTAGATCAACTGTTCCTGTACAAAACAGTAAATGGCATATTAGATAATAGTGTATTTCTACGACAACTTCAATTTAATATAAGGAAGAATAATTTACATTGCAGATGTTACGTAGTTTAGCGTTCTTCGAACACGGAAAAATAATTTAAGCTGTAACTCACATTTTATAAAATAGTAACTTCCTTTGTGATGATTTTTGGGTTATTACATGAACGGTTTTGTTCACTATTCGTTACAGTTTGTACCTGCCTTATCGCCAACGGGGAGAGATATGAAGAGGAGAGTCCAGGAGGAAGGATCCGCATGCAGGCATTGAGTATATTGTGCCAGATGAACCCTGCACAGGCGTTGGCAATTCGATCAAAATGTGTATGTATTCGTAGACATCCTTGCTTTTTTTGTGGTAAACAAAGAAAAAGCCATGTTAGAAACAAGTGGTGTTTTGCATATTTGATGCCTCTTTTGTGTTGTTGCTTTTTAACACTAATCTGCATAATGAGAATTGAAAACTCCATTGATATAACATGAAAACGTACCTAGATGGAGACTTGGTTTCAAGATTTGAATTGATCACTCATCAAGACTGGAGGGATAATTGATAGGCATGCATATTTCGTTTTTGACAAAAACACGAAATATGAAATAACATGGATCAAGAAAGTGTGGGGCATTACCCCTACACCCAATATATGCCTTCATGGTGTGGTGCTAAGCACAGGGGAGCACTTTACTTTTTTTTTTAACCTTTTCATGCTGTAATGTTCATTTTTCATGTTTCTGAAAGGTGTGGGGTACATTTTCCTACCCTGTTTTGTCATGAAATAATGCGAAATATACTCTTAAACACGAAATTTACCATTTATATACCGATGCGACACTTTCTGAAGTCTGAAGTATCCTGTGAGTTGTGCAATTCACGGAAAATTGATTAATTCTGCTGTAAATATTTGAGAAGCAGAAATGGAGCCCTTTACATAGGAATAAAGTTAATACTCTGGTAACTACATAAATGTGCTATTAGAAGGGAAAAGTTTATTTTGTGTAATAGGTGCAGTTTTAAATCAAATTTAGGATTATATTCACAATTTTAAAACCAAAATGTCATTTTATATAGCACTTTTGATGTGATTATTCACCGCTGTAACACCGAAATTTTATTTTATTTACCGCTTTTGAACCCGAAATACTGTTTTTGTACCGAAATTTTGCTTTTTTATTTACCAATAATATGTGCCTCTAATAATTGGATGTTCAAGGTATGATGATTGCATACATACAGGGTTGTTCAATGATTTACGGTTCTCCCCGGTGGCATCACCTTGTAATCGAGGGGTCCCTGGTTCGATACCTGGTGGAGGCTCATAGTGGTTCAGATCCCACTTTAAACTGTAGGTCCAGTCCAGATGAACCTATCTGTACTTAAAGTAGTCCAAAAAACAACAACTCAACTCAGAATAATTGTTTCAGTTTCAATATTTCTTTCTGTGGTGGCAATTGATTGTTGCGGTTTCAATATATATTTTTTCTGTGGTGCCATATGGCATTTTATAACCATGCCAATTGATGGTGATACTCTCTAAGTTTTCTTTTGTAATATGCAGTGTTCTGTAGTATGAAGATGGAAGGTCAGACTCTGAGATGGCAATTTTTGTGCTAGAGTTTCATAATTGTCGGTTGCTGTTGTCTGACAAATTCCATTTGCCGGTGATATGCAGAGTTTCAGGAGCCAGGGTGCCTGCATAATGGAAAAAAAAAGAAGCACAAGTAGATCACATTGGAGAGGCTTTTCAGTGGAATCCTAGAAAACCAGATTGCAAACCATAGTGTTTGAGGATGAAGTCATATTGCCTATGCTGCTTCTAGCTTTAGCATCTGAGGATCATGAGCGAAAGAAGACTTTCTGAGAGAAGTGTTTTGGTCAACGGTAACTGACTGTCTCTGATGGAATTCGAGGGCAAAAAGTGCTTCTCGGAGCTGTGACACACCATCTTGAAAACCTGCCTACTCAGATAAATATATATAGTACCCTGCCTATTACAAAAGAAAGCTGAGAGTGTCTCCATTAATTAGTGTGGTTATAAATGACATATGTTTGCTGGCCTGCCCAGAAAAAAAAATATTGAAACCCCAAGAATCATTTTGAATAATCCTGTACATAAAAATATTTGTTGCATATATGTAAACAGTAATATCTATTCATTGAAATAGCTTATGACGTCAGAGCATGTGTGGTAACCATTTGTGGAATTATACTGTAGTAATCTACCAGAGTTTTGCTTTAAAATATTCATAACTTCACATGAGATAACAATTTAATCGCAGGATCCACTTCTCCCACAATGTTTTTGCATAAGTAGTGAAAATATGCATTGCCTCACCAGGAAGATTTAGTGATATATTTTCAATAGAACAGTGCTTCAGTTCACTATTTATTTGTATGTGTTTTCTTGAAGTTAGTGAAAATTAAACATGTAGTATATGTGTTTATTTTTGCAGAGATTGTGAGACACCTATATTTTGCGAAAGTATCAACTGGTATCCATGATTAAATAACAAATAATAGTTTTTGAAATACTGATATATTGCTTTTAGCTCTTAGCTCAGCCCTATTGAAAAGGCATCGTGCTTTGGGCTCTGGCTACAGGATGCACGCAGGTTTGAGTCTCCTGGGGGAAAGCTTATGAACTTTTCTCTTGAGAATTTGGTCTGTGATGGCTGGTCACCCACAATTGTGAGGAAATTGGGGAGCTACGAATGAGTAGCGAAACCTGGTCATGAAAATGTACAAGAACGACTGGGGATTCGTCCTGCTTACCACATGTCACCCCATAACTCGTTAGATCTCCCACCTTGGTTGAGTAAGTGAGTAGGATGAGGTGGGAGTGAGGTCAGTAGGTAGGCCCGGGACCTTCAATGGGCCTCCCCGATGGTGCAGTGGTATCATCCTCACCTTGTAATCAAGGGGTCCCAGGTTCGATACCCGGTGGAGGCACATAGTGGTTCAGATCCCACTTTAAACTGTAGGTCCAGTCTCAATTAGCCTTTCTGTGCATAAAGTGGACTTAAAACAAAAAAAAAATCAATCAATGGACTGTTGTGCCATGGGTTATTATTAATAGTAAAAACTTAGCTCTAGTATTAAGTCATTTAAAGAATTTCTAATCCCGCTGTAGTTAAGTTAAATATGTATCTTTTTTGCAGGTGGAATTGTGTCGTATGCCGGCTCTTGCCATATTCCTGAGTTTGGACCATGCTCGTCTGCAGCATGTTGACATAGATGGCGAGAGTATGCTTGGGGACATGGTGGCTTTCATTTCTGGACTGCTTCTAGGAAACGATCAGCAAGTTAGAAATTGGTTTGCACTATTCGTGAGAAACGGACAAAAGGTGAGAAAATTTGATCTGCATAACTATCCACTTTTATCATACGTACTGAGCAGACTGAATATTTCAACTTGCCACTTATGACAGCTAATGTAACATGTATTGATGTTGCTTCTAGCAAAGGCATGGCCACCAGTATTTCTGGCAATGCTGCCAACCTATTTCTTGCAACATAGTGCGCTCTCTTGTTAACATAGTGCACTCTCTTGTTAACATAGTGCGCTCTCTTTTTAACATAGTGCGCTCTCTTTTTAACATAGTGCACTCTCTTGTTAACGTAGTGCACTCTCTTGTTAACGTAGTGCGCTCTCTTGTTAACATAGTGCGCTCTCTTGTTAACATAGTGCACTCTCTTGTTAACATAGTGCGCTCTCTTTTTAATGTAGTGGGCTCTCTTTTTCTTTCTTTCACAACAGTATTTCAGTTTACTATTTATTTGTGTGCATTCTCTTGAAATTAGTGAAAATGTTACATTAACATGCAGTCTGAGTTAAACATGCCACTTGTGTTTATTTTAATGTACATACATTAAACGTTTATCTTTCTTTCTTTTTTTTTAGAGAAAATGGGAGTCCAACTCTGCTCTACAGTCTCTGAGAGATGAACTGTTGAGGAGATTGCAGACTGTGATTTTGTTCTCCATGGACGACCAGTTGCCAGATGCACATGTTGTGCAGGCATCAGCCCTTCTGAGGTTGTATTGCGCTTTAAAAGGGATTGCAGCTTTAAAGTAAGTATTTATTTTTATTTGCAGCTGCATTTAATATCTCTCCATTTTGTTTCACATAGTGGTTGATTTCGTTGTGGATTAAAATGCGGTTTTAATATTGTGTTTGCGAAATTTTGTGTTTCTGCATTGCAGATTTGATAGTTTTTTTCCTATTTATTTTGAAGGTTCACTGCCTTCATTCACTGAGCATATGGTGCCTGGGATGAAGATCGTAGTGCATCATTTCTTCGTTTGTTCCCGGGGTCCAGTAGTTCCATTTTGTCCCATCTGGTGGTGCTGGTGCATGTTTCTTGGCTTGTATCATCTGGTGTGCATTCTGCTGGCAGTTGTTTTGGTTTCTGTCGCTTGATCGCATTGCTGGGTGGTGATTGGGCCATCTGTTGTGTTGCTAGGTGTTCTTTGGGTGGGTGGAAGGGTGTCTGGTGGGGAAACTATTTTTTTTCCTTTTTGTAGTCTGGGTATTTTGAAGAACAGGATACCAGGTTGGATGTGCATATCCATTGTGTGGCATGTTTGGAAAGAATGAGGAAGTGTAAGCGTCAGCACGAGCTAGAGTGCGGAATGGTGCATGTGCAAGATGTGGAAGGGTGCTGACGTGGAGAGGTGAATGATCGTAGTTTTGGTGGAAAAGGAAGAACAAGGGTAGGTAGAACAGTTGGATATTCGAGTCGGCAACGAGATGGCATCCATTTCAGGAGAAGGCCCTCACAGGTAAATCATACCAACCTAGCACCTAAATGTGAATCTGTCTGTCATACAAGTTATTGCAAATGTGGGAATTAATGGGCATTTTATTATTTGACATAAATTCGTAGGTGTATGTTTGTTCATTTTGCCAAGGATGAACATCTGCCTATTTCATCCCCAATGAATTGACATAATTACCTCTCGCAGCCCTTCCTTATTTCTAGGAAGGCTACGATTGTCTGGACAATTTTAACCTGTATCTTTGCCCATGGTAATACAACCATTTTAACGTACCTATGGTACCTATTTTTACATTTTCAATGCCACAGTTTTATTGAATGTTTTAAAACAGATAACGCTTCACAATTTTCTCATTCGCAGACTCAGTGAGGTTGGAGGAAGAACCTATATTGCCAACAAACGTTTGTTGTTGACAAATCACATTATCCCACAATTCTCATGTCTTCTATTTTTGTGTCATATTTTTATCGTATCAATGGAACTTGCATTCGTAAAGTTAACATCTTACATTTGACCAGGTTCACTTGGATTCACTGTATATGTTAAGTTATATTGTTCACTTATGTAGAGGATGAATGAACAGGGTGGCTACTTGGTGGGAATTATGCGTGAATTATTGGTTCCAGGAATTTTGCATGCATTCTGTGTAAATTTTTCTCCATAGACGTGAAAAATTGCAATTTTATTAATTCAAATTCCATCGAATTTGAACGTTTTTCACGCTTTAGCTTTAATTTTTATCGGAGTAGAAAAGAAAGCTGTGTGGAAAATAAAATTGAATTCTCTCAATCTCTCAACTTTGTTTGTGTCCTTTGCAGAAGAATTTATCTGACCGATGGAAGATTATTGCAAGATATCTTGAAGTTGATTTAGTAAATTTGAGTTTGAAATTCTTGTAGTAACAGTTTTTCATATATTAGTGTATCCCATAACATTTGTGACTTGTATTTGTAGATGTATTTCGAGTCTTGAGTACATGAAATAGCAAATGCAAACTCCGTGCATTAAATTAAATATTTTAAATACAACGTACTTATATACCATTTAATTGAATTAGAATTTTTGGATACATTGGAATCACACAGACCCATATTATTGTTAATATATTTTTTGTATGTATGTGTGGTGAGATGCTGTAAACATAAGGTTGAAATAGAGAAAAAAATCTGCGTGTACCCTTGTTATTTTTGGAAAGTTCGAAAACTGGGAATTATACTTGAATTTTATATTTTATCATGGTCCTAGATTGGCCACCTTGATGAATGACAATTTTCAAATAATCGTGATTAAATATTTCAGATTTCAGGATGAGGAAGTCACCTTAATTGTCCAACTGCTAACTTCCCATCCTCCTCCATCTCCAGCTGGTGTGCGATTTGTGTCCCTTGGTTTGTGCATGCTGATTGCCTGCCCGTCACTCATCGCTCATCATGAACACGAGAAGCGCAGTATCGAGTGGGTCAAGTGGCTTGTCAGGGAGGAGGCTTACTTTGAGAGGTAACTAATGCAGTTTCTACTAGATATGGGTGAAATCCAGATAAAATTGTCTGGATATCACAACTTTGTGCAGGTAAATCCAGATATCTGGACACACAAGTTATCTTGACTATGATGCCTTAGGTTCGAAATTTGGCCTGGGCATGGGTGTTCTTTCTCCCTTCATCGATTTCATCATATCATCACTCATCCTCACCATCAAGATTTGCCGAAAGTGGCAGAAAAGCAATGTAAAATAACAAAATTTAGTCAGTCAATCTGGGTCTCCCTGATGGCACAGTGGTTGCTTTATCACCGTGTAATCAAAGAATCCTGGGTTTGTTATCTGGTGGAGGCTCATAGTGGTTCGAATCCCACTTTAGACTGTAGGTCCAGTCTCGATTAGCCTTTCTGTGCATAAAGTAGACTTAAAAAACAAAAACTAAAAGAAATTGGCAAAATCTATGTTGCTTTCATTAATGATACAGTATGATTTGAAATCTAGATATTTGTAATGGTGTTCAAAAGTAGTGCTTGCAAGTTACAAAATGTGATTACAATTTTTTGTTTTGCACTTATTAAGATTTTTACAACTGTATGGAAAACAATAAATTATAATTTTGCTCTGAAATTTTACTTTCAAGAATAAATTTTGTTGCACTGCTTAGCGTAAATGACTTAGCAATGGAAAGGAAGTTGTCTCGCATGATACCACTATAGCCAGGGGAGTCAGGAGCTATCAAAAATCCTTTCGCAAGTGCCATTTCATGACAAAATTATGTTTGTTACGCAATTGCATGGTCAGTAATTTTGGGTATATGTTGCCTCAATCTACTGACAAAATTCTGGTAATGTTGGTAGCTAAGATTATAAGCCACTAAAATTTAAATTTGCCCATAAAATCACTGTTTCCAAACCCATCAAGTGCCATACATGTTCCACAAATCACAGATTAGCATGGCATCAATCACAAAGCTGCAAATTTTGCCCTTACAATAACTTCTTATCTTTTCTCTCCAAATTGACATTCTGAAAAAAAGATATCACTGTAACATGAGTCATTTATTAATTTCTAGAATGTCTTGTATTTAATGCACTAGCACTATCAATCAAACGTGATAAAATTGTCTCCATAGATGAAGTTTCGTAAGGCCAATTAATTTGTGAGAACATCTCTTCCAGTTTACAGGTTATAAGCAGTCAAAGTTAGGGTTGTGTGACTTTTAAAACACACTATATTATATAGTAATTATTGACTGGTAAGAGCGTATCAATTTATCGGCAAACTGCTGATAGATTGATAGTTTTATCAATCACAATCCATTTCTCTCATCTTGGTACTCATGTTGAAAATTGATATAATGATACATAAAATTTATGTTTGTAAGAAAACTCAAGTGTACATGTCTTAACTATCATGCAGGGGTAGATAAAATTGCCAACAGATTGATTCTCATTGTCCGTATACCAATAAGATAGCAGTTGATTTGATTTCCGTAATCGTCTAATTTCAGTGCTAGTGGTGTGACTGCCTCCTTCGGTGAAATGTTGCTCCTGATGGCTATCCATTTCCATAGCAACCAGTTAAGTGCCATTTGTGACCTTGTGTGTTCCACTTTGGGAATGAAGATACCAATTCGTCCGAATAACATGACACGGATGAAACAAATTTTCACCCAGGAGATATTCACTGAACAGGTAAATTGGATGGAATCTAAGTGTGCTTAATCTGGGATAAGTTGCAGGTTAGTGCTGTGCTCACTTTTGTTTATAATCAAGGACCATTTTGAAAGTATATAAATGATTGTTCTGTGGTGCTGTCTAGCTGACTTTAGAGAGTTACAAGTGACATGTTCACACACTGATTGATCAATGTACAGGGTGTCCCAAAAGGCACTTTACAACTTCAGTGTCATATAACAAGACTTGTAATTCACGTAGAGAAACAAAGTAAGTTTTATGTGATGCACCAACTCAAAAAGTTTTGTTCTGTTAGGTAATGAATAACTTCCTTGTCTTTCCAGGTGGCAGGAGCAACATAATTTGAGAAATGGAGTCTGCACAGGAAAGTCACAGTGTTTATTGAAACCAAGTTAGACACCCAACTGAAGGCACTTTCGGAGTACCCTGTGTACTGTCGTGCGAGGGATTTGCAGCTCCTGTGATGCCTTCCGAATAGACTTCTGCGGTGAACGCTGGAAAGTCTGTTGGATTCTTTCCGTATCTTCTTCACTTGTTCTTGGCCTGTCTACATGGTGCTTCAAATCCACAGTGCCAGTCTGCATGAAGTTGCTGTACCATTTTCTTATGGATGGTCGAGAAGGTGGTGGTTTCCCGTATCGTGTTCTGAAATTTCTCTGGACTTGGGTGTCTGACTTGGTTTCCATAAACCAAGCCACACACTGCGCCATTTCCTGTACAGACTCCATTTCTCAAATTATGTTGCTCCTGCCACCTGGAAAGACAAGGAAGTTATTCATACCTAACAGAACAAAACTTTTTGAATTGGTGCATCACATAAAACTTATTTTGTTTCTCTAAGTGAATTACAAGTCTTGTTATATGACATTGAAGTTGTAAAGTACCTTATGGGACAACCCCTGTATTTCTATAGTGTGAGCATATTAGCACATAGGCTATTTTTGCCCATCACGTAATACAGGGATAAGTAAAAGTAAGGTAAAGTTCCCCGTGCATATAGCACCATGCCATGTAGGCATATTAGGGATGTGGGGGTTAGAATCCCACTTATTCTCCTTCTTGGTCATTTTGGAGGTGATGTGATCAGCACCACGATTTGACTACCTTTACCACCTAGGGTGAGCCCCAGAGCCGCTTTGTGTGAGGACAAGGCCAGAAGAATTCCGATCTTAGATCACCCACCCCAGGAATCGAACCCAGGTCTCCTGCATGGCAGAGAGATGCCCTACTGACTAGACCACCATCACTCCCAGCGATAAACCCCTTAACTCAAACAAAATTGAGCCCACCAACAAGAAACAATATGACATTAAAAGATCATGATCCGGCAATATTCTCAGCTTCTTTCAAATCTTGACTGCACAATCTTCGCTGTCTCTCGACCAGCCCTGATGTTGACTCTGAGATGAAATCGAAGGCTTGGACAGACTTTAAAATTGTCTTATTTTGTGCCCACAAAATATCTAAAGATATCTGTTTGGCGGTTAAGCGGAGATTTATAATTTACTCTGATAATTTACACCTTTCAACGGAAGCAAACGACGAGACTGAGAACCGACTCCTACAGCGCCAAAACCCTGATGCGTGGCAAAAGGAAGCACTACACCCACACCAGAATGGCAGAAAATGAAAGGACTGCGTCAGCTAGTGCTTCCACGAGCACAAGCGGAAAAAGAAGGAACCACGCAGCAAGACAGTATGCGCCTGATGAAGCCACTGGGTGGCGAAATTGGATCGGAAAGAAAATTTGCATGGAAAAATGAAAAGTAAACTTATCAGAGTAAATTATTTTGTGCTGTTATTTGTTTTCTAGCAAGGAAAAACATGTCTCAAGAGACTTATCTACTTAATTTTTAAAACTAATTCATTCATGCACTACTTAACAAGAAATAAAAACTATACTGTCTCTGAGAACTAGAATCTCCTTACATATTAAAAGCTGAGGCTTTAAGGGCAGTCAGTACACACGGGATTATCCTGGCCATGGATCCAGGTGCCAGAGCCTTGTTCGAATGCAAGAAGCAGTTACCGGGCTGTAATACATGAAACTGAGGTTAACTTTTGGATGCTTTACCAGAAGGTTGTCCATTGCACCCCCACATTGTTATGAGATTACACAATCAGCAGTATGAGAGAGACCATTGTTATGGAAGGAGTACTGTCAGAGCGAGCACAGAGCTCATCCTCGACTGATCACATTGTAGATTTGTAAATTATTAATCCATGCATTCATGTTGCTTCTAGAGAATTTTGAGAGAGTTTTCATGTCGTAAAACAAGAAGATAAAGTAGTAGTGGATCATGGTTTTGCCGACTTTCGTGGTGAAGTGGTTAGCACAGCATGCTACGAAGCAGAGGTCCTGGGTTCGAATCTGACCTGTGTATGGGTAATTAACTCTGATACACTTACTATTCATTTTTCCAGCGATCGATTTCGCCACTCGTCAGGCATGAACTGTCTTGCTGCGGCTGGTGTGGTTCCTTCTTCTTCCGCTTGTGCTTGTGGCGGCGCTAGTTGATGCAGCACTTTCAATGTTTGTAGTTCTCTTGCAGGTGTAGAGCTTCCTTCTGTTGCCGCGCCTCGGGGTTTTGGCACTGCACAAGGCATATCTCCGCGTAACCGCCAAACTGATATCTTTAGATGCACTGTGTATGGGTGTTCTTTGTGAGTGTCCCTTCATCAAGTTCATCACTCATCCTGCCGGCCCCCATGGTGTAGTGGTTAACACATTGCGCTACGATGCCACGAGTCCCAGGTTCGAATCCCAGCCTGGGGATGGATGTTTGTGAGTGCCCATTCAGCAATTTCATCATATCATCACTCATCCCCATCCTCACAAATTATCCAAAAGTGGCACAAGAAGCCAAGTAAAATAAAGCAAATCAATCAATCATCGTGGGCCTCCTCGATGGCGCAGTGATAGTGTCGTCACCTTGTAATCAAGGGGTCCCGGGTTCGATACCCGATGGAGGCACATAGTGGTTCGGATTCCACTTTAAACTGTAGGTCTAGTCCCGATTAGTCTTGCTGTGCATAAAGTGGACTTAAAACACCAAAATAAATAAATAAAATCAATCAATCATCACTCATCCTAATCTTTATGATTAGCCAAAAAAAATTACTGAAACTTTTATTTATATTAAGTTATAATAAACCAAATCAATCAATTTATTTTAGGGATGGGACCGATTAATCGGTACTCTATCGGTATCGGCCGATATAGGCATATCGGTGTATCGGTAAAATTACCGATTATTTTACCGATCTGATATATCGATAAATATCTGATAGTTTAGTGCAAAATTCTGCCATTTTTGTTGTAATTTTTATGGATAATCTCCATGCCCTACTTTTTTAAAAAGTAAATGTCTAAATATGCAATTTCTCTTGCACTGCAGTCACTTTGAAACACACATTTTTAAGCAGGTCAATGAACC